>NW_020799105.1:15745784-15803641 GCF_003259725.1 Athene cunicularia
CCCCCAGGTAGCAGCCCCAGTGGGTATTTGTGTGGGCAGTAAATCTAGAGCATCTTCTGAATGCCAGAGAGTGTTCAAAGGCCAGAGCTACATGGGAGCGTCATCACCAGTGGACAGGAATTATATTACTCTGAGCCCCTTCTCTTTGTCAAGTTGCACGGGAACGTGGTCATCCTTCCTCTGGGCTTATTCAGCCATGACCCACTGGGACTTCAGGTGCTGCTTCAGTGTGGGTTGTCACCCCTGCTCAGCTGCCATGTTCATCTTCAGCTGAGAAAGAGGCTTCATGGGGATGGGTTTTCTCCCACGCTTGTCATTTCTCTGGGCAGTGGGCAGACAAACACAAAATGGGAAGCCAACAGTGTTGCTTTATACAAAGTAATGACATCTCGCCTCCTGGAGAGGAAGAAAACTTGTAGAAAAATGGCATCTTGTCTGAAGGAGGGACAGTTAATTCCCCACCACTTGTCCAGGCAGTTGCCCCATGCATCCCTTTCCAGAGCTGGAGTGGGACCACTGTCCCCAGGCTCTGTTGGGAGGTGAATCTGGTTTGCTGAGTGTCCACCAGTGCTTTGGGCACCATAATTTTGTGTGAGCTGGAGAAGGGCATGGGGCTCACCCCATGCTCGGGAAATCCACCTTTGTCCTGCTCATTAAAACCATACTGTTTTGAGAATTTAGGACTTGAATCCTTTTATGTTAGTATCCGTGCCTGTGTCTTTCAACCTGTGCCTTTGTCATGAAGCATTTGCCTTTGCAGTGAGGAGGGAAGGTCTGTGTCTGGCTTGGTGTGCCCTGTGGCTGAAGCCCAGCTGCAGGAAAGCCTCCACACATGGATCACGTTGTGCAGAAATGTCAAGTACTTTGTCAACTGCAAAAGCAGCCATGAACTGGAGCCACTGGGAGGCAAGCCGGGCTTCTCCAGGGAAAAGTGGACAGCCTTGGGCTGCGAGAGGAACAGCAAGAGGAGAAAGGCAACGCAATCAGTGACAGTGTGTGGGATGTGGAAGTACAGTCATGGGTAGCAAAAGACATGAGAAAACGTGATCTCCGTGTGTAGCAGGTGTACCCTATGCATGTGCTGGGTTGAATCTTTTCTGGCATTAGCAGTGCTGAGAGGCAGTGCCTCCTCCCAGCGCTATTATGGGAGCGGGGCTGGGATGCTCAGCTGGTCCGTACAGTACCAGCGATGCTGCTGATTGGGGCAGAGGCAGATGCTGTTTCAGGTGAGATCCTGTCCTGGCTTTAGCACAGAGGAAGCATCCTGCCTGTGGGAGCTGCATGTGCTCAGCCTTTGCTGGGATTGTGCCCTGCATGGGTGGTGGTGACTTAACTGGGGAAGAAAATAGATAATAATGAAGCTGTCATTTTCCTTTTTGTCAGACCTGAGGAAGAAAGGCACAGCAAACTCAAGCTTTCAGCCTTTAGCTCTTTACTTGCAACACAGTTTGCATAGGCCAGAGATAAACCAGAATAGCTGGGATTTCATTATGGATTTCAAGTACAGTCTTATAAATTAGACATGGGCCACTTAGAGACCTGACACTTGTGCTGGTCAGTTTGTGCTGGTTGGATTGTTTATTGTCCATTCTTCCTCTATAGAAATGAGCTTTGCCTCTCCCTCAGTGATTCTCTACAACTCTTCTTTGGACAGGGCTTGTCTTCTTTTTGTAGGTTTATCAACTTTGGCAGCATTGAGACCTTGCTCTCTGCTTTGTCACACCTTCCCCCCTGTCCAAGCCTCTGTATGTATCTGTCAGAAATAAGCTGCTTGGCCTTAGAGCTTAACTAGAAGTCAGTCTTGTTTGCCAAAATCCACCTGCCGGCGAGTGGAAACTGAAAAAGGGGTCCTTGGTTTGGTCAAACCAAAGAGCTGCTTGGAGCCGAAGGCCCTGCCTGCCTGCATGCTGGCAGAGTTTGAACTAATTCCCTATAGAAGAGAGAGGAATTCATGTTGCATTTATAAACCAGATCCAGTTATCTTATCAATATTGCAGTGTCCTGCTTTATCTATAAGAGCCTGACATTGCTTTATAACCTAGAGTGACAAATAAATCCACTCTGTTCCTGCAGGAGTAGATATTGTTTCGTTTGTTAGTGCAAGGTTACTTAGTTAAATTATTCAGAATTGTTCGTGCGAGTTAAAGCACATTGGATTCACAGGCATGGCCACTTGTGGGCTCTCTCCAGCCACTTAAAGCATGAGGGGAATATATAGGTTTATGGTTCCAAGGGCACCTTTACCAGGTCTTCTTCTGCTAGTCGGTGTGTCTGACCATGCTTGCTATCACACTTGGGGTCACGCCACCTCCATGTGACTGCCACTGGGCAGTACCAGCTCCGTGAAGTCTCATACATCATCACACGTCAGACAGAATTGTCCTTGCTCTGAAGATCTTGTGTGCCATAGCAAGTGATCAGCACAGATGGGTGTTCAAAAAGTGATTGAGGAATAAAAGTAATAGGATGTGCATACCTTGTGAAAGTTGTGTGAGCTCTTAAGAGAGGACTTTCAGTGACTGGGGCCAGTTCCCCAGCCGGAGTAAATTGACGAAGCCCTGTTGAAGTCTCTGATCTTTAAGTGGGATAGCAAAGATTTAGGGCTGGTCCATTGGGGCAAGAAACTGAATTAGATTATTTCCTAAAATCCTTCTCAGCTTTTTGTACTCAGTTTTTGTACTGTATGCGTGTGGAGGAAATTTTGATAAAATACAAACTTTATTTAGGTGCTTATGTCTCAAATGTAGATCTTCAAAACACAGTTCCAGAGCTGCCTGAGACCCAAGGCCATAATCTCTGCTTTCCTGGCATCTCTGCTTCTGACTGGGCACAGATCACTGTCCTGGCACCCATGCAGGGACTTTCTGCCACCTCCCTTGTCAGTGGGACAGGACTTCAGAGCAGCTTGCACCGCACCTGGAGGACCTGGGGCCTGATGAACAAGCGTCTCCTCTCCTGGTAGTGCAGTACTGTGGGCAACCTCACTCATGTACCCAGAGGGCTAGTGATGGGTGATGATGGACACTGGAAGAGGCTGAGCTGGGGATATGTTCCCTTCAGTGCCCAATTTTTAGTGCTATGCTTGGCCTCTGCGCTGGCACTGGCAGTATTTTAGCTAGTGTTTGCTTGGTTTTGAGTGCACTCAGCTTGTTTTAAAAGTATGTACAATACCCTAGTAGGAGTTTTCTAAATAAAAGTATTGTCATAACCAAGCAATATGATCTTTATGTTTAGACAAGACTTTCCATTAAGCATGAGGGTAAATCCAGTGCTCTAGTTACACAGCAGACCACTTTGGTCTACTGGCATCTGAAGCATTTCAGAAGCAGTATCAGAGTAGTGGCTTGTCCCTCTCATCACCTTCAGCATTATTGAATGGGATGAAGTTGGTGCAATCCATTCAGAGTGGTTAAGTGACTTGCTAGAGGTCGAGTGAAAAAAAGCTGCGGTAGATAAATAAAAGATGGTTTTAAATAATTCAGCATGGGACAGTTGATGAAGCCTAACAGGACCAGAAAGCTGATCTCATTCAGCTAGGTATAAAGCAGTGCCTGGCCAGCCTTTGGCAGAGGGTAAGCCAGACCTTTGTTGATGACCTCTTGGGGAGTCTCGTGCTGCATGGGCACATTTGCCCATCCCTCACTAATCCTGCTGTGGTTCTCAGAGACTGGTTGGTGATGGGAGGTTTGCTGCCTGTCTGTGGGTTTGGTGTGGTGGCAATTGATCTCTGTGTCCTCTGGTGTCTTTAGGGTCAGGAATGGTTTCCCTTTTGCTTTCCTGCCCTTCCTTCCCTTTGGTTCCTGCCAGCAGGAACATAGCCCAGTGCTGGGGAAGGGCATCCCTGCTCTGGGTGGACTCATGGGGCGATGCTGTCCTTGACTGCCCAGGAAAGGCAGGTCTGCACCCCGCTGGTGGTGGAGAAGGGAGCCCTGACTTTGAGGCTCTCAGGGGGCCACAGAGATGGTCCTTGCTCAGGGTAGGTGCATCCCCAAAACTTGCAGCATTGCCAGAGGGGTGCCTGCAGACACCTGAGGAAGAAGCCAGACCCTGGGGCTCCCTGCTTTACTCCTGGCTCTCTATCTCCCTGCTCTCCTGGTCCCCTGGCTGGAGGTTGCTGGCAGCTCAGTGCCAGCCCATCTGCAGACACCAGTGCCCCATGCTTGCCTTATCTCTGGGAGCTGCTGCAGCACCTCACTAAACCCAGGTCCTTTTTCTAGGAATCTGCTAAAAAGAACCCAAACAGACTCGTCTTTGTTTCTATGGCTCACCTCTGTGCTGCTGTATTGCCTCAAACTTCATTGCCAGCAGGCAGGAGAGCCCCCCCCAGCCATCAGGGATGTCTTTTCCATCTCCTTGCCAGGCTTTCAGCAGAGCTGAAAACATAGCCAAGCAGAGAAAACAATTCCCAAAACAGATTTCTGAGGGCCCCACACAGTACCGCGGCCAGGCAGGCAGGTCAGCACCTGGCAAAGCCAGCCCATGCTGGCGGCTCTCCTTTCCCTTTGATGGATTGCACTAGGCTGTTGGTTTGCCCTTTTTTCAGCTTCGAGGGACCAGTAAGGGCAGGATCCTGGTGGTGGTGAGCAGGTCTTGGGAAAGATGCTCCTCCTGATGCATGGACAGCAGTAGCACCAAGCAAATGCTGAATGAACCTGCTGTCGCCCATCTGTGGCCCTGAGATTGGGGCTTCCTCGGCTGGGGAAGAGGATTAGTTTATGGCTGAGCTGACTGTATTTTTGCCTTGTGACACAGAGAAAAGCACATGCGATAGGAGCCCAAAGAGAGTCTGATTAATGCGCTTCTAGAATCAGATTGTTTAATGCAAACAGCTTTAGAGATATGACTAAAATAGGAAAAGAAACTTGGAAAAGACCCCATTTGGGATAAAAGCAAAGAAGGTTATTTTTTGCAAATACCAGTATAGCTTCTTCTAAAAATATTATCTTGGATGTCTGTTAGAAAATGAGAACCAAATGTGATTCTAAACGGTCTAATGTGGCCTGTCACTTCAGAGAAGGAGGGATGGGGACCTCTCACTGGAGGCAGGAGATGTGCTTGCAGGCTCTCAGAGGCATGGCAGAAACCAGTCTGTGCAGAATCCAAAGCTGCCAGCTTCAGAGGGAAATGGGGATGCAGGCAAATAGCATTTGCCCACAGGCTGCTGAATTACAGGTTCACACTTTGCCATGTTGGCAACCGTCTTCAGTCAGAGTTTTGGGAAATTTTCTGAGAGTATGTAAGAGTTTCTAAGAATCAGGTGAATAGCATGCAGATGGCCATAGTTTCCCATAAGCAATGGTATCCACATACTCAAGAAAAGGAGTCACACACTGTTAATTTTAATTTTAATTTTTAAAATTTTATTTTTAAAGCAGAAGCAGGAACAATACCAAGGAATGGGGAAGAAGGAGGAATGATCCTTGCTAGAGAAACTGCATCAGAGCTGGTTTTCTGTTCATCTATTTAAGGCCCTTTTTTGCCATCCCTGCCTCTCCGGTGGAACTGTTCCTGGGAATCTTGCAGAAGCAACGAGGTAGGTTTCTCTCCTTTTCACATGTCTTTGCCTCAGCCTCTCAAGCAGTTTCTTTCTTAAGCCAATAGCTGCAACAGCTGCTGGGAACACTGTGTTCAAAGTGAGTTCAGGTTGCAAACATCGATGCTGGTGCCAAAGCCCTGTGAATGATTGAAAACCTTCAGGGTACCTTTTTGGTACAAACTCAGACAGCATACAAGTGGTTTTGGAGTGGTTTTCATCTAAACTTCTCACTAATCTAATATTAAGCTCTGCTCTAACTTTGCCCTTTCCCAGCAGTGATCCAGCAGACCTCTGGCCCTGCTTCTAAAGGCTTACAGGAGGATTTTTTTTTTCCTTTGGAGCTGACAAACGTGAGAGTGTTTTGTTTGAAATGTACTGATCAGAGCACTCCACCTCGGGCAGCGGTACAGGAACATGCACCCTACAAAGTGCACGCTTCTCCAGCCCTGTCTGATGGTTTCACCTCATCTTTGCAATGTATGTCAGGGAAAGGCCTGCCTCTTCCCTTTATGACCAGAGTCTGTGGCGAATACAGTGGCGAGCAGGCACTGAGGCCACCAGCCTGCAGAGCATTTGCATTGGGTAGTGCTGGAGTCTTTCCTAAGTAGGAAACAGAGTATGTCTCTGGAGGAAAAATTTTCACTTGGGTATGCTTGATGGGATTCAGTTCATCTGCCTCTGCCTGTGTGAAAACGTAAATGATGTCATGATGGACCGAGAGGTCAAGATCACATCAGGAGTCAGTTATGCATGATCTAATGGAGAAGGTCGGTAGGTGTCAGCTACATTTCCTGAGGGGGTTTCTAGGGGCCTCAACTGTTATGACCTTTGTTAGCCCTTTACACAAATCCTTTGGCATGATGCAAAAGGCTAAGAGAGCTGTAAGGTGGCACAGGGAGGGCCAGGCAGTCAAGTCTAGCAAGTCCCTTGGGTTGAGGGTGGTGAGCAAGCTCTTCACCTTGCAAGCTCAGAGCATCCTCTTTGCCATTGCCTGGTGGACTTGTCTCCAAGAGGACCTGCCCAGGAACACATTAACCTTCATAGGACTTAAATAGACCCTGTAAGCTGGAACACTGCATGTCCTGCAAGCTAGATGGCTTCAAGAGAAATCCTCATTACTGAAGAGAACTATTTCAGTCAAAACCATGCCTGATAACTATCACAGGGAGAAAGCTGCAGTATTTCTTTGAGCTGTTTTAAACTGATCAAATAACTGATGGGCGTGCTGGGAGCTTTTCAGAACCCAACTGGGATGTCCCCTACAAAACCAACAAAACAACACCAGAAGGCATTTTTCTTGTGACATGTTTAAGTTCTGTCACTGTGTGTAATATCTGTGATCACTTTGTTTTGCCCAACTGCGTTGCTCTGGGCATGATGGGGAGAAAAATCCATCTTTCAGTAAATACTCCTCAAGCCACCTGCTGTCACAGCTTATTGTTCCGTCTCTCTATTCCCAGAGAACAAAACTGTTACAAGTCTGAGATTCAGGCCATGTTCATACCTGCTGCTGGCCTGATTCACCTCACAGCACAAAATTTTCAGCAGCTATCATACAGAATGTGAACCTCCTGTGCAAAGACTTATGAAGATCTGGATTTCCAGGCTGGAGGAGCATCCTTCAGTGAAAACACTTCTGCAAGGCCTTGCTTTTGTCTCTCTGACACTGCCAGTAGGAGAAGAGACTTTTGCACTTGTCTGGGAAGAACTCAGGCATTGTGTACTAGGTGCTCCGACATACATTGGCTTTCTAACCCTTTGCCATGGTACCTGAAACTTGTGTATGTTTCTGCATGCTCAGCTGCATTAAGAGACTTCAAAGGCTTTGTACTTGAACTCTGGGTTTCCCCTCTTCGGAGTCTTTATTGTGTAGCCTTGCTCTGCAAAGACAGGGACTAGAAACATTCTCCTGAGCTTCTCAATGACTGTATCTATGTATGAAGCAGCTGGCTTTGTAGGCAAATGTTTGCCCATCTTTATGCTTGTCGCAGCTTATTAATGTGTGACATGACCGCAATGCATCTGGAAATAGCCCAGCACTAACTGCTTCTTCCTGGCCTTGTCACCCAGTCCTTCTGCCAGGTCATCTCCACTTCATAGCTGCTTTCTTTTGGATGATTTTTTTGTTTTAAAGTGACAGTGCCCTCAAGAAAATTCTTCCTGGCAGAACTTATTATTCTGACGCAGCAGCAGCTGCTGTGGAGGAGAGCCAACAGCAGGGATCCTCTTTGGAGGAGTTTACAGGCTGAGGATCAGAGCTTGTGCTTCTCTCTTTGCTTGGTAGCACAAGCTGCCTCCCCTGCAGAGAGTGGTGATGGCCAAATCAAGCCTGAAATGTGACATTCACAGCTCTAAATTAGACATATGCAGTTTCACTTTGTCTCCAGAATCCAGGCCAAGCAGGTGATGGTTTTCCGAGGCTTCCCAAAAGGTGGTCTAAGAGCTTCCTCGGTGCTGTGATCAGCCGATCTAGGACTCAATGGATTCAGCCAGTTTTAGATTTGCCTGCATTAAGGCAAGTTGAATCACCCTGAGCACTCACTTTCTCTTGGCTGTTGGTGAAGGGAACCTCCTGGCCAACTCTAGGGGAATGCTTGATCTGTAGAGCCATGAAGTTGGGACAGACAAAGCTGGTCAAGGAGGGAATAACCTGCTTTCCTTCTACCTTTTGCCCTGGTAGGCTCCATCCAAAAGTACTGCAATAGGCTGACCATTTGCAGTTCTCATAATTTATTAAGCCTTTACTGAATATTTTAATAAGCACATCCACAATGGAAAAAGAGAAAAGCTTGGCAGGCATTTCTCATGCCCCTGATGTTTGGAGTGGAGCTCTGGACAGAGACTGGAATAAGACCGCAGGGATGACAGCAGTTGATTGTGCACTTGTCTGGTTTTCATGAGCTGAGGAAGCTCATGGCTGCAAGTGCAGGATGCTCTCAAGTTTTTGGTGATTTTATCTGATAAGTCAAAAGCCATGTCTAAGTTTTAAGGAAAGGTCTTTTTCCTTCATGTTCCCACCTCCTTCCCTTCCCCATTTCACACTGTTAATCACGCTGGCAGGATGCCCTCCAGGCTGAGACTATTCTGAGAGCAGAGTGAGAGGAGGGTGCTGAGAGGGAACAGCAGGCTGTGCATTTTCCTTCTCTAGCATGATTTGGCCATGGTTATTGCACGTGGAAAATAATCAGCCCATTCAGCCCAATTCTGCAGAATTATTGAAGGGATGATTGCAAAGGGAGAGGAGATATTTTGCTGCTTGTATTCCACTTTTAGGAAGGAGGTCAGGTGTTGTGTGAACATGGTCAGGTAACATCAGACATCTCATATTTAAAGCCTTTTTTTTTTTTTTTTTTTTCTCTTAGTTAGTCTGAGCTTTGGAGATCTCCTATTACTTCCTAAACAGGATCAAAAGAAGCTCATTCACCATTAAACCAACACAGTCTGTATTAAAGGGAAGAGGGACTGTAAATGGGGAATCTTTGGAAAATGGTATTATTATGCCTTACTCTGAGCTGGCGATCACCTCTCAGCTGTTCACCCCTCCTTTCCACATGCTGTTTAGCCACTAATGCCGATGGGGACAGGCACAGCAAATTGGTGCTGGTTCCTGGGGAAAACGTACCATGCAGGAGCTGGGCCAGGCAATCGGGAGCTGAGCACACTGAAACAGTTGGTGCCCCTCTTCCTCACACATCACCAGAGCTATTTTGTTTAAACTTGAGTCAGATATAGCTGCCTACAGGGGGTCCACATGTTCAACAAGAGCAGTTTGCTGACCATGCCTGATGCCAGCAAGTTCACCACTTACTGGCATGATCTTTCTTTATCCTGTCAGAAAGGAAAATGTTATCTTCTTTTATAAATTGGAGGTTTTGTAAATCTTTCTTCCTCTCACATCTTTGAAATTAAATAATAAGACATTGGTTCACTGGAGAGATTGTAATATTTCTTCAGAATTTATAGTACACTAAATAAAACAAAAATGACTGATATGAAAAATATTAGAAAAGCTTATTTTGTGACTATAATTGCATTCATTTCTGATACAAGAAAGTATGTCAGCTACTTCTTTTAATTGTGCTTTTTTATTACTTTGAATTTGCATTTTTATTTATTTTCCATTTTCTTGTAATTCCCATTTACCAACATAAAATCAACACTTCTCATCCCTGCTGAGCTTACTGCTGTTGATTTTTTTTCAGTTTTCTAGTTTTGCAAACATTGAATAGGGTTTTTTTTTGCCCAGTAAGTTTCTACAGGTGTCCATGCCTGATCAGGGAAATTATTACCCATAAGTGCTTAATTCCAGAGCCCACAGATATCACTTGAGACAGCAATCTTTTGATCTCTGAATCAAACTGTAGAGAATAATTGGGTGCCATAGCATTTAACAGCCAGGTTCTTGGATATTGCCTTATCAACAGCTGAGTGCAGGGTTGAAGATGCCTCCTGCTTCGCTGGAGAGCTGATGGTTGTGTGGGAGTCCTGTTGCCTTTTGGGGCCATTGGAAGCAGCAGGAGCATGAGACTACAGTGCATGGCAAACCCTTGGGAGTGGGACATCAAGGGAATACCCCCCACCGCCTTCCTGCCTGCTGTGGCACTGGCAAGTGTTCCTTGGGGGACTTCGAGCATGAAGCTGGGACTTGGAGGTGGCACTGATGTTGTTGCCTGGGGATGTGGCAGCCCTGGGGGGGCTTGGGCACAGTGCAAACCCTGCTGGGGTTGAGTTTCTGGGGGCAGCCTGATGGCATGAGACCATCTGTCAGTCACATGGTGGTTGGGTTTCAGATTCTCTGCAGTCATCTCTTTTGACTAGAGGGGGGAAATTCGCTTTGCTATTGACCCCTCCTTGCCAACCCCAAGGCCTTGCCCAGCTGCTGTCCTTTGTTCCTTTGTTGCAGGAAGCTAAGGAGACCTGGGTAGCTGTGTTATTTCCCTGTTTATCAGTAGGAACTAGCCCGGGGCTCACCTATTTCATTCCCATAGGCCTTTTTCTCCTGCCAGATCAGCTTCAAGAATATGCTATAGGTATGGGAATTGAAATGGAGATTATAGCTAATCATTTTAAGTTTTAGGATGTAAGAACCTATGCTGGCCAGACCTGAAGAGCCTGCTCTAAGTCAACAGGACAATCCCATGGGCTCTGCCACATGATGAGACTTTCTTGGGACGTGAAAAATGCTCAATAGCTCAAGAACGAGGAGAGAGATGTTTACAGGGGCTCTGCCCTTGGAGTTGTTTTGCCCAGGCTGACAGTGATGAGCTACTGGGTGGTCCAAATGAAGTAGCTCAGTGCTCTTTGCTGGAGAGGTGCCCAGCCAGCGGTGAGAGCATTCATGTCATCCCTGCAAAGAGACTGCGTGGAGAGAGATGTGGACTCCTGCTGCAGACTTAGGGTCTTGACACACAGAACAAACGTAGGGGTTGTTCTTGCAGCTTTCCAAATGAGTGAATGTCAACTGTCCCTGCAGGGCATGTTGGTCTGGTACTTGCCCAATGTACTTGAAGGGAGATTTGTTTTTTATTGGTGTTTTTTTTTTTTTTTTTTTCTCTTTCATGATAAGCACAAGAGCCTTCGATGGTCACAAGATCACTTCAGCAGCATCCTGACTCAAGCAGCTTGTTGCATTGTTTGTAAAAGTCCAATTTTCTTTTTGAGGAAAATCAATACAGTTCATTACTTAGCTGAGAAAAGATCCCTGTGTCAAGCAGCTACTCATTCCACTGGAAGACAGCCCCTGAGCAGGCTCAGCCACTTTTTCTGAGCTGGACAACAGGCTGATAGCCTTTGTCTTAAATTATCCCTTCTGAACTAAAACCACCCCACTGAGAAGACCAATCAGCTTCCTGCAGACCACCAAAGAGCTGCTCAACAAATGAACACCACCAGCCTTGGGCAAAATACGCATCGGAAAAAAATAAAACAATGCAAAACCCACTTTTTTTTACAGCTGGTGGAATGTCTGTAAGTTCTCAATGCTGCTTCTATGTTATATGCTTTCTTATGGGCTCTGGCTACAGTATTAAACTTCTTTGTTTCAGTGATGGGATGTGGGAGTTAGTATTATATGAGTCTGATTGATAGCCAAATATTGTCTAGCCTGTCTGGAGTGGTGAGATGGAGCTCATGCTTGCTGCAAACTTGAGTTTAAGACTTTTCTGCAAATGCACAAGCTGTTTTAAAGCAGCTTTTGTGTCTGAGAGGTATTGAGGCTGTTGGGTAGACAGTGCCTTTGCCTACTCTGTATGTGCATGGCCTTGGGGACAGCACTATTGGTCATTCTTGCCTACCTTCTCCAGTAAATACACTGAATATTCATATGAATATAAAGCTAGTGAAAATTGCTCCTTGCTGCATCCCAGCTTCAGGATCCACTATTCCAATCCCTTGTCAGAAGTTGCTAGTTTAGAAAGTTGGTGAAGAAATTGTTCCTGTATGAAATGGAGAATGGCGGAACAAATGCACATTGTGGCTGCTGGGGAGTAGGATCGGGAGTAAATAGTAATTTTTTTAATTTTTTGGTTTGAGATCTGAATAAGGCTAACGGAAAATTTAGCAGAAATATATCACTGCAGTAAGTTAAGTGATAAGGTCAGTGAGATGAGAGGGCCAGTGCATGGAGAATTGCTGAGAAAAATATCTAAAGGTTAGGGTACCTGCTCATCTAACCAGGAGGGCTATAAAGAAGGATTGAGAGCTGGCAAATTCTGTTAAACAAATTCTCTAGCTTGACTGTTTACAGGCTGCTCTGAAACCAGAGTGGATTAAAAAAATGAATAGTGAGGTGTATTTTAAGAGAGCTATCAGCCAAGAAGTCTGTTTTCTCTCTCCAGAACACTGCTTCAGCTCTTTGTGGTGATCACTTTTGAGAGTGGGGTTTGGATGCTCGGAGTGCTGATGAGCTTGTCCCTCTTTTCCCCATCTCTTCTTCATAGGGTGGTAAGGGGCTGCGTCCTGTCTCGCAACCCAGGGTGTGCAGGGTGCTCAGGGCTGGGGGGGATGTGTTCCAGAAGCAGGGAGTGGGGCAATGCTTATGGAAGCATTTTGTGATGTGCCGGCCTCAAGACCAGCTCCTGTCTACACAGATGCAGCACTGGGTCAGGAAAACCACGGATAGAAGTGATGTACATCCTTGCCACCACACGCTGTCTGTAAAAGCTCTTGTTTTGAAGTCTATCATCGGTCTGTTTCCAGTTTTTGTCTCTACTGAAACCTTGATCTCATGAGCTGTCTTTAAGAACTTATTCCAGATTGTAGATAATTCTGGGTTGTGGAGACTGTGAAGAGACGACATTGCTTGTATTACCAGCCTCTGGTGTTTGATGACAGCTATGATCATGGTGCATATAACATTATTATTTGACTACAATTACAATAGCATGGGTGGTGTTATGTCTGACTAGCTGATTAATCATCTGAAGCAATGAGTAAATCTCTCCCTCTTTTATGATAATTAATATGTGGAGCTGGATCGGAGTTGGCTGAGTGAGGGTGGAAGTGACCAAGGCAAATGGAGAGGCGTTTGGCAGCTTTAGGCTGCAAGAAGGATAAACATGTGGAGCAACTGGGACAGTTCTCCCTAACATGAGCTTTGGCTCACACCAGCTCTGATCCACCTCATGGAGTTGCATTTCAGTGGTTGGTGGCCAAAATGCTAAAGACAAGTTGGTCTAGTCAGAGTTATAAGGAGATATTTGGTGTGTAGGAATGCTTAGTAATGCCTTATCCTCCCTTTCCTTCCTCAGGTTTCTGCCAGGTGCTGCCTCTGGCTTTCTCCCATCACAACAAATGTCTCACCCACTTTGGGGGCCAGATGACAGAAGTAGAAGGAGGTGGATACTGGATGGATTTGCTGGGATTTGGTGTGCTTTCTTGTAGAATTTGCATAGGATGCACTGCCTTGTGTAGGTATATGCCCTTAGTATAGTGGGCATCCTTGTTTCTAGTCTACCTCTTGGTTTTGTGTTTGAGCTTAGTCCAGAGCCTCTGTTTACCTTCCCATCTTTTCCTTTCAACACTGTAAACTTTCTTGAGCAGTAACTATCTCTTCCCATGTGTGTGCACGTTACTTACACCAGGCATAACCAAAACACATGCTGTGCTGTTTAAAAGGTCTGGCTTTGAGTATGGAACCATTTAAGATTGTGGGATGTAAAACTCTTTCCTCCTTGCAGTGGTTAACCAGAGAGCCCTGTGCCAGTATGTCTGTAGCTACCCAGGAGTGAAGAGAGGAGAGAAATTCATTAGTACAATTAGATTAAATACCTGCTGTGCTGGGGACCTGCCATGATGGCTTAGTGCCACTGTTGTCTTCGAGCAGGTGGAGTGGCTTTCTAGTTCTCCCTGCAATCTGGGTCACATACATTCAAGCATCAGCAGTACAGATTGTCTGAAAGTACCTCATGATTTTGCTTGTGGGAATTTACAATTTAAATCAAGAGAAGTTGCAGCCTCTCTCTCCCTCATATGGTGATGTTCTTTACTCTCCTGATACAGCAAAGATCAAGATGAAATATTAAATGTCCTCCACAATGTAATTATATCTGGCTGGTTGCAATCAATTCCCTCTACCTCATGTAGTTTGCTATTTCTTCCCCTTTTCCTTCCCTTCCTGTAAAAGACACGGGCTGATTCTCATCTCCCCTATGGGCTGGAAAGGAGACACTGCCAGCTCCCACATGGACCCACCAGCTTAACAGGAACAATTTATGGAAATGAGTTCTCATCAAAAGCCCAAGCAGTACAAAGTCTGTTGCAGAGAGACTGGACTCCAGTTTTTGCAAAACCCAAAGTGACACTTTATCTATTAGGCTACAGTTAAAAAATGGTTTCCAAAGCTCAGATTATTCCAGGCAAATGCCTCTTTAAGAATATGATATATTTAAAAACAGCCTTTTCTCTGTTCCTGAGCATAGGTTTGGAAAGGCTTTATGAGGCAGAAAGCTTCATATGTACTTATCCCTCCCCAGTGAAGAGATTGAATTTATTAATATACTCATCAGCTTTTTCATTCTCTGCCTCTAAACATGTCAAGCAATATCCAAGACAAATCCCTGTTATCAGGGACACAGGTTGGTATTATCATTAGCAGGTCACTTTGGGAAATCAAAGCCATTATTCAAGACACCAGTGATCAAATATTAGAGTCTGCCACTCGTGTTCAAGGGATCAGAGAAAGGGCCAGAGATCTGGCCCCGGTCTCACTGGTGTGGCCGGGTTTGAGCACGTGGACCCAAGAGCTGCTCCTGCACCTCTGCAGCTGTTAGCAGGGAGAGCAACGCTGGAGCATAGGCAAGACTGAGCAACAGCTTATGGCCAGACACACACTTCTGTATTTTGCTGCATCAAATCCTCATTACTGATGAGCAGTGGATTCACAGAAAAATCTAGAGGCTGTTTTTTGTAAGAATTTTCTTGGTGCTTCTTGAGTGCCAGTGTGGCCTGGGGGTTAATCCTAAGAGACCTGATTTTGCCTTCATCACCAATCCACAATATTTAAGCTTCATTCTGCAGCATTATTTATAAGCACCTCATTGCCTAAGTGCTATTTAGAGTTCATTTAATATATATGGAGAGTCAGGCACCCAGTCTTGGGAAACTCCCCAGGAAATTGCCCAGGCTATTGCAAACATGACAAAGGGTGAAGCATGGAACCCATCTGCCTTCTCCAGTTTGGAAACTTCTTCATTGGGTTTTAGAGCTTTGAACCCTCTTCTGGTGTAAGATACCAGACTTTTCTTACCATGCAACAAAATAATCAGTGCCTCCTTTTGCACCAAACAGCTCATCATCAAGGGAGAGACCAGGCTTTGATTTTCACCTCTGCCCAAGGAGAGCTGAGCTCCCAAATCTCAGTTTGCACAGAATAATTAAAGGGGACGGAGGCAAGAAGACTGAATGGAAACACAACCCTGCAGCTTAGTGTACACTGTAGGACAAGGAAGGGAGAATGGATGCTGATGTCTGCTACAATGGATGTTAAACCACTTGATAAAAGCAGTGAATGAGCAGCTCTGTACCTCTTCTGGCAGAGACATGGTGTAACCCTGCAGGATACAGCTGTGTTCCCATCTGGTTACATTAAGCATAGTGTTTCATCACCACGGGCTGAACCTGAGATCATTCCTCTGTGAGCGGAGAGTGTTCACATCCCATCAAGCAGGAGTGGAAGAAAACCCAAAGCATAGCAGGAGGGAGGCATCAAACAGCCTCCCAGCCCAGGGCTCTCCTTCAGTGCCTCTGAGCAGGACACCTTCCACCACTCCTGTGTGTAGTTTTAAGACTACAACACCTTTCTCCAAAAATTGTTTGGACCTTTCACTACACTTTAGTCTTTGCCTTATCTGTTGGAGCCTTACAGGTTGCTATGTTTACAGCTGCTCCCACTGCTAATGTGGCTTTGTTTATGATACAGAAGAAAACATGTCATTTTTAATTTTCTGATTGCTAATATTGCTTCTCCTGTTTTACATTTTTACCACATCAATCTAGAAGACCAGAGATAACTCAGATGAAAAGGAGTCAATTATGTGGTGCCTGGGATACTAGAAGTCTGGACTTGATGACCCAGGAAGTTTCTCTCTGCCCCATTTTTTTTTTTTTTTTTTTTTTTTTCTTCTTTAATATCCACAAATAAAATAACATATCCTGGATACTCTGTAGTCAACAGCACTCACTTTATTGGCAGTAACTGACTTGGAAGCTACTATATTTCTGTGCCTTTTCGGTTTTATATGTGTATTAATATTATATATATTTTTTTTCCATCTCCTAGGCATATTTTTTTTGCTTTTCATCAGAAATTGAAAGCTTGCTGACACTAGATCTTTTGATAACTTCTGAAATGAGCGAACCCAAGCTAGGAATTTTCCATTGTTTTCCATTTGCATGATGGTATTTTCCAAAGCTTTCCTTTCCACTTCATCCTTGATTGGCATGCTGCCACTGATACATACAGGAGAAGAACTGTGTCAGAGCTTGAGTCCTTGGGAACTCTCTGCCAGTGGCTGCTAGGAGTGTCAAACTAGTGATGCAATAGATTAAATTTACCTGTGATGTATTGCAGTTGTCTTCAGAGAGGTTTGCACCTTGGACAAATATCTCCTGTTAGTGTGACTGCAATGTTCAAGTCTTCTCTTCTGAACAGCTTTCTGTCTAAAATGGCAAGCAGCCAAGCAATAATAGCTGTGCATTTTTTTTTTTTTTTTTTTTTTTTAAAGAACAGAAGCCTATACATTTCACTATTAGAATGTATTGAGAAGCAGTTTTGAAGTAAAATCACCGTCCTTTTTTGATTGAATCTTATGATGCTAGGTGTGGAGACCTTGTAGGGGCAAGATTTGTGCCTCATTGGAAAGTACTGAAAACTGTTCTCCTTCTGTGGAAGTTTCCAGACACTGAATCCCCATTGGAACATCCTAGCTATCATGCAGTATAAAACTATATATTGTATAATTTCAGTACCAGACAATATTATACACAAATATTCTTCACTCTCATATATTTGAGAGATGATTGTTTATTCCTTGTTCTTTACAATTTTTTACTTGGCAGAGGGCTCATTTTGAGTTTTCCTGCTTGTGTTGAATTGCACATGTATCTCTGCCTAAGCTTGGCACTGCTGACAGGGTTGGGAACCAGTCCTGGACCTGGAGAAAGCACCTTTCCTTGGTTTTAGGGCCTGTATGCTTTGGCAGTTGCCCTTCCTAGGGGGACACTTTTTGAGTACTAGTTGCTGGTCTGCAGATGTGAGTCTGCAGGCTCCAGGGCTGTTACTCAGCAGACTTCACCAGCAGGAAAAATTACCTTAGAAAAAAATTATAAATAGTTCAAACACTAGACATAACAGAAGGAGTAGCCTTAAGTACCTTAAATTAAGGGAACGGAAAGTCCTTCCACTGGACGATGACATTTTAAGCAGTCATAATTAATCTTCTTATATAATAATAATCAAAGAAAACACAACACAACCCGTAATTCTCTTGCTGACATGTATCCAGGAGACAAAGTGGATTTAAAGTAAGGTCATCTTTGTAATCTGGTAGAAATAAAATCCTGAAAGCAGGAATTGATCAATATGGAGAGTAGCAGGTAAAAGTAGTACAAATACCTGCTCTAAAAGTGTTAGATACAGTAATTCCCACAGGTACCAGGAAGCTGTTAGCTAATCAGACAATGATGCACCATATGCTTCACTGTCTAGTCAAAAAAAAAAAAAAAAAAAAAAAAAAAGCGCAAGAAAAAGAGAAAATCTCTAAGCATAAAGTCAGCAAATGACAGATGTGCATGCTGGTGCTCTCCGGAAGAGGGGAAAACCATGGCCAAGGCTGGGAGTCATTCCTAACCGAGCAGGGCTAAATGGCACCAAGGAAGCTGGTGGCTAGGTTTCACAATGTGACTGGCCATGCGGCCGTGGCATCCACCCCAGGCCAGCCTGGCGCTGCCAGGGAGCCTGCTTGCCAGTGCGAGCATGTCGAGCAGGTTTTGAAGAGCCAGCCTGGTCTCCTATGTTCATCTTCGAGGCAGCTCTGTCCCACTGTCAGTAAGTACAGTAAGTATGGGAGAGTGTTTGCAGAGGACTCTGCCAGCCAGACTCCTTGGCAGACAGGAGACTGGGCTCAGCACAGATCCTGCCAGGTTCTCAGCAGGTCCCAGAGAGGCCAGGCATCTTCTGTGAAGGCTGAAGGAGCTCCGTGTCCGGCAGACTTGACTGTAACTAAAGCAGCAGGAAACAGCAATAGCTTGTACTTCCAGCTAGAGACAACCCACCAGGTGTTAATCAGACTTGTGGGATTCAGGGGTCACCAGGGTCACTGGTCCTGCAGGAACCAGGAATTCCTGTTCATACCTTTGATCACTACTTTTCACACACACATATATATGTAACAGATACAGATTATGCTATACTCCTGTATAGAGACTGTATTGTATAGATCATAAATTATACCTTATTCAGGCTGTATTATGACTTCTGTTTTCTACAGATGTAGGTACAAATCAAGAAGTGTACGGAAGTGCTGAAGTACAATCCCTGTCTCACCAGTTTTATGATCTAAGGGTACCAGAAGATGGGGTAAAATCACCTCCTTGCTGCCTACCCCTCACTAAGCTTCCTTCCTCTTTGATCCAACCGTTAAGATCCTGTCATTAATCCTTGCAAGCGCTGGCAGCTGTAGGACCCTCTCTATGCTGATTCAACTCACTAATCTGTAGAAAAATTAGTACAGCAGAAAAAAAGTGTTTTGTTTTATGCTGAGTTGAACTCACTTCTGATTTTGTTTGCATAGGTGAACTGGAAATCTTCTTCTATAATGGAGTGGGGCTAATTCTCATCTCCAATTTTAGCTCATCTCCTGCATCATTCTCTTCTAGATTTCCTTCCGATGCAGGTGGGTAACCCGTAAAGTGGACCTTGTGCCTTTTGCCTCCTCTGTCTGGAAACATTTTGTTGTCATTGCAGGTGGAGCCAGGACCAAACATTTCCTCCCCAGCATGGTGTGGAAGTGGGCTTCAGGGATGCAAGCTGCTTGGAAAGTGGATGAAATGCACAGCACAGTAAGAGTTGGAAGGGCAAAACAGTGGCTAAATAAAGAAATAATTTTTTTTGTGCATCTGATAGCACGGGACTGACTGTCAGGATGAGCGAAGGGTTATTTGTTCTCCCTTAGATTTGTGTATCTCAGAGCTGTTTTTTTACTTGTTTTCTTTAAGCAATTATTTGTCAATCCACCATGTTTTAAATACGCCTCCTGCAGGAGTGCTGGTCTGGTCTAGTGGTGTAGGGAAAAACCTTCCCTGTAGGGCAGACTCTGCTCCATCCTCCGGGCTGCCCCAGGCTTGTTGCGGGGTTTAGCCCCTGTGGAAGGGTCAGGGCTTGACATGCTCAAGCAGGACCCCATCAGGGAAATGGCTCTGTCACTGCACAGCTATAACTGCATCTCTCAGGAGTGTCTTGAGAGCACTGCAAAAGGAACTGGGGCTTGATGCTACAAGGATGTGGAAATGTTCCTGACAATGATTGATTTCTTTTTGTTCAGCCCTCAGCTGTTCCTCTTCTTTGCTACCAAACCTTTCTCTTCTTTCTGGCTGAAGCCCCTCTGAAAACCCTTGCAGAATTATATGACCCTTTTCCCATATTCAGCCTTCATCTCTCTGCAGAGATGCCTGGAGTAAACTGCTTCTCTTGGACTTCAGCCCAAGAACCCACCTACGATCTGGTTCAAGTGCAGTCATTAAAGGCTAATGATGCTCCATTGTCTTGAATTATATCTATATTGCACGATCTAGTGGAAAGCTATCAAACTAACCGTAAATGAATTTAGTCAGCATGGTAAGCAGTTTAGCCAAGCTACCATGGGGCTACTAAAGGTCTAATTTACCCCCTCCAGAAGAAAATCAGCAGAGACAAATCTTAATCTGGTGAGTGCAATTAAGATGTTCATCCAAACTCAAGCTGAGTTACACTTTCCAAAAGAAATCAAAAAACCAGCCTGGGTAAATCTATAGAGTATGGAAAAAAAGAAAAGGGTAAAGTGAAGGCTCTTGTTTTGTAATTTTGATTTTATTAATCCCAGTGCTAAAAGGATACTTTCCATCTCTGTTTAATCAGCAGGTGGTATTTACTGTGGGCACACAGATGTAATAGAGCCATTGGCAGTGAATGTGTCCAGTCTGATACTGGAGATAGAAATCTTGCTTTTAGGGAAGGAGACACCTTAAGCAACTTTGCCCAGAGAGAGGCTTGTGTGTGTGTGAGAAGTACTGAGCTGGACAGGAGGCAATGTATGACCAGATTGTGGGAGGAGCTGTATGTGATCATGACTGCAAAAGCAACCAATTCGTTCAACAGTCTAGAAGGTACCTGGGGTGAAGGATAACTGAGAGGTCAGGTGTTCCCTGCAGTGAAGGCTCTGATCTCTTTCTATCCCATTCTATTAGTATTCCCCATGGTTCCTCCATCTGTCATAGTCTGCATTAGACATGGAGGGATGAAATCACCCTCATCATTTCTCCTCCCCATCTAAGCGAGAACTGTTTGTGCTTTGTTTGATTAAAACATTTTGTACTTGTTTTCAGGACTCACTAACACCAGGATTAATCTGAATCTACTGCACAAAGACCACATTCTGTCATCTCTGACAATAGAAATACCATGACACTTGTTCCAGGTAGGTGTGACATCCAGGCTGGAGGACAATATGGTAGAACTGCAGCCCTGTGCATTATCCTCTTATCAGACAAAAGCGGCTTGTCCTCATTTAAATGGTCCGTGGAAGAAAGCAAAGCTGAAGTGCTGAGCATCTTATGGACCAGCTTGCCATGAACATTCATGAATTTTAGGAAAGGATTGTGCAAAATCAGAAGGGTTGGGAGGGATAGATCTGCAAAGCAAAAGACTGACTCTCTGCTGCCTAAGAAGCTGAAAGAAGAGCATAAATACCACAAATACAACAAATCTCCTTTGCCAGGCAGCTTGGCATCATGAGCAACAGACAACACAACTTTTCTCCAAATAGATACAAATGGACAGCATGACGAAAGCAGTAGATAAGGGACCATAGGTTAATGTGTTAGAGCCTATTTTACCCTTGAGCAATGGCAAAGACTATGTTTGGTCATGAAATGTGGAGACATCACCGCATTCCAAGTGCTGAGTGCAATTATGGATGCAGTAGATCTCTTGCTAGGACATGTGCATGGGGAAATGTTTTCCATAGCCGGAGAGATTTCCATGTAAAGATTCCTTCTTGTCTTACATGCTGCGCCAAGGAAAACATAGCACTGGGGCAAGGGAATTTCACAGCAGAAAGAGTTGAGTCCATGAATGAGTCCACTGTAGCACCCATAATGGACATGAACGCATGATGGCCCTTTGCGTGGTGTGGGAACCGGGAATGGCTTTGGACACAACCCTGCCCTGCAGCTGGCTGGTGTTGATCCCATCTCACTAGACAAGATGGAAAAAGCTGTAACAACCTGTCAGTCTTGCCAATACTGAAGGAAAGAAGGGAAAGGAAGGGAAGGTGAAGGGATGAAAGGAGGCATGGGCAGACATAAAGAGAACACTTTAAAAAAAGGCTTACATCAATCCCTGTGTTACTGAACCAAGTCAAGTGAGAAAGTCATGATTAGAGTTCATTACCTCTAGCAACCTATGGCCATTAATTCTCTCTGGCAGCAATACCTGAGGTTGCAGCAATGTCCAGCCTGTGGCTGGGGCTCTGTGTGCTGGAATGTAGCACACAATAGGGTGCAAATATTTACCTTATAGTTGTTAAGGAAGTTGAAGAAGATAAAAACAGTGCCATGGGGAAAGGAGCAGTTAAGTGAGCAAGGTGAACAGCAAATCACTGACAGAGATTGTTCCTCCTGGCACCAAAGTTGGGTGGTGCATCCACAGGACTTTTCAAGGATGACAGATACTCTCCATCTATTGTTCCATAGCTCTTCATCTTCCCTACATTGCCACAGGAATTATCAGTCATAAAGCACTTTATTAATTTAGTCCTCAAATGCTCCAGGAAGGAAATCAACCTGGCTGAACAACTCTTCCTATACTGAAGTGGCCCAGTAATTGCTGAGTCTGGTTTAAACCAACAATTCTTTAAGCTTTTCCTCACTACTGCAAAGCAGGATGGTGGTACTTGAGTAACAGCCTGAAAAAGGGGATTTACTCACGGGGTTTGCTCTCCTTTTGCTTTCAGAACCATTCTGGCAGTCTTCCTGGGGAAAGAAAATATCCTGCCACCCACAGATAGCCACCCCTGTTTTTCAGATCCCTTTACCCCCTAGAAGACCCTACTGTGTGCCTTGTGGTTCAGGGTTTTCAGACCAAATCAGGGATCAGAATCTGGATTTCAATGAGAAAGGATCTTCAAAGGGAATGCCTGATCTTTCCCTCTGATACTCATGGAAATCCTCTTAAGGCCTCTGCTACTCTCAGCTCTGGCTACGGAGGCTGAGAGACTGGAATACTCTCTTGCAGAGTGCACCCTTTAGCCACTCTGGATCAAAGCCTGGATCAAAGCCTGGCAGCTGGTATCCATCCAGAAGCAAAAAAATAAATGCATAGGTGAAAAAATGAGGATCTGAAATTTGCCCTTGGGTAGCCAGCCTTCTATATCAACACTGTGGGTATTCTCAGCTGTTAAGTAAAAGCTGAGAAGATAAATCCCAAATATAAGAAATTAAAATCAATAAACTCACTGAGTCTTCCATGTCACAGTTTGGACTCATAAAGAGATACAACCACTAAATCCCAACAGTGCTGCTCTACCACAATTGCACACATTAAGAAAAGGGAGGAAAGAGTTATATGAAACATTTGGCTGGTATAGGAATCAGTTATCTTAATGATGCAATATCAAAAGGAAATATTGTCTCATTTAGAGATCTACCAGCTACAGTCACTACAATACTCCCAAAAGGATGGTAATTATTCTCACAGATGCCTAGAAATTAAGAATTATACTTTCACTATATTTAATATCATAGCTGTACTTTCAAGGATCATCTATCTCAGTAAAGCTTTGGGGATCTAATTCAATTGCTTTTTGTCTGCCATTGCTTACTTATAAAACACGTGTCCTGCTGGTGCTACTGTGTTCCAGTGGATCTCCCAGAAGCTGGAAGAAGAACTGATGAATAAGAAAGATCTGATCTGCTCACCATGCCTCAAGGACTGCATGCTGTCCTCAACTGTCTTGTTTTGCAAAGAAAAGGACATACCAAAAAAAATGCATCTGCCTCCTGCTGATCAAGCCACATGGTAGGATAGAGACATATCCACCTTTTGCTACTTTGTGCTGGTTGTTCTGCTAAAATCAACAGCTAGCAACATCCACAATGTGTGAGACATTTGTTTACTTCTGTGCAGACAACAAGTAATTTGTAATGGGTTATTTACAAGATCACACTATTATGGAACAACTTTACTGTGAGCCTCAGAGTAACACCAAAGTTGATTAAGATGTGAAGACAGGTGAAATGCAGCCATTCCTCAAGTGAGACATTGTGCCTGGGGATGTCACATGTATGTGCTTATGATAAAGGCAAAGTATCAGTGTAATGTTTGAGGGTAAGAAAAACAGGACTCAGTATAAAACTCCCCAGCCAAATTTCTGAGGAGGGGTGGCCACCATGATTTTTTGAGGGCTATCATCCAATTTGGATTCCAGTTGTCTCTAGGCAACCTTCGCTAGCTTTGTGGCCCATGGTTCAATATGCCTCTGAGTGGCAATCAACTGAATCCTCTTCCATTTTACTCGCTCCTTGATGTCACCCAGGTTTGTGCTCAGAAAGTTTACTCTTGGGTGAGGTGAGTGTTGATGTGGAAGCGCGAGCAGAGCATAAAAAGCTAATGTGGGCACTTTATCTTGGGCTTTACACAAGGAAGCCATGCCAGGAGCAAGCCCAAGGACACAGTGCTACAAAGAGATTGCAACAGGGGAAGGCGGGCTCTTGGAAAATACTGCTAAGTGGATGACAGGAGCCCAGGGAAGGAGGGAGTGTCGGTAGTCCCAGGGGTGGACTGTGTGGGATGCAGAGAAAGGAGGTGGTGGGTAGGGAGGAGTCACAGAACCCACTTCTGCTGATAAGCCTATAAGGCCATTATTACTTCTCTGAGCTGTGTTCCAACACAACAATTAAAAATATTAAAAGTATTTAAAATGGACTCAACTTAAAGGTCACAATTACTCATCTTGAATTTTATGCCACTCCTCATATGCTTATAATTATGTGTATGCTTAAGTGTTTTCTGGATGGGAATGTTAACTCATATGCAGCATCCAATGTCAGACTAACAAATGTGTGGGGGGGTCTTATAAGCTTCCTCTAGAAAATAACTGGCAGTGCCTTTTAGCCTTGAAAGCTACCTCTCTTCATAGTCTAGAGTATATTTTTCTTCTGATTAACAAACCACAAGATGGATTTCTTACCAAATGTCTGATGCCTTGTGAATAATTTTCTTAATCAAAATGAATAAGCAGAAAGCACATATTTTACCACTGCTGCTATGATACTGTAAATTATTGCATTTTTTACTCAATTGCTCTTGTGGTTTTGTACAGTTCTAGGAAATACATGAAGAAATCATTCTGGAGAAGGATTTAATGTGATGCTATAGAAGTTTGGATTCAGCTGTCTACCAGATGCTGAGTCATAAAGAGAGAGAAGGATGTTTCGGAGGTAATGGATTATGGATAGAGTTTGTAGGTTTCAGTATTTATTCTTATTAAAAATCAGTGATTTAAACCAACAGTGATTCTTGCTTGTCCAACATCGCTGTCAGTTACAATTTCTGGTCAGTGTGGGAGAGCATCTGACCCTGGCACAGCACCAGCTGTGCAGCTGCTGGTACAGGTCCTAGGGCAAGAGAGAGAGAGACTGAAAAAGCCAGTGCACGTAGGGTAAAAAGATGTGCCATGAGTCTGGGGAGTGAATAAGAGAAAAAATTGGTAATTTTTAAACATTTATTGATTAAATCCTGCCCAGTCTCTTCATGGAGCACAGCTGTCTGCTGTAAAAGTTAAAAGCCAGCACAGATCAACAGCAGAACCATGAAGGGAGAAGTCCAGCTTGTACTGCTTCAACAAATCCAGTGGCAAATGTGTGTCCAGGCACAGAGCTCTGGGCTCTCCCAGGTGCTCCTGTGGCTGTGAATTTGGTCTTTTCCACTGATACTATGTCCATCGATCCTCAGGGGAACAGCTGCTGCAAGGAGAGATGGAGTGTTTCACTCCACCTCCACTTAGTGTAGGATTCAAGACATGCCACTAGGCTGGCTGGATTTCTCTCTCACACACACACACACGCATGCATGCACACAAATAAAATGACGATGACGGCAAAACACAAGATGGGAAGTGCAGCTGTCAGGAATTTCTTGGCTCACATGAGGAAGATGGGGAATGGCCAAGAGAAATGAGAGGAGAGCAAATCCCTCGTAAAGAAAAACAAAGTAGACAGAAATAAGGCTTGAAAAAATGGAAGGAAAAAAAATGGTGTGGAGGGAGAGGAGGAGAAAAAAGAAAGAAAAGCCAGAGAAAAGCTGGGGAGTTATTGATGATGCAGGATCAAAGACCTGATGGCTGTGTGTTAATTGTGCTTGATTTATAATAAGCATCAAAATTCAGGCCCAGCTGCATTCAGATGAGCCGAGAACATGTTCCGTAACACTTGCTAGGGAATGTTGTTTCCTTACCAAGACATTTAGTGATAGATGGGAGATGAGCTAGTGGTCTCTGTGTCCATCTTCTAACAGAAGGGAGCTGTCAAAAAAACAGTTGTTGTGAGGTTTCCAACTGAACTTCTCTGCTCAAGCTCTGTTTTAATTTCTGCTAGAGAGTTGTGAAACCAAACCCTCAGACTGATAAAGGTGGGAGCGAATGTGGGTGAGGCTGCTAGCTGTAGCTGGAGGGATAGGATGGAGAAAATCACTCTGGCTGCTAACTCTGTCCGTGCACATGGAAAGAGAATCATTTACAATTACTCCCAAATACGTGTCTGAGAAAAAGACTATTTAAAATAAAAGGCATTTGCTAGTTCTGGAACAAAGCAGCAGTATGAGTTCAAAGACGTCTCCGAGGTCCATAACGAGGTTTCCCTTTCTACACTTCCATTTGCAAGACACACGCAGGGACAAGAGGACTGGGGGAGCTGCAGTCACCATTGCCGTGTGGGGTTGCTGAACCTGCATTCCTGAAGGAAGAAAGATCCAGGAAATACAAGGGTGAAAGAGAAGCCGTCTGTCTTGAGCAAGAGGATGAAGAAGGTGCTGACTTGGAGGGAGCTCCACAATTTCTTGGAGTGGGGCTGGATCCACCTGGTCCTTAGCTGTGGCATTGAGCCTGAAGGCCAGTCAGCTGCTGGAGGATGCTGAGTTCCCCTTTGTAGCTTGACAGCTGAGAAGTGCCTCAAAAGCCCCCAAAGTGGGTCCACAGAACAGAGAGGTCAGTGCCAAGCATATGCTTTTCAATGAGCCTCTGTTTCTCTTTTGTAGCTTTTCAATTTCACATCTGAGACCTTAATTAACCCTTCACTGTGTACTTGTTGTCTCTAAGCTTCTCTAAGTACATGCCTGAGCCCAGATCAGTCCAAGGCTTGCGGCTCCTCTGGAAGCAGTGAATCCCTTCGGGTGCCTGCAAACCAGGATGCATAAGAAAATGGCCCTGGTTAGGTTACAGCCTTTAGGGCATACCAGGACCAACCCGCCAGCCTGAAAGAACCAGTCTGTGGTTAGTACCATCATCAACAGCTCACAAATAGAAATTTTCAGGTTAACCAGCCTGCCTATCTTGGGCTAGGGATAAGCTGTTGGGAGATAGCTCAGTTTACCTTTTTATCCCAAAATGTGTCAGGTACCTAACAAAGACAGCCTCACAGGCTAAAGCAGATGGCACCATTATTAGGAAAAAAACCAAAACAAAACAAAAGAGGGAGATTTTGAAATGGGACATGACTCCAGCATGGTACTTCAAGATTAGTTCTGAAGAGTAAAATGTATGCAAATATGTCATCTACAAGGTGAGCCACTTCTGTCCCTGCCTTTTGCATGAGTATGATAATTGCAGCTCCTTATCTGTGCTAAAATCCCATCCTCCCTCCCTCTCCTCAGTTCTCAGTCCCAGATGCCAAGTTCTTTCAGTCACTCGTCTGTCAGGTACTTATGAAATGCTTGTTAGTTCAAGGGCATGTACTAATAAAATAAGCATATCACAAAAGGCACCACCTGGTCAATGTGCTTAACATTTTGTGCAACAGATAAGCCCAGAAGGAACTGATGAAGCAATGACAGTTGTTATGTTTGCAGAGTAGTTACCTGTTACTGAGCAATTCTGACGAACAGGATCCATCCCTGGTCAATCCTCTCTTGCTGTTATATTACTCCAGGGAAGTGTGTTTTATTCAACTGCCTGTGGAGCCTGGCTATTAATAGGGGTCTAAAGTGCACCAGATTGGCCATCGGCAGTCCCATCAAGATGCATAAGTGCATATTACTCATTTTATAGTTTGTGTGTAATTTGAGCCTTTCAAATTTCCCTTGGAAGTCTTAGCTTAGTTACATATCATCACCTTAAGCAAAGGTGATGTAGTTACGTATCATCACCTTAAGCAAAGGTGATGAAGTTCAGGGGAGTGTTGCTGTTGGACTCCCTGCTGTTAGGTGTTGTTGGGACTGAGAGTCTATGTGCATTCAGGACACAAATTACTAGAGGCTGTGAAAGTGGGCTGGGGAAATATCACAGCTGTTGTTGGTGACAGCCTACTATGTTAGATGGGCTATTTGTCCAACCCAGTTCAGCTGTGCTTATATTCTGTGCTGTTTCATGGCTGTCAGCCCACATGACAGCATATGGCAGATTTGATTTGTACTTTTAATAGGGCAGTTGGAGAGGACTCCAGGATAACCTAGGTTATTTTGAAGGCTTGCTGACAAGTCTACACCCCATGTTAAAAAATATATTCTTATCAACCACACGCCATCTCATCAAATATTGATGGTTTAAGAAGGAACCATCAGAAGACAACCTGCATGGCTGTCATAGAATCATTTAGGATGGAAAAGACCTTTAAGATCATCAAGTTCAACTGTTAACCTAACACTGCCAGGTCCACCACTAAGCCATGTCCCTAAGCACCACATCTACACGTCTTTTAAATACCTCCAGGGATTGTGACTGAACTGCTTCCCTGGGAAGCCCCTTCCAATGCCTGAAAATCTTTTTGGTGAAGAAGATTTTCCTAATATCCAATCTAAATCTCCCATGGAGCAAGTTGAGGTCATTTGCTCTTGTCCTATTGCTTGTTACTTGGGAGAAGAGGATGACATCCACCTCACCACAACCTCCTTCCAGGTAGTTGTAGAGAGTGATAAGGTCTCCCCTGAGCCTCCTTTTCTCTAGGCTGAACAATCCCAGTTTCCTCAGCTGATCCTCGTAAGACTTGTTCTCTAGACCCTTCACCAGCTTTATTGCCGTTCTCTGGACATGCTCCAGCACCTTAATGTCTTTCTTGCAGTGAGGGTCCCAAAATTGAATACAGTATTCAAGGTGTGGCCTCACCAGTGCCGAGTACAGGGGTGAGATCCTTTCCCTGTCCCTGCTGGCCACGCTATTTCTGACACAAGCCAGGATGCCATTGGCCTTTTTGGCTGCCTGGGCACACTGCTGGCTCATATTCATCTGACTGTTGACCAACACCCCCAGGTCCTTTTCTGCCAGCCAGCTTTCCAGACACTCTTCCCCAAGCCTGTAGTGTTTCACAGGGTTGCCCGAGCACACTGGGATTGTCCAGACCACTGGGTGGTTGGTCCTAGTCTACCTGAGCACTTTCCCAAGCAGAGGATCTGGGTAAATCCATGCTGGCAATATGAAAATCGCTCTTCAGAAGACGACTATGCCTTCAGGAAGGGAAAAGTATGGTCCTTTATGAGGACATAAGTACCTAAAATATCATGATGCTCCAACTGTACATGCTACAATTCTCCTACCCTCTGGCTGTGCAAATTCTAAAGACTCTGATCACTTTGGCATGAATTATTGAAAGGAACAGAATGAATGCTTAAACCCAAGAAAATGTGCTTTTTAAGTACCTCATTGATTCCTTCTTCACTTTATTGTCTGCTGCCTCTTAAACACTGCAGATAATCCTTAATTCCATTAGCTCTGTACATGAATGCTTAAGCTGACCACTAGCATCCCTAGGGAATAAATGTCCCTAAGGGGAGTTATTACACAATTGTGGAAGTTTTGTAACCTTTTCTGAGGCATCTAGAGCTGGTCATTCAGTGCAGACAGGACTTTGGTTGATAGGGACTATTGGCATGGCAATGTGAAGAAGGATCTTTTCTTGGAACTGTCCTGAATAGGAAAGTAGTAGTAGTATTAAGTAGAATTAGTACAGAAATAAAGCTAGAGGTTCCACTTTTTGTCTTGAAGGAGCTGCAATTTAATTTCAATTGGAATGTAGCATGGAAAGGCAATGAAGAAAGAGAGCAATAAGAACTGAACAAGGCTGGAGCAAAGAGGTGTTGAACAAATTATCTTTCCTATTTTCTGGTGAATGTGTAACATGTCAAAGAACCTGCTTCATAGCAATATTCTGATCAATATTTCTGATACTGTAATCATATATATGATGAGTGGAACCTGCAGAAAGAAAAGGGTTTTCCTGTAGTAATAGGTATATTACGAGGCTGGAAAACTTATGGAAACTAAGAAACATTTTGTGTCTTGCTACCTGTCCTTTTGATCACATTGGTATCCAGTATTAAAATAGGTCATGGCTCTGCTGCGCAAAGTGCTGTGCAAACGTACCACAGCAGACCTTCAGCTAAGTTGTCATGGAGCATTGTTTTCACTGGAAAACCAATTTAATGCTGCTCTTTCAGCTGTGTGATATTTTTTCCCTGGGACAGACTTCTTAAACAATTTGAAGGAATGGTTTAGTGGAATGTGGGGAGAGGTGATGACTCGTGGGCACTTTTTACCTTGTCAAAATCAATTCATGCAGTTCACCTCATTAGTAAATGTCATTTCTCCTTGGGTTTTGAGGCAGTTGAGAGATTTGGAGATGTTTGTGGGAAGATGGCTGGTGGCTGATAGCGGTTTTGCTATAGGAAAAGAATAATGTTGTGTCTGTGTGAATGAGATTGCCATCTCAGATCATTCTGAGTTCATTGGCCATCAGTGGTGTTAATATTGACCATTCTATTGACCACTCAGCATTGGGAAAGGGGGAGGGAAGACCAGTGTTTTTTAAAAAAGACAAAAGTATTGGAGTTACAAACTAGTTACATGCAATTGAGCCCTTCATGTGGCATTTTCTGTCACATAAAGTATCACAAAGCTCTTCTTTATGGATATTGTGAGATTTATGAAAGGGAGTCATTTGGAAACAGAGGGGAAAGTTGCAGATCATGAAGTCTTGCTGAATTATTGGGAAATATAGTCATATCTCTTTCTTTCTCAAAGTACTTCATGGAGTACAGTGAAAAATGGCATTCTGCTAATATTTTTTCTGTTGGAATCTGGTTACTGTCAATGAAGTGTGTAAAGAAAATCTGCAAGGATCCTGGTAATACTGGGCAGTGTCCAGTCTTGCAATTGAAGCAATGTACGTACAAAAGAGAAGGGGTGAAGTATCAGTCAAAGATTCCTCTTGTCTGATTTTAAATTGCATTTCTGTGTATCATATTCTTCTGTGTACAGGTAATGCAGAAAATAATTCAGCCTTCATTTCTCTTGGAAAGCAGCAAAATAGCGCAAGGGAATCTAGAGCCTGATCTATAGAAGAAATAAAGGACTGCAAACATAAATTCAATAAAATTCAGAAATACATCTGAATTTGATTTCACTTATGTATTCTATTCTATTCTATTCTATTCTATTCTATTCTATTCTATTCTATTCTATTCTATTCTATTCTATTCTATTCTATTCTATTCTAATTTTAAAGTCAGTGTGTGAAAAATATATTGATTCTGAGCAAAATGTTCATACAAGTTGTTAATGTGATTTCATTAATCCACTTTAAAAATGTAAAATCATTAATGTTCTTGGTTGTTTACATTAGGCCCAAGGAAGTGTAAAAGGGTTGCTTGAGGGTTTCCACTTGAATAACTCAAACCTCTCAGTTTTTTTGTGGCATATGGATCAGACTGAGAATATTGTCTTCAACAGAGAGTAGTTATCAATGGATCATTGTGCCAGGTAGCTCTCTGACAAACGGCGGATGCTCAGCAGAGGGAGGAGCAGGAGAGGAAGACCAAGATGAGAATCCTGGTGAAAGAAAGGTCCATGAAAAAATGTAACAGGTCTAATTTGATAAGGAATCTGACCTCGTAGGTCCTCACATTGAAAGAAACAAAAGTCCTGAACAGTTTTGATCTGTTGTTTCAGACTACTGAGGTGCTATCTCTGTAGCTACTGGCAAATACCCAATGCACTGAGACACAGGCCATCCCTTGTTATCAAGCTGGTAATGAAGAAGAAATCTGCATGGGGAACTTCACCGAAGGCAGCCAGTCAGATCTGGTTTGCATTTGTCCAGAGCGAGAATTTCCTTTGCTGCTTATTGGCGTCTGCTTACATGAACGAGATGAGTGAGAAAGGCTGTCTGCAATGAATCAGAGTCACTCTGGACAGATAAAACAGAAAGACAACAGCAGGGACTTCAGTATTGCAATCTGGAAAACAAAATAATAATAAAAAAGGGATTAAAGTGATAATTTTTAGTTGACAGACTTTGTTTGTAAAGCTACAGTCATCTAATGGGGAAAGTGAATTTCCTGGATAGCATATATATGCTGCCCTGGAGTTTTTCGATTAAATAATTGATAGGAAATGAAAATACAACTGCCTGTAGGATGATAAAGTATGTGGACTGACTCTGACACCCCCAGTTTCTTTTGTGTGAATCACTCCAGTCCCACAAACACACTTGTGAGGGAGGGTTTGTCTTTGTCCCTCCCCCCTGCAGGAGAGCAGGCCTGTGCATGTGAGTCAGATCTATTCCTTACCTGGTCAGTCAGCCTGGATCAGGGATGAGACAGCTGCTCCTCCTGGAACGCACTGTTATCCAGTGGGTATAGCTAACCAAAAGAGATGTAGCCATGCTGGCCAAGAGCGATATTAACTCTTAATCTTTCCAGGCTTTATCTCATGGAGCTTGTACAAGGGCTGCACTGGCTTCCCAGGCACTCTGCTCATGAAGGAACTCCAGAAGACAGGGCAGTTCTTTCCTTTCCTGAGGCAGAAAATGCCCTCTCTGAGTCTTACAACTCAGGTTAGTCCGGGATGCAGCAAATATGAAAAAGCTTTGTGGAGCTCTTCACTGTGTAGATATGGATATCTACAAATGATAAGCGTGGGCAAATGGGGAGAGCATGATGTACCGCTGAAATCTGAGTCAGAAGCCATATCAGCATGAAGACCAAAACCAAGGACAGATTTGCACTCTTTCTTGCCTCCCCATTTCTACAGCCTGAGCTGACCCCTGCCTAGCCAGACGGTTCTGCATCATGGAGGAAGCAGAACTTCTTGACATTGGAGATATCCAAGCGAACCATACCAAAAGTAAATGATACAAAGGATTTAATACAGATAAAGCTTCAGCACGGCAGAAGACTTCATCAATCATTATGTTCTTGGCTCTCATTTTGTAGGCAGACCTTCAAAATCAGCTTTGTTTTATTTGACATAATCACTATAATAGTACTCATCAGCTTGTTAATGTAGAAGGCTCAGGTATTTGGAATTCAGGTCAATATGTCATACATAGGTATTCCCTATCTTTGCACAGTGCTTCTTAGTGTAACACTCAGGAATGGACTAATGCTGTGTGAATAATTTCAGCAGGGCAAGATCTACTCACCCCCAAACTCACGCTGTTTTTAAGAGCCATATTTAAAACCACAGGAAGCAGAGAAGACTGCACGTATCAAAGGGTGGCTCACATCGATCTGCAGTTTTAAAGAAATTAAACCTTTGGAAGGGTCTAACTTAATTTATAATATCTTTTCCTCTAGCTCAGTGGAGCATGAAAAAAATCCACCCCCTTTCCCAAACTCAACTCAAGTACCTAGGTGAAGGTTAACTCAGAGAAAAGAAGCACAACAGTCTCACAGACCTGGAAGATGAAAGGTGTGGTCTTATTTTGGTGCCCACATTAATAATCCAATCTTTCCAATGAATTTCCAATATTAGTCAATGCTCAACACAATTAAGTTTATAGAGCCATGGGGCTCATAATGGGTCCATAAACACCCCACCCTAAGTCACTGTTAAGACTGCAATTAGGATATTATTTGGCTTTTCTGTTCCAGGCTTCAGCCACTAGGTTCATGTAATTTTTGGTTGCCTTTATAGAGACAAAAATGTGTTCTGTGTAATCATCATCATCAATAAACTTACAGAACGAGAATTCCTTTTCTCCAGAATATTTTCCATTTTGCTACAAAAGGCATTTCTTGTTTTACATAAATATTTGAGTGAAGGATTTTTCATTATTCCAGGAGAGACACTAATACCTTTGCCTTTTTTACATGAAGGAAAATCAGACAAGGAAGAGGTTAAATGATTTATTTTGATTTCTGGTAGAGTAGCAATGAGAGGTGTATGCTGACAGATGTGACCGTGGAGGCCAGTGTTCTGGGCACCCTGGAGTCCTGCAGCAGCAGAGGAATAGGACCAAGCAGGAGAGAACAGGCTGTCCTTCACTCAGCTTTTGGACTGTCTCGGGTCACAGGCTCCCCCATGCCAGCAATGAGCTGTGCACACTAAAATATGTTTAAATGTCCACACGTCTCAGATTGCAGGGTAACGTAGCTTTGTAATGCCTTGATTTCTTCTGTATGATCCTGCTCCAGAAAAATGCCAGAAAATTGAATTAACTTACAGTGGGAGGAGACAAGAAGTTGTAGAAGTACAGTCACCGATGTATATCCCAATGAAATACGTCTACAAGATATACTAAGGGAATACACAGATCTGTGCCCAGAGGTGATCAACAGCCATGTTGTTGCTGCTATAATCATTGTTATCATTATTGTTATGGTTGTTATCTAATATTAATTTATTTTACCTAGGAATTTTTGGGATGAATTCTGTCTTTGTTGCTGTGTAGGTGTGCCCATCAGATGGATAAAGGATTGCTGCTTGCTGGTCTGCACATGTGAAGATATCAGAAACTTGGGAGAGTGGTGGACAAGCAATAAGCAGTCAAGGTAAACACTTCACTGCCCTCTGAAGGGTCCTTACTGCAAACTCACTGAAGACAATGCAAATCTTTCTGTTGTGTAGGACTTAATCAAAGAGCAGATCATCACCATTATACTTCAATTAAAAATATGGTAGTGCTTAAGTGTTTTCAGTTCCCATTAGCTGAACATGTGATGAGATGATAGCGGACTATGTAAAGTGACTTGAGGGATTTTTCTGAGATATTTGAAACTGAAAACTTTGACATTGTTTCCTTCTGATATGGACATGGTTACTGAGCCCCATAGGCTGCCTTATTTCAGGATTTGGCTAATACCCTCGTATTTACTTTAGAGTGGCCAGGAAGAAGACTGAAGTAGAGGATATGGAGGCCTGTGCACAATCCTGGATAGGGCCCTGATGTAATTATTCCAAGTTTGCACTGGTTTCATTGGATTTTCAATATGGAACAAAGGTACTTCTGTATTTTTAATGTTTTGTTTTGTTTTTTATAGATCCAATTCTATTTGTGTGAGGGGAAGTTTTATGATGTGGACATGTTATATTACCATTTATATAACGACAATTTGGTAGGAGTCCAGAGCTATTAACTAGGATTGTCCAAACATAGTGAGCAAAGGGTAGAAACTGGAGAAAGGAACAGATACAGCCATAGTTACCTGCTCTGCTTCAGTCCCTTTGCCCCTTCCAAATATAAGGATCAAACAAAAATTTTCCACATTCTCTGTGATTTGATGCCCATCAGGTTGTAGCAGCTTTTTCATCTCCACTGCAACAGGAAACTTTCATTTGATTTCTGAGGGACCTGAGTTTGGGTTTCTGTGAAATTAAGTTGTTTGAGTATTAGGGCCTCTGAAAAATGTTACTGAATTCTTCCATCCTCGTCCATTCAATTTCATGCTTCTAATCTCTGTGCTTCTAATGAAAGGGATGTTTACTGCCAGGCATCTAACTTGAACTGATCTGGCAAGTTGCTGAGAAATGTAAGTTGCAAAACATTTGATATAAATGAAGTTTTCTCCATCAAAAAGGTCTTATGTCAAAAGTGAAGACAAGTCTCTGCTTTTGCTCTTCTTAAGTACTGGATGTTAGACATTAATCATTGGACTGGAAATCCAATTACATGATTATTAAGCAGATGCATTTTTTACAACTTGGGGGAAAAAAGGCCAAGCGAAACATGAAAGTCCACTGGGAAACACTGCCAATTAAAGCAATTAAAAAAGGATGTGGAATTCTTAATTCTTACACTTGTCTAGAAAGATGATTGACTGGGCTTGACTCTCCTGAGAGTGGGTGTGCTGGGCAGTTTTTTATTTGCTTCTTAAGATCAAATGCTTCTGTTTCCTTTATGAGGCATAATTAATTTTCTTTACAGGAAACTTTAGTTATTATGATATGGGTAGCTGATCAAGTTTAAAATGTTTGATCAGGTTAAGCAATGCCTGTCATTTAACATTCCCGCTCATGAAGAGAAGCACATATTCCTTCCACTCATAACATTTTGCAGACAGACTTTCTGACAGCTGAAGTGTAGCCAGTAAATATCTTTTCCATTAGTTGCAAATTGTACAATAATATACTAAAGTAATTACACTATAAATCTTCTTGCCATGAAGTTAGACTCTGCGGTGCACACTCATAAAACAGTGCAGTAGCAAATAAAATCACTGCATCTGTATATATTAGTCTTGCAGTAACTTTTCTGAGGGTGGTCTGAAACATTGACAAGAATGAATTGGGAGGAACTGGGAGGAATTAAATGTTTCTTGGTTTTTGTAGGAGAGGGGCTATAGTTCTTCAATAATTAGGGCTACCTTGTAGCTGTGCATGGGTCAGCACAAGGATTATTGTCAACAATCTCCTTAGATGTTCATTGTGAACTAGAATATAATATTCCCTGGATCATCCAGGATGTGGTCAGTCTTAGTTGAAAATCTGAGTCCAAAACAGACTGTAGTGAAGCACCTAAGGAGTCTACCCAATCTAGGCAGAATACCTCTAGGGTAAATCTAACCATCACATGGCTCTAAAATGCTCTGAAGATCAGGGAAACACAGATCAGAATATTTGCACTAAAACAAGTAGCTGTCAATTAATCTATTTTTCTTAGATCCCTAGAAAAGAACAGGCAGGCGCTGTACCTAAAGCACTCTCCCAGAACCTGAATGTGAAGAGTCATCATTTAGCAATCATCACTGTACTGCAAATTGTGGGAAAAAAAATTATAGTTTCTAAGCAGTTTTATTCCCAAATCCAAGGGCTGCTCTGGAGACCAAGCTGCCTGTAACTCTCCTGACACTCCTTTATTTGTGCAATAGGAAAATTCCTTGCTTTTTTTGGGAGAGGATGGCAGCAGTGATCCCAACCCATCCTACATTTTTTTCCCTTTAGGCCAAAGACTGTAAGGGTGTCTTTGTTTCCAGAGAGATCAGGGCCTGATGCAGTCTTCCTTCAAGCTGTGATAGGTGTTTGTAGCCAGCCAGCCATGGACCTTTCACAGGACAAGGAGCATGTGCTTAAAACTTCTGTATTGACCCCAAGGAATGGGGATGTGCATGTGCACTTTGACTGCACAGCACCTGCTCTGCCTTCCTCCTCCACGTGGGCTAGCAGGTCCCAGGAAGCCGTATATTGCTGAAGAGCTCTGGATCCAGCTCTTCCATTGCCCATTGGATGCCTTGAGATAAATACTGCAAGTTGGATTTATAGGATTCCATGTCAAGTTTAATTTGCTAGAGTGTGTATGGCTCAGCAGTCAGAATGTGTGAACTTTACTCTCTCCCCAGAGCAATGTCAGTGCTGTCATTCACTCTTGCATAAGGGACAGCATTTACAGAGGTCAGGTTATTTCCAGAGCCGTTAATTTCTTGTGGTTTGGTGGCACAGGTGGAGAGGTAGATTCATGCTAGCAACCGGATTGCTGGAGAAAACAGTGCAGAGACAGGGCAGGAAAAACATGCTGAAAAAGCCAACATTGTGGCTTCTGATTCTGCACAACACTGCAGCCACAGACCTCTACCAGGGATCAGCCATGGCAGCAGAACACAAATAACCCCCCAGCGTGGGAGAATTTCAGGTGAATAGACTTTGTTATTCTCTGAATAATTGCCCTCATATAGGCAGCATCTTTGACTGGGTCTTGAGCAACAATAGCTGTAATGGGCATTTGACTTTGATTCATCTGGGAACTGGGCATGTAGAGGGGCACTGGAGAGATGTTTTCCTGCACATCAAGGCCCAGGAAGTATCTTTGATTATATTCACTATATTTGGTGTGATTTGCTGCACTCAGAAATTCAGCTGCAATTAGGTGGTTAGAGACTCATAATTAATCTTCAGCTCTGTGCTGCCTATCATTCTGTTCTCTCATATATCTCAGTTTATGGCATTATTCTGAACGTTTTGATTAGGAAATATCCGTGCCTTGGAGCTGTTGCTGGTGGCAGGATTTCTGTGTGCATCTCCTGTCAGGATCTAAATCTCTTCTATTCAAAGCTCTTTAGAGCACTTGTCTCTCAACTGACAATTATTATGTCTCTTGTCTGATTCAGAGATCTATCAAAACCCTGCTGAGTTGGTGCCCTGACAGTAGACCCCCAAGAAACTGCTTGTTCTTGATACCTGAGCATATTCCCCAATGAACTTTCTATTTTTTTTTCTTTCATTAGGATTTCTTAGGATGTTCAGATTCATCTAAGTTATCTCCTTCTGCTTTCCCCCTTCCTAAAAAGGCTCACATTCTTGATGCCCTTATTATGTTAAAACTATTTTGAATTGGATTCTTCACCCACTGGCTTTCCTGCTCTTCAGTTCACTCTTTCATAAATAATTAAATAAGAGAAAAACAGGGGACATTTAATTGTACTTGTGATGGGGAAAGAACATGTTAGAAAAGCCACTGTGGGGATGGCAGTGGGGAACCTGTGCTCTTGAGGGAGCTCTCTTCCAGGTTAGGACACTTAAAGACAGCTGTTAATTCTCAATGCTTTTTACTGATGAGAGAGGCCGGTAAGTGGATGGACTTCTCCCTGCCTGCATCCTTCACTTTGGAAGTTTTAATCTTATTTAGTCCTGGTTTGATATAGAAACATGGTTCATTGGTGGTATCTTCTACCAGGGAAGAAGACCTCAATAAATAAGAAATAAAGCTGATCTTTATCCATAGTGCTCAGCTACCCTGAAGAACATTTTACATATATATCTAATCACCCTGTTGTATTCTATATTACAGATGACATTCCCTTGGAAATCCCCAGGATGGTTTCAGGTAGCTATGAACGTGAGGATTGTTTTCAAGTACTAGTAAGAATAGATTTGTCTAAGACAGGAACTATAACCCAATCCTTATGCTATACCCTGATGAAGATCACCATGAAAGACAATGGGAAAGTGATGAACAGAATCCAAGTAGTTCATTTATTTCTGTCCATGAATAAATCACACACAAATCTCAGTCTTAAGTAGTTTTTTTATTCAAATCTTATTCTTCTCCCTCTCTAGAGTCAGCATATATTTTGCCTGGTGATAGAGCTGTCCAGTCACTGGAGATGTTAATGTCACGCTTCCACTTTAGATCTTCCAAGATTAAAGGTCTTCCTAGGGGGAAAAAGAAAAACAAACCAAAACTGTTATTCAGCCAGAGTATTGGATATGCTGAAGAATGTGATGTGAATGGAGCTATGAAAAAATTGGACTTGACAATCATAGTGGTTTTGAAATCTGTGGAAAAAGTGTTGAATGAAGCTTTACAAGCTGGGCATTTTGTGGAGTTCAGCATAAAGAAGCATTAGCTCCTCTGAAATTTTCTTTCCTTGGGAGTATCTCTAGTACCTCTCTTAAGCTTCTTTGAAGTTCAAACTTTTTGTGTCTCTGTTTAAACAAATATGGGTTGTGCTCTATTATGTTTGTGTCATGGACGTAGGAGAAGTGGGAAAGTGAGCTGAATTTTGAATATTTTTCCTTACTTCTTTGATAAGATACTGTATCATAATTATTCTAATTGTTCCCTATATATTAAAGTTGCAAAATGTCCATTTTAATAGCTCCAATCACCTGCAAAAAACCCTGCCTCAACTTTTAACCAACAAACTAAATCGCGTAGACATTGACAGTATAAGGAATAAGAGAAAAAAAACTTGAAAAAAAACCCCAAACTTGTCAGACAAGTAAATGGATAAACATTTGCAGTTACTTTAGCAATAACCAGTTTTATTACAAATGCTGTAACTATACTATTGAAATTAAACAGTAGGAAGAGAACAATACAAAACTGGCCATTAATCTTTGTGCATCTAAAACTGTCATGAGAAGAAAAGAGTTTTAGGAAAGGATCAGAAACTCCTCACTCTCTAAAGTCCCTGCTGTGCTTTATTTTCCACTGCTGGATACAGAGAAGCAAATACAAATAATTCACTGCATATCTTGCCTTGCTTTTATTTACATTTGGCATCAGAATGCAGTCGTACAGAATCTTCCCAAATAAGACAAGGTCATATTCATCATTCCATGTTTAAATAATCCTTCTGGTTTCAGTCTCTTGTAGTACACATCCTACTAGACCATTAAACTATCATCTTTGTTGAGTTTCTATGAAATTTTTCATTTTTCCTGCAGCTGATGAAATGAATGATGATGATGATGATGTATTTCTTACCAAAAGCATCTATCATTTAAAATCCCACACTTCCCTGAGCCTTCAGTACTGTTAAAAGTCAATTTAATGCATTTATCCCTTCAATCCATGAAAGCTGACAGTAGTGTTTAAATGGAGTCCAAAGGGTACCTCCAGGTATATGTTATTTGGGATAAAATCTGAACTGCTTTGTCAGAAGTTCGGTTTCCTCTAGAATTCAGGCTTTATGGTCATCTAGGTCAATTCTATGCAATTATGGAAGATCAGATAAAATTTCTTCTAGTAGCTCCTAGGACAAAAATACTTATTGGTCAAGGAAGCTGGGAAGTTTTGCTTTATGTAAATGTGTTTTCTCTGTCTTGCCCTCTTTCTGGGAATTGCAGAGATATTAGGCATGAGGCTCAATTTTATTTATAGTTTCATGATGGAATTCACCTAATTGAATGAGTACTAAACAAGTTTAGATTGTCCAGTTCTTAAAAAAAAAAAAAGACTAAGTTGTCAGCTGAACTAAGTTGGAGAAGTATTTTGTAATATCCAGGTAATTACCAAAGCTGGGAGAACCCATGGGAAAAGACAGATTGCCTGGGAAAGGTGGAACTGGCCATTACTGACAGAGGTTTTTTCAGGTGTTGATTCACAGTCCCCAACAGTTGCCAGCATCATCAAAACTTTCAGGAGGTTATTCTGTTTTTTGTGTGTTGTTTTACCCTCTTGTCATACTTCATGTCTCCTGGTGGTTCCTACAAGGATAACACAGGGACCTTCGAGTAGAAGGTGACACTCTGGCAAAAGTTGAGGGGGATGAAGTTGTTTCATGCTAATAGACTAATAATTAATGACATTAAGAGTTGGAAGAAACACATTCAGCCAGTATTGTCCCTTGATCTAAAGGACACTCTTACCCATTCCTCACGTAAGTCAGGGTGCCAGGACACTTCACAGGTGGGGTGGTTGTAACAAGCACTGAGCATCACTCAGGAAGCACAGAAGATGCTGTTTTTCTAGAAGAAACTTTCCTAGAATTTTTAATTGGCTCTTGGCAATGATAATCTTAGCCACTAAAAGGAATCCCAGGAAGACACAGACCAGTGTCATATTAAAAAGAAAAAAAAAAAGGCAACCAGAGAGAAAAAAAGTGAGAAAAGAGGAAAATAAAAAGGGTTGAAGCCTGTGGCTGAGAGACAATCGGTGCAGGAGACCATTTGGCAGGTTTAGCAGAAGACACTCACAGGTAGGACTGGGAATTCATGCTCATCAGTTTGCATGATTAAATTTAAAACCTTACAGTGGCTTTGGTCAGTATAGTTTGTACAGTCTCATGCTCTGTGTGTGTACATCTTCTTATACTTCTGAGTATATTAGACAATTTCAGCTAAATCAGATGAAGGGGTCCAGGACAGTAGGGCTTGGGATAATTCAATTCCCATAAGGTTTTTGGAACATAGCAACTACAGATTGTGCCAAAGTGAAAACTAAGCACTCTGAGAAATTGTATTTGTTCCTTGGTTGTACATCACTTACAGGATATTCTCAAAAGAAATGAGGAGACCACAGGAAATGCTTTTAAGCTGATATGCCGGAGGCTTGGAGCCATGTTAACTCTTTGGTATGGGTGAAAGTCCCTTTAGAGTGCTTCAGTGGTGTACTAATGCTACTCATGAGATGACTTGATTTTTAGCTTTTCTACATTGCTACATTCTGACTGGTAAAATATCAGAAACATGGAGTAAAGCAGGATAGTGGTCTCCACTGGAGACATATCTGAAATATCATAAACTGAGTACAGATAGAGCAAAACCCACTATGTGACATTAAAATGCACAGACTAAGCAGGGTGAGACATATCCTTAGTCCTTAAATTGCAGTCAGTGATATGTGTTGGTCAATGAGCAGCTCCAGTCTTTCTGTAGTCATTATTTGTATAGCCTGTGCATGTAGGAGCTCAGTCATGGTGATCCCACCCGTCTGCATTGTGCAGATCTGAAAAAACCCAAACAGATTCCACCTCATGGAGGTAAGTATATTATGCTGTATTTTTGTTTTCATGGTACATGTCACTGTTTCCTCATCTCTACTGCCTCCAGGGAGAAAATTAATATATTAGATGTCTCATCTTGGGCAAGAGAGAATAATGGAGAGATTTTCACCTCAGTACAAGCCTTCAGAGTTGGTTCTTTGTTGGCAAATAGTATCATATACCTCAGAGTTTGGAGTAAGATGCTGAGAGATTTCAACTGTTGATTGAAAAATTTGACTGAGAACTCCTTCTCCAGCATGGGTAGATTTCAGAGGATCCATGGGGTTAGAAGCAAACCAGAGAGTGAAGCTGTGTATGTGTGTGATCTGTTCTCCCTATAGATATAGAGCAGGAATAGAGAAATCCTGGGGTTGAGCTTTCCACTGACCCTCCCAGAGGCTTGTGAAACTGTGGTCTGTAGGAATCAAAAAGCAAACCAGGTGCTGAAATTGCAGCAAACCTGCAAAAATTGCTGCATGCTGGCAGCTTCCCATAGTGAATGATGTCTTTATTTTGATACAGAAAGTGTTTTAGGAAAGCTGTGGAGTGTGACTGAGGGCTAGCTTGACCCTCTAACAGAACTGCAGACTATCCAAGGGACACAAGGGGACTAGGCAGAAGAAAGAGTTGCAGGAATAACAAATGCTTCTTCCTTCTACTTCATAACACAAAAACTTCTGATTAAGAAAAGCTGTGGCATGCTAGGAGAGGCCTATTTTTTTTTTTTTTCCTAGACCTTCCTTATAATTAGTTCCGTTGTTGTCTGCTAAGACCTGGAATGCTGCTGCTGAAAATGTCAAGGCATTTCTTATACTCATCAGTACAAGAAACCACAAGCAATGACAAATCCAGCCATCAGCCAGTCTTTCATCATTATGTCACATTATGAAAATCATCTCTCCATTATGATAGGCCAACGGTACCACTGATTGTGCTATTCTCTGGCAGTTGGCGCCAGACTTATGATCCTTTAAACCACATAGAGATGATCTTGGTTTCCTTTCAGCTACATAATTTGTTTCTTGCCACTTGCTGAAAGAACACATTTGGGACTACCTAGCTTTCTACCTTCAAGTATCGTATCAACCCTACTTCCTCATAAGAACTCAAGACATCCTTTTTTCTGGTGGTGAACAATAGAGGTTCAAATGGCTAACATGAAACATGAAAATCTCAAAAATCTAAAATGTGACTCCACCTTCTGTTGTGTAATGCTGGACCCTGCTCTAGATCTAAAGAAGATGGGTCTGTGCCTTCTTCTGTAAGGAAGGTCCATGTCTCCATAACACAATGTTAGTTGGACACCTTGTGGTCTTTAATCTATCTATGCCCACAGCAACCCTGGGAAGCCAAGAGATGCCATTACCCACTATTTTAGAGATAAGGAGAGAGGAAGATCAAGGCATCTAGGTAGCATGGGAATCATTGGCCCTCAAGGGCATATATTCCTTTTTGATGGAGGTTTCAGGGGTCTCACAGCAGAGCTCTGGTCCTTCTGGATCTGCAGATGGTTGGAGTAACATTGCTGTTCGCTGTGCCCTGGTGTTGTACTTCCAGTGGATGACTAGGTAAGGGCCACAACTCCTGTGCATGTCAGGATGGTGCAGTGCCAGTGCTGTGGTGAAAAGAGAGACAGGGAAGAAGGGGGCTGCTGGGAGACTTTGTGAGTTCTCTGGCCTAGTGAAGAAACAATGAGACCCCTATGGAGAACAGGGATGATGCAGACAAGCCAAGAGATGCTTTTCATTCCGTTTACCTCAGAGAAGGTATTGTGAAGATCAACAACCTAATCAACATCTCGACAGAATGTATCTTTGTTAAAGATAAATGATCATGACACTTAGAAAAGACAGCTTGATTAAAAATGCTCAAGCTCAAAAGTTGTGAAGAGGATGTCAAGGTCACACTGGGACCAGTGGCTGTAAAGTTCCCCAGTTTTCCTGAGCTGCTGATCACACTGTCCTGCCCATGCGGTGTGGGGAGAGCATGGCACAGTCACTTGAGCCTGTCCAGTGACAGGCTGCCATTTCAGCTACCCGTTTGGTTGAGGTGTGTCACAAATGAGCTGTGTCACAGCAGAGGTCCATCTCTCCATGGAGGCTCATCAGAACCCTCCTGAGATGAGACTGTTGACTGGCTGTGGTGAACTTTGTTCTGCGAAGTTTGAGCTGTCATTGTGCCCAGCAGGGATGAGGGTTGGAACGATGTGTCCCTATTCACCTGTTGGTGAAAGAAGAGTAAAGGAAAAGAATAAGAGAAGTATGAAACTTTTGTGCAGCCCTTCTGGATGCACTGGGGAATAGGCTGTGTGTGCAATGGGACCTTTAAATATTCTGCCACCATGCTGAGCTGTCTGGACCTCACAGCAGATTGCAGTCACCAGCCAACAAGAGAAGATCACTGTGGCATGAATGGGCTGCAGGGAAGCAGCACAAATAGAGAAGAAAAAGGATCTAAGACACATCTAAGGCTTTTATGTCTCTTAATACTCAGTGTGTTTTCACAACCAGTACATGAGAAAGTTACAGAGAGGGGTGTACTTTGGGAGGCATTTCCACACCATCGTGATGTTGTTCTAAGCTGGTGTCGTGTTCTGGCAGCTACTGTCAGCCCCTGCTATGAGGCATGCCTTGGAGACTGGGAGTCTGCAGGTTTCCGGTGATGCACCAATAGTCCTCCTGCAGTAGAGGTGGCTGCAACAATGCTCAGGGACACAGAATTTTCCAGGAGCCATTCTGCCTTTGCTTGGAGCAGGCAGTGGGGAGGGAACTGGGCTTTCTGCTGCTCACTGCTCTGTCCAGACTGCCTGAGGGCAACAGCTAATACTATCCAGTATTAAGAACCTGAGAGACTTCATGCAATGATCTCATCTTGTGTAGTCTGGCAGAATATTACAAGTAAAAATAAAGTGTGTTTTGCACGTAAAAGGCAATGGCAGATCTGTGGCAATATCACGACTCATTCGGGGTGAAACTGTGAGTCTTCATACAGCATTATATGTAAAAAAACAGAGATGGCTGGAATCACCTCGCAATAGTAACAACTGTTTCTTTAGGGCTTGTCTCTGTCCAGTGGACTTGATTTCTTTTGAGGTTGTTTAAGTCCTTGGGGCTTTGAAAAAAACTTCTGGCAACTTTCTTTTGCGTTGCCATTAAGCAGATGCATTTGCTGCCAGAGGGCAGTAAAATTAAAGAAGTCGATAGCAAATAACACCTGTTTATCTTATTTGAGGTCTACAAAGCAACTAAAACTGAAACTGACTTTAAATGGACACAAAATACAATTGGAATAGCAAGAGCCTGGATTTCACTTGGTTATGTGGCATAATATACCAGATTTAGTCCTATGTAAACCAGTTCAGAAAATAGCCAAACACACTATAGAAAGCAGTTAAAAATATGGTCTAATCCAAGAATCTAAAACCTACACTTGAAGTTAAGCAAAATTCTTAGGAATTGGGAGTTTCCCTTGTTTTAGTTGCTGTGTGCTGAAAACTCTTGAATATCTTGCAATGGCAGATAGTGAATAAGACAATTTTCCTGAATTTGTGCCTGAAACTACTAAGTCTGTGAGCACTCCCAAGAAAGCCATCCAAGGATTTATTTGAGAATCAGCAAATCGCGAGACCCTCTGGGAGCCTTCCTTCAGTCCTTCATAGATTGTAAGGCTCCAGCCAGCTGGATGTAGGTCATTAAAGCTCCTTATTCTATCCATTAGTACACTCATTAATATTTCTCAGTAACTTGGAACACAACGTTTCTCATGTCAAGCTTAGAAAAGTTTTTTCTTCCATCTAATTTTGACCTAGAGACAGCTGTAAGGACCAAAAAGCTCAACCAGTGAGTGGAAGAAAAACTTTTTATAAAATTTAAGTTTGCAGAGTCTGTCATTCTGGGCAGAGTAGTAGAGGCATTTTACTTTAGAGATTAAAATCTTCCACGAAGTTGTTGACTGTAGGGGTATTTAACTTTTGTCATTGGGCTCAATGTTCCTGTCTGAAGCTTATTGAAGTACTAACAGTAAAACAATGAGCTTTTCACAGCAAGTCTCAAGAAGAAAAACAAAGAAATACAAAGAAAGTCATCATCCTCTGGGATCTTAGGAGCGGGATAAACATGGTGCTAAATTGTTCATATACTCTAGAGATGGGTACCATTAGAAGACAGCCAATTTAAGCACAAATAATTGCTTTTGGATAGAAAAACAGAATTGCAGATTCACAGAATGGTTGAGGTTGGAAAGGACTTCTGAACGTCTTCATGCTCACCCCCACTGCTCAAGCAGGACCATCTAAAAGGAGTTGCCCAGGACCACGTCCAGATGGCTTTTTAGTATCTCCAAGGTAGGATCCAAGTTTTCTTTCACTGCATGCGTATATTCATACATACATAGACATATTTATATACTTGTATACTTATATGAATATAGATTATATATGCACATTTATATATATATATATAATAATAAATATATAAACTATCACATATGTATGTATGACCATGTATTTTAACAGCAACATCTGGGCATCCAGCATGAATTAAAGGATATGCATTTACAGAATTATTCTGTAAACTTGAAGGGATAAAAGCCTGAACACTTTGATTCCATCAAGAAAAAACACTTCATTGCTAAACACAGCAGGAGTGCTAATTGCTCTTTGAAAATGGTGACATTGTTACTGTTCTTAAAGCAAAAAGTATGCGGTGGCTTCTCATCACTTACCATGGTGCAATTTAGCCTTGAGGTCAGAGGTTAAACATTTACTTTTTGCTCTTGGCCATACATGAGAAAACTCATTAAGTTGATCCTTTTTTTTTAATAAAGCTCCTACATTCCTAAGACGAATTTATGGGAGATGAGAACCAGGGGCAGCAGGAAGACTCAGCCCTGCAGGGTGTACACTGTGCTGCCAAAGTCAATACTCTTTTTTTTTTTTTTTGTATGGAAAACAAGGAGCCCTTAGGCTCCAAAAACAAGTACAAGAACTCACTTTCTACAGGTTTTTGTTTTAGCTTTTCATCTGGAATGTAGTGTTTTGGTTCTTGCATGCACAGCAACACTACTGGAATTTGACATTCTCTTCGGTGTTTTCTACCAACTTGGATATTTATGGCACATCTTTGCTGATCAGAGCTTAATTACTTCTCCTCTCACTGGTTCCCTTGTTGGGTGGTCATTGAAAGTTCAGTAGCACTCTTTCTTGGTAAAGTCTAGGTAGTGCAGGACAAGAGCAGTGTTGCAGTACATCTGCTGAGTTGAGCCATCTAATCAAAGACAGAGCAATACAGCCAGAGGGGCTGGCTGAAGTGAGGATGGGATGGAGGTGGCCCCTGAAGACAGTCCAGGCTGGAGAGTATATTGAATCCCGTGTATTTTGAGCTTTGTTGCTTGGAACACTCTCTGGGGGCACTATGGGGCGTTATTGCTAAAGGTATGGAGGGTTGCTAGGTCCCTGGTACTTTAACCAGCAAGAGCTGATGTAGGGGGCATCTGATACCTTCAGCTGAAAGTCTGATACTGCTGGTATTCCAGTTGCAGCCACATTTTCTCCTGTGCATAGCAGCACTGGGGATGATGTACTAGTTAGAGCCTCTTCTGCTTGATGTCTCCCTTCCTGCTGCATCCACCCACAGCCTTTCGGCCCTGATAAGCATGTTCTCATCAAATGGGCTTGGTGGGAGCCCATGAGGACAACAGTGGCTGACAGAGAGGCTTCTGATAGTGCTGCCAAGCCAGGAGAGGGACTTTCTTGGCATTCCAAACCAAATTCTTCCTATGGGTTCAACGTGACTCTTCATACAAGCAAAACTTAGAAGATTAAAATACATATTTCTTCTGTCTGTGCCTCCTTGCACTCCTACTCCTCCAACATTGTATGCACCTTTCTTCCTCTGCCTCAGCTCAGAACTCCTTGTTCTGCTGGGGCTTCTGCATAGCTGAGGACTTCAAAGCCTTTGCTTAATTTGTGTTTGCACTTCTAAGTGCTGAACGAAGGTGTTAGGCAGAGGCAGGTTCTTTCGAAGTATTTGTGTATAAACATGAAAGTTACAACCTTCTGCTCCTTGCCTCTTTCATCTTTTCAGGCTCACAGATAAAATGCAGTTGGGTTTTTGAACTTTACAGAAAGTTTTATTAAAAGAGTGACTCAGACTTAGAAGTTCTTCTGCTGAGCTCCTTTTCTCTTTCTCTGTTCCTTTCCTTTTGTTTTTTTCTTCCTTTTTCTTCTGCTTCCCTTGTTACTCTTTCCCATTTAATTCTTTTCAGCAACGGTTTCAGATGGCTTTGGTGGACATCGTGTTGCTCTGTGGGACATCAGGGCTGTGTACCTTTGGGCCTCATTTTTTACAGCCCCTGCCACCTCTGATGTGGGCGAAAATTTTTGGAATATGGATTATTTCAGTATCATGTTGCCAGTTTGCCTCCAGACCACCATGGGGAGATGTACTAAGGATATCTCTCCATTGACAACAAAGAGAGCACAGAAGACTGAAATACCCAATTTTTAGATTTTCCCCCCATATTTTGGGGGTATTCAAGCTCAATAAATATTCCAATGAAAAAGATGGGAATTGGAGCAAGAACGGCAATGATCTGTCACAAAGAGGGATGCCTTTGAATGCTGCCATATTGTCCAGCAACACAGAAAGCACTTCTGCTCCCTCAGGTTCCCAGAAGTTTCCCAGCTTCTTTTTCTTTATCATTCTTCAGGTAGTTTGGTTTATTTACACCAACTTTCATTTCTTATATTGATAACCAACAGGAAAGTAGCACTGACATGTAAAACAGAACCAATCATTTCAACTGTTGGTACATACATGTCTCGGTTACAGTGCCCGGGTAACTGTAATCAAGGTGTTAATGATAAAATCAGAGGTAGGATCAAGGAATCATAAGACGTTTTGTGCTTTACCCACTAGATCAAAGGTATAGAGCAGCTGGAAATATATAGTTCAGTGACATGATATTTATTTTGATGACCATTCCATCAGTCCCAAGTTTCAATGAATCTTCTGACCAAAATCTGAGCGGTGAACACCCTAGTTACAAATATATTCTTTTTTTTTGGGAAAAGAGGTAATTATCAGGCATCAGGACTTTCATGAGTGAATCACCCCAGTGACTTTCAGGATGAATTCCATATGCATATGGCTCCTCTTGGAAGTTTGCATTATTTGATTGACTTGACTTTTGTGTCAGCTGGAATCTGATAATTTAACTGATGATAACTTGTACTGGTGCAACTGTTTGTCTTCCAGTACTCACTCTATGAACTATTGTTAAAAATTTTCTGCTTCAGAGGTTATAAAGACCTTAGGTCCTTGATATATGCTTTTATTCTTTTTCCTATTGTTGAGAGCAGTAGCTATAATTTAACCTTTATGTGCCTGAAACAAAGCTTGCTGAATTCCATTACAATGACTTCAATGGCTTGACTTACAGTGCTTAGTCTGTAAGGGGAGACAAAAAATATCCTAATATCCTGCAAAGTGTTTAGCTCTTTTATATGATTGCCAGTGTGACATTCACCCACAGACATCTCTACAGTTTCCTGAGATTAAGATATGGCCACACTCATTAGACTGGGCCAAAGATGTAGGATATCAGGTGGAATTTGCAGTCTTTTCCTTTTAGTGGGTATTTTAATGAGGATTTTCCTTGTTCAAATTCTATCCACTGCCTTGGCATAAAACTGCAATGCAAGCTTTCTTCTGAGATCCACAAAGAATTGCTTAAAATTATAGTCAGATAGCTGCAAACAATGAAATTATCATCTCCCAGGTGAGAGGAGGCAACTTCTTGCATACATTTGTGCAGACCATTTCCAGAAAGGGTTGTTTAAAATAATCCATTTAATTTTGTATTTCAGGATGCTGGAAGCACAGTAGCTTTCAATTTCTGCAGTTTAGCTAAGGGTAGGTAAATTCTTTAAATATGTGTTAGTATCAGTATAAATTCAATATACATTAATACAAAAATGGTTGTTGATTGCTTGGGACCTGTGACCCTACCTTTGCTAACCAGTGATACCTTAGAAATTTGAGTTTGTTGATGAAAGAAATGCACTTCAGATGCTTTTTTCCCATTCAGGTTTTTTTATTCCTCATGTTGCATTTTACTGAAAATCTCTGTGGTCTCTGTGGGTTGGTGCAGGGAGGAGCTGTAAGCATGTAGGACAATGTGATGCTCAGCTGAAGAGCTCCCACTTCTCATGACACCCACCTCCTCCCCAGCCTCACTTGGCACCTGGACAGCAGCCACCCACATGTGGCACATTAAAGGATTAAGGCCTTAATGGCAATTTTTAAATGCTGTTATTAAATGGGGACTTCCATCCTGTAGAACACTTGAAAAATAACATTTGTAATACTGCTTCCTGAGCAGCATATTCCCTTTTCCATTATCTCATCTATTTGTATGCTAATATAAATTCTTCTTCCTTCCTACCCAGTCTCTGCTTGAGCAGTTCAACACTACATTCATGATTCTGCGTTTTGCGCTGTCAAGATTTTACTTATATTTTTTTTAAAAAATGGTATCTCAATAATTAATTACAGATAAATTATTGAGAAAGCAGCAGCAGATGCAAAAGAAGAGTGCTCCATATCTAAGAGAGGCTTTTCAAACAGATATCTTTGCAATATCACAGATATATATACTTTTAATATTCAGTTATCAGAAATAAATCAACGCTGGTCTAGCATTTGATGCTTCATGTGATACCACAAACTACTGCAAAACATTAACAATTCCTCTCAAAGTATATCCATAATCAATATGCACATCTGTTAAAAATATCTCCCAAGAGAAAAAATATACTAGCATATCCAGACTACACTTCTGTGAAGAAAGTCCTGCATATTTAGGAAGCACATCTTTCCTATCAGAAAATTAAGTTAAGAGCAGATATATAATTTTGTGATTTTAGCTTGTTTGAAAATGCTTATAGAATCTGAATGTTTACGTGTATTAGTAACAGCTCTGGAGTTATCTCAAGAAAGTTACTGAAACTTCAGTGCCTGTTGAAAGAATCTTTAGCCAAAGTTTTCAGTGTCTTTTCTGATGCAGGAAGGACTCCTACTGAGCTTAGTATGTTCCTGTGCATGCCTAAACCTCAGTAAGGGTTTGGATACCTGGGTGTAGCCCAAGGTAATGCGAGTTACGCTAACAGCCTTGTGAGTCACTGACTCAAGGAAGGTTCAAGCTGGAAAGGACCTCAGGAGGTTGTCCAGCCCAGCCTCCAGCCCAAAGCAGGGCCGGGTTGCTCCGGGCTTTGTTCTGAGGGTGGAGACTCCACAGATTCTCTGGTCCTGTGTTTCAGTGGTTCATGTCTTTCACAGTGAAGATTATTAAATTTATGTCCTTGTGGTTGTTGTCCCTTATCCTTTCCTTGTTCTTCTACAAGAGGAGCCTGGGTCCTTTTTCATAATCTCCTTTCAGGGAGTGGAATACAGCAAAATTCTTCCCTAAATTTCTCAAGCCCAGATCGAACATCGCCTGTACTTTCACCCTGTCTGTGCTCCAGCCCCCAACCACACTGATGGCCTTTGGCTGGGCCCTCCCCAGAATGTCACAAACCATGTTATATCTTGTTGGTGCCACATACACGCAGCTGTGAGTGTGGACTTTTACTGCAGCTCAGGTGAAACACCCAGGTATGTCTGAACTTTGAACAATGTTGGCTGGATCCATAAACATATACTCTTTTTCCAGATGTCTTAGTAAGTCTGTATTGATATTATCTGTTCCCTGCTCTTTCACATCTCTGCAGAGAACTGTCTTTGATGGGCTAAGTGTGGCAGGGAGAGTCTTCCTCTTTAATGTGACTGTAAACTATATATGAGTTTAGACGAGGGAAGTAATTTCAGGGCCTAGTTCAACAGTAGATCTCTCCTCATGAAAACCCATCTTCAAAGAGCTGTTCCAAGGCCGAGGGATGCCAAAAAGAATATTTCCATTGACTTTTGTCTGCTTCACTTTCTATACTAAAGAAAATCCTATTTTCAACTAAGCTATCAACTACATTTGGCATAAAGTGTGGGCCAGTTTCACATCTTGGCTATCTCAAGGGGAGATGACTCCAAAGCTGAGCTGCTGTTTTCATGAAGAACAGCATAAAAACCAGACTCCTTGTTAGCAACACAAAAAGTTCTGAGTGGGGAAATGGGCTGTCTTTGGAATGGCACAACTGATATTTTAGCCTCAGGATCCTTTTCTCTTCTAAAGGTCACAGCACAATTTAAAACCCAGAATATTGCGATGCATTTAAATATCTGAAATCCAGGATAAACAAGATCCACTAATGTAAAACAGAAATGAAGAAATCACATCTAACTTCCTCATGCCAGAATTGACTCATCCCAGGAATAACAATTCCAAGCAATGGGAAAATACACCTGGCTTTTCAGTGCCATGACCTTGGATTTAAGACCTTCTCCTTCACTGCACAGAGAGATGATAGCCTCTATAATGAGATGACTGGTTTAGTGGATGAAAGTAGATGTTGTTTATCTTAACTATAGGAAATGACTTTCAACATTTTTCTCTGTTAAGTCCTCAGAGACATGAAGAAGTACTATGGGGCCAATAAATGGAAATGACAAGGGGTGAAACTGGCTGAATGGCTGGATCCACACAGGTGAGAGCCGTAGTGCAAAGTCCAGCTGGAGGTCAGCATAGTAGTGTACTCTAGGGGTGGATACTGGGTCCTATACTGTTTAATATTTTCATTAACCACCTAGGTGATGGCACAAAGTGTACCCTCATCAAGTTTACAGATGATACAAAACTGACAGGAGTGGATACACCAGATGAGTGGGCTGCTATTCAGAGGGACTGAAGAAATGAGTGGTGAAATGGGCCAACAGCTATCTCATGAAGTTCAGTAAAGGAGAAGGCTATGTCCTGCCCCCTGGAAAGAATAACCACGTGCACCAGCACAGTCTGGAAGAGGGCTGGCTGGAAATCAGCTCTGCAGAAAAGGCCATGGTGGTCCTGATTGACACTAAGTTTAACGTGAGCCAGCAATGTGTTCTTGAGGCAATTAAGGCCAATGGCACCCTGGACTGTATTAGAAAGCTTCCAGGTCAAGGGAGGTGATCTTTCCTCTTTATTCAGCACTGGGTCCAGTTCTGGGCTCCCCAGTACAAGAGATAAATGGACATACAGGATTGAGTCCAGTAAAGGGCCATGAAGATGATTGGGGGTTTGGAGCATCTGTCACATGAGGAGAGGCTGAGAGAATTGGTGTTGTTCAGCTTGGAGGTGAGAAGGCTCAGGGGGGATCTTATTCATATGCATAAACACCTGGTGGAAGGAGTGAAAAAGATAGAGCCAGACTTTTCTCAGTGATGTCCATCGACAGGATGAGAAGCAAAGAGCATAAACTGAAATACAGAAAATTCCATTTAAATGTAAAAAATCCCAATCACTTCTACTGTGAGGGTCATTGAACACTGGCACAAGCTGCCCAGAGAGGCTGTAGAGGGTCCATCCTTAGAGCTTTTCAAAGTCCAACTGGACACAGCCTTGAGCAACCTGCTGCAGCTGACTGTAGTCTGTGTAGGGATCCCGCCCATCTCACCCATTCTGTGATGCTTTGATTGGAGTATTCAAAGGATTTTTGCAAGATAATGTGAAGAAAACAGTATGTTATGTAATGTCATCAAGGCCACTAGGAACTGAAAAACCCTAAATAATACTTAGAGAAATTCAAAGCAAGACTTCACTGTAGCTGAGAATATGTGTTTATAACATGGAATTATGATGGGCACATGGTAATTGTTCTCCACCAAAATGTAGGCTTATTTAAAAAGGTTTTTATCCTAGGAAAAACATCTTCATTAAAGTATTTCAACTTCCAAACATGCCAGTCATTCTATCTGTAAGATGGTAAAACCAGCAAATCATTCTCATGACTATTTCTTTACTAAAAAATCAATGAAATTGAAACTACCTCAGTATGCATGTATTGACTTTTATTCCTAACACTGATTTAACTTTAAAGGCCTATTAAAATAGAGATCAAAGCATCTACCAAAGAGTCCACTTAGCTCTGTAAAAGCATATAGTACTTAGAAGAGAATATAAGAAAATGATACGAAATACAGGTTTACAATGTAATGTGTGATGGAATGGGTGCTAATTGTACTAAATCCTGCTGAAAACACCTTGGACTTTGTCTGGAGACAGAATAGGATGTTTTATTGCACTTTCACCTAATAGAATGAGTCACACCAGAAGTTTGAATCAGTATTAAATATGAAAGCTGGATCTGAGTCCTAATCAGTTGTGTTCATCAAAAACAGTCTTTCCTTGTGCTGTACAGTGAAGCTATAATCCAAATAAGCTCTGGACTGTACACCTGAATTAAGGAACATAAAGGAGTGAACGCTACCACGTGAGGAGCTGTGGAGTGGCATGAGGATAGATGGTGTCCAGGATGAGATGGGGCTGAAAGAAGAGAAGAAGCAATAGGTTTTTTTCCATTGCCGTGAGTCACGTAAAGCAGAAACACACACATAAACTGAAGATTTTTTCCTTTCTCTTTCAACTGCCACCAAGAAGCTGTCTCAGCAGCCACACAATGAAAGCAACCTGAGGTTCTTTCGTGCACAGCGAGTAATTGATTCTTGCTTGCAGAAGGACATACACACACGTGTGCACACACTTACTTAAAAATGGTTTAAAAATGCCATATTTTACTTCCTGGCTAGTTTGAGAAATCTCTTCAAAAATAGCTCTCATGACTGCAGGCTGGCAGAGCTGTTCCTGCCTTGATTTAAATGGGAAAACTCAATTAGAGTTTGAATCTGTTGCACTGAAATGGAATTGTCTCTTGCAGGCAGAGCTCGGTCATGGACATGGAGCAGCATGAGCGAGAGGGGTTGGGAAAGGAAGAGGCAGAGGGTAGGTTGTGGGGGGCTCTGAGCTAGTCGAGACAGGGATTTCCCACGTGCTGTGACTCCGGAAAGGGAATTTTATTGCTCTTCTCCAAATATGTTCAAGGAACTGATGCTTCTTCCAGCTTTTTGGTTCTCCAAACCCCTCCATGACTGAGGAGCCCTGCTGGGTCTGGGGGTGGCAGGGACTGGGTACTGAGCAGCTCACGGGCACAGAGCTGTGACAGTTCATGAGGATGATCTCCCTTTGCTTTCTCTCTCTGGTTTTGAACAGATCTCCACCCTTCTCCGGGCTCTTTTCCTCAGATTTAAGAATGTTATTTGTGCTCCTGTATTCTAGAAATATTTGTGAGGATCATAGCTAAGCTGGAGTTTTGGCATTAGCAAAATATTTGGGGTTTTGGTGGCATGTTCACCACAGGAGACCCCACACCTTGTCCCTTCCAGTGTCCCACTGCAGTCTCATGTTTCTCCTTGCTGCCTCCAGAGCAGACTGTTTCCAGCCATGAGGGGAGACACTTCAATGCTGCCTTTGCTCCAGGGAGGCCTAAGCTGGCATCCACATTTTTCTCATCATTGTTCATTGAGATCTATGTCTAGAAATCACCATCTCTCCTGGTGCCTCTCTTATCTGGGATCTCAGCCTGAGCCTTCATTTCCATTTGGTCTGTAAGTCATCTGTGTTAAACTGTTCCTCATAAACAGCAGCTTCCAGCATGACTTCTTTCATCTGTGGCTTGTATTTGTGTGCGAGAGGGAGAAAACAGGTCTGATTTACATCAGAGCAGCTGGCTCCTCTGATCTGCCACCCGGACACTTGGCTGATGGGGAATGTGTGTCTGCAAACGGCCCAGGCCTTTGCTCCCCCTGTCACCCTGCTGGCAGGGGGAAAACGCACCCCTTGACACAACCCTTTGGGACCTACTGGATGCTGTTAGTGGATATTGGGGATTGCAAAAAGGATGCACAAGTCCTAGCAGTGCAGCAGGCTCCAGTGATCCTCTTGCAAAACCTGCAGTGCAGAGATTCAAGTGTGTTTATAGAAGCAAACAGGAAAAATGGTTTGTGCATGGGCAGGATGAGGCAGTGGGCAGGCAGGGTTCAGGCCTGCTCTGATCCCCTGCCCATGTCAGTTAGTAACCTGGTTATGAACGTCCAGCTGGAGCTGCTTGTATGTACTGTATTGCCCTTTGTCCAGAAGAGAAGGGTGATAGTGATCAAATATTTTTACTGAATAACTGTTGTCCTTGGAGAACCTGCTGCAAAAGAGGTGTTTAGGTCTGCCTTTGGTATGTTGTGTGTAGATGAGACCAGATGGAGACAAAGGAGTTTTGACAGCCTGACCTCAGTCACACATTCAAGGAAGCCCTGGGTAAGGGTTAGTGCCCTGCACTGAAATGCAGCTACAGCCTATCTGTCCTTCGAGCAAATGCAGGTTAATGCTCTAAAGCTCTTCACTGCAGGCTCCTGCTGCTCTTGCATGCGCGGATGGATGCCTGTGCATGGTCTGAGCTGGCGTGGTGGTGCATGTGCTCAGGTTACCCTGTCATTGACATGGGGCAGCTGAAATGCTCACACTGAGGCAGGCCAGGAATGTTTGACAAACTGTGACAGTTACTGCAATAGCACTCGTCATACTCCAGGGACTTTTGGCTTCTACCTGATTTTTATTTTTATTTTTACAGTAGGTTGGGATTTTCTTTGGAGTCAGTTTCAAAAGAGCAAATGAGAGAGTTTGGAAAAAATACCAGATATGAATGCTGATCACACTGTGGTTGGCAAAGACAAGGCCAGCTAACAAAACAAGAGCCATGGCTGTGTGGTATGGCGGAATTTTCTGAGGAGGGCATTCACAACAATGTTATTGGGTGTCTGTGACACTTTTACAGGAACAGGGAGAAACTCACCAGTGCCAGAGCTGTGATGGGCCAGCAGCTTCCCGATGTTCCTGAGGCTGAGTAGGGCCCTCCACAAATGTCAGAGCTTGTCAGTGAGAAGGGGAGACTGTTCTCACAGGAACAAACACAACAGACTCATGAGACAGGCAGGGAAATTTTCTGGAAAGGTCTTCTGAGCAAAACTAGCTGGGCTGTGGTGGTAAAAGGGTGAAAGTGAGGAATTATTTCATAGTTCAGGCTATGGCTCCTGCAGCAAGAGCACTGACTGCAGGACCTGGGAGAAACCCCAGGATGGGAGATAGGGATGGGGATGGGGATGAGGCCTGAGAGGGAACTGCTCCCAGTCACACACCGCAGACACCAGCTGCGTGACCAGCTCTGCCTTCAGCCAAAGTTTTGATCAAAGAAGAGAAAGAGCTAAAATGAAACCAAGAGCTTTGCCTGCTCCAAGGTTCTTTAGAAAGAGGTAAATATGACTCAAAAGAAAGGGCAAGCACTTCCAACATGGCATGTCTGTAAAGCACATCATCCCCCAGGGCAGCTCTGCTGTCTGCTCTGCTGCCCCATGCCAGGACAATTCCCCAGCTGATGCTGTGGAGAGGCATCCCCGTCTTCCAGCTCCCTGAGTGAAGAGGTGGGGGCAGGTGGAGGCAAGGAAAGGATTTCGCTCTCACGCTGGGTTGACAGAGAGGGGGTGCCACCAGCCAAACGGGCAGCAGAAGGACCAGGTGAGGAAAAATCCATTGCTGAGTGGAGTGGCATGTGGTGGGGCTGCCTGTGTGCAGCCACAGAGCCCTCTTGTGTTGTCTGCTGGGCTGCAGAGCAGCCAGAAGAGCAGTCTTTTCCTTTCACAAGACCAAGAAGGGTAAAAAATAAGTGGCTTATCGTTTTTTCCCCCCCCCCTTAGGAGTTTTCAGCTTGTGGGTGTTTCTAGAAGGCAAGAATGGGAGGAATGCAATGATCCAAGTCCCCCTTGTCTGTGGGAGAAGGAGGTACGTTCTGCACAACTTAGAAAGAGCCATACACCAGGAGGAGGGATTTACTCTGGAGCTGCTACCTGTTATTAATTGGTTGATTTTCCAGACAATATTATGGCTTCCTGCAGAAATTGTTTTTCTAAAAAAAATTCGTACTCCCCCCCCCCC
>NW_020799105.1:15803691-15886233 GCF_003259725.1 Athene cunicularia
TATTTTTTTTTTTTTTTTTTTTTTTTTTTGAAAGTAAAGGGAAAAAAGCACCCTTTGGCTGAACTGTCAAATCTCTGAAGACTAAAGGTTCAGGCAGCCTTCCTTCAGGCAATATTAGAGCCACAATGGGCTGTTCCACACCACTTTCTTATTCTGACCTGTGTGATCATTGCTACAAAAGGAAAAATGGTTAGTGGAGAAGAAGAAAGGAGACAAGGTTCTACTAGCCACCTTTTTCTTTTATAAAATGGGGGTTATATTTACTCCCTTCTGTATTGTTCTATGCTTTCCTCCTGCTCCTTCAAAACACCTAAGTTTCTGCCTAAATTTAAGGCTGCAAATAACCTCTTTCACTGCAATCTCCCTTTAAGAGAAGCAAGTTTAGGCACAAGGGCTTTGTGCAGTGGAGGCTGATGAAGTACCAGGGAGCCCTGCTCCAGTGGAGTCCCCAGGGAAACAGTACTGTCTTCCTCTGGCAGTCATACATCACTGGACAGGTTCCCAGAAACCACAAGCAGATTAAATATTACAGGATTTTTTTTTCTCTTACAATGGCACAGGTATGCTTGTCTCTCTTTTTAATGGTTTCAAAAAGTGTAAAGCCAGAAAGGACTATTAGATCATTTCAATTTGCTTGCTGACGGTTTTGTGTAGTGTCTTCTATTAACTAAGCATTAATCTTCAGCAGATACCACCAGCAAGGAAAAAAGAGGCCATCAAAGCTAAGAACGCTTTAAAACTCCTGTGGGAGGAAAAAACGTGGAAAATGCCTCTGAGAATATGTCCCATGCTGCAGAAAAAGGTAAATGTTGTCCTTCCCTCTCTCTCTCTCTGCATATGTACTCCAAGACCCTGAGCATACAAACAAGGACTGTACGACTTAATCTTCCAAATACAGTGCAAGGGAGATCTTGTTTTCAATCACGTCCATAAACGGCAAACAGAGCTGTGTGTCAGAATCTGTTATTTTCCTATTTATAATGTTGAATAGTATCTTGTTGTATATATCTAATATGTTCATGAGGTTACAAGGAGGTTAAGGGAGGTTAGGAAGGTGATGTGTGTTTTGGAATTTCCTATCCACTGAATTAGCTTTTCCTAATAATTCAAGATGCTGTCAAATGAAAGAAAATCATTCTGATGATAGTGCTATGTATGTATCAGCTTCTACTTGAATAATGCATCCTGTGTTTCAGCTGTTTAGGACTGGATTTTGATAACAGTTTCTTTTTCTCTACATCGCCTTCAGCATGATCCTATGTGATCTCAGTGTTGGCAACAGAAATGTAAGAATGAGGACCCATTTTAGAAGTGCCTTCAGTTTATATTGATGCCACTTTGAACCTAAGCTGTTGCACCAGCACCTTACCAAAATATTTGGATTGGAATTATTTTACTTTTTTAAAGATCTCCTCTTCAAAATTTAAGTAGGTTAGTTCATGAAAATATTTTTACTCACTGCAGATTTGGGAAATGCTGCATTATTTCAGAACAAAGATCCTGGGTCTCTTTCTTCCCCATCCTCAGAACATGTATTCATAAAAGACTGGAAAGTATACAGCTTTGAAAAACAATCAAAATAGCTGTGTGTTACAGCGTGACTATTTGGTGTTGCATTGTTGTGCCAAGACAAACAAGGTGCTGCCCAGAGCATTCCCTGGTATAGCTCTAGTTATGCTTTTTGGTAGGAGACCTATTCTTAGCCTGGCCCATGGTAGATACAGTTGACATTTCATCTGTTTGCTGATTGCCTGTCTCATTGCCTTCTTGCAAAGTCACCCCTTCTCCTACTGACTGTAATTGAATTGGATGTCTGTATTAGGTTCTTAGCTTCATCGTATGCTCTCAGTCTAATATTGTTTATTTGAGATTAATGGTAACAATACCAAGAGCAAACGAACGCAAAGACTATAGGAGTGGTCGCAGAGCATCTTGTTGTGCCAGATGGTGTTGTAGCCATCCTGAAAGCTATCAGGGTGGACGTTACAGACACTTACATATTCTTCAGCTTTTGAATTTGAGGAAAATTTAAGGAACTCTGACAAGATGATCCCTAAAGCCTTCCAGTCCAGAGAAAGAGAGAAGCGTCATTTAAATGGACAGTCGGGGAAAGAAGCTGAAGTGCCTATGCTATGATTTTGAGGTCTAAGGTAAGTCTGTTAAAATGACACAGATTTTCAGGGCTTATATCTGAACGTGAATTTTGATTCTCTGATCCTACTCATCTCTGTCTTGGGAATGTTTTCACGGATTACTTAAAAAACCCCATGTGTTATTTGCAAGATATCTCTGTTTCATGTTACCCTTGCCAGAAGGTGTCTCACTTGCATGGTCATTGCAAGAAACTGTAGGATTACTCTCTCTGAGATATCTTTAGGTGCACTGCATACTGCTAGTTTGGGTTAAGATGATGTATTGCAGCCAGTCAGCAACGTGATTAAGAGAATATATTAACCTAAACCGAGTTATATGCATGCAAGTCTTGAATAAGCACAGCACATCTCACAAATGCTAGTTAGCAGCAGGAATATTTTTTCTAGGTAGATTATGTGGAAAAGAGATAATGCCAACAAGGAAAGGGGGAAAAGAGAAAAGGAGGATGAAAGAAAATCTGACTAGTGAAGGGAGAGAAGGTACTCAAGTACTGCAGTGTTGAAGGTGATGGGAGAAGATGTGAGTTTGTGCATCAGAGAGAAATAGAGCAATGGGGGAGCACAGTCTGGATGGGAATGGAGATTCCTGTGGAAGAAGGAGATCTTTAGTTAGAGGAGATGGTGTAATCAGGAAAGGGGAAACAAGTGTCTGAGGCTTCTACTAACAGCTCTGCTGATGGTCACATCCCTGGGCTGTGCTGGTCCCTTGCCAGATTGATCCTGTCCACGTGAGATGTTCTCCCAGGGCTGAGCCCTGTGCTGGCAGGAGGCTCTGTAGCTCCAATTACAAATTAACTCAGTTGAGAACATGAGGTATGATGGAATGAGGGGGAGAAAGAAAAGTATAGCTAAGAAGTTGCTTTAATGAAATTTGCCTTTCCTCAGTGAAGGTTTGAAGACATGAAAGATGTTTTCAAGGAAGCAGGAAAGCTTGCTTAGGGAATGGATTATTCAGAGCTTAAAAAGTGCTGATTACAAATTGCTCTGTTTATGCTTTTGGTTGTTAAGTGTAAAGAGCTCTTAATAACTAAGCTAATAAACTCCTCACTGTTTCACCTTGATATTTTTATTTATGTCTTCAGAAATATGCTAGTTTGCTGCATAAATAGGAAGGTATATTTCATCTTGAGAAAATAACAAACACATTGAAAGATTTCTTAAACATAGAAAGAAATAAGGATATTTTTCATTTATTTTATTGACCTTTAGTATCTTTTGTGTTTGTAAGGATTTTTTTCATTTATTTTATTGACCTTTAGTATCTTTTGTGTTTCATGTTGTCCACCAGTGAAGTGGACACAAACTTTACCTGCATGGTCTTCATGGAGTATCTAGCAGATCTCTCATTGCATCCAAGTGACACATGAAATCTGCCAACATGGATGGAGTGGGATATGTACATTTAAATGTGGAGGAATTTAAGATGCTTTAAGATTTAGAACTTTAAAAAAAAACCACCTCTGCCTGGTTAACTTCATTCCTTAATTCCAAGTGAAAGCTCTTGCCATCTTCTGTTTCAAAACTGATTCAAAGACTGAGTTACAAATAAGATCTTTTCCTGAGAAGGTGAGAGTTTAAAGTGAGTTCCCTTTGTTTGGTGGGCAGAAAGTTCTCTTGAAAAAGCTGTTACCCAGCTACTCTTAATGCCTCTCCCGTAAGGCAGGCAGGGCCTGTTTTAACTGTACTTATTGATCTGTGATGTGTAAACAATTACAATAGCATTCATAAGCCGAGCCTTAAAAACCATAAGCAAAGATAATATGCATATTTCACTTAATCTAATAAGTTTGGTGGGGGGTGTAATATGCCTCTTGAAGTGTAGTTTGAGAAAATCATCTTGGTCTACACTGCTTGAGGAGCCTCTGGTAATGTATTTAATAATAACAACAATAAAATAAGGCTCAACAAACTACGTTGTTTATGCAGTGTTACAAAACCTCTGCTCTCTGCTGTCATGCCCACCAGCCTCAGCTGGCCCCAGACCTCCTCTGGCCCCAGGTCTGTGGGAAGAGAGGGAGCAAGTGCTCCCCTGCCCTCCTCCTTTCTGTTGAGATGGCAAATACTTCAGGCAGGAATCGCCTCTGGCTGGCTCTGCACAGCACCCGCTAGAAAGTAACGTCTCATTTTAGCGGCTCTCAAGCACTATAGTACTACAGATAATTTTATGTAATGATTTCATTTTGTTTCCAGTCCCAGGCTTTGTCCAGAGAGTTGCAGTGGAACTATTAGGCATGTCTGGAATTGTTATGGACCTCTTCCCCCAAAAGTGATTTATCTGACTGAGGGTAATACAGTGTAATTGTACTCTAGCTTCTGACTATTCTTCTGAGACAGCTCAAGAGGGATAAAAACTGGACTGCTCTGAAAACAGCCACTGCCCCTTCAGGCTGGGCTGGTATTGCAGAAAGCAAAGGCATATTGCCTGGCTGCATACGTTGTATACCCACCTCTAGTGCTGACCTTCAGGAACCTCCCCAACTGCTCAGAGCATTTGCCACATTTTCAGATTTTGGCATTTGAAAATGAAAGGCCCAGGGTATGAAAAGTCCCCGTGACACCAGGAACAGTGGCAAAATTGAATATATGTATGTTCACCTTGGCCTGTTCTGTTTTTCCTATCTTTAAAACTAAGTTTCTCCTCCCCTTTGGAAAGAACTTTGAGCCAGAAGCCTGGGGAATCATTTGGGTTTGGGTACAATTGTACTGCTCTGAGAGAACTGCTCTTGGGAAACGTGTCTCAGTCTAACAATGTAGTTGATGAACAACAGCCAAGTGGCTGCAGCATGTTTCAAAGACCGTTGACAACAAGGAAATCTTTCTTTCTGTTGTCTTTCTGGGTGAGGAAGATAATCTCATTAGAGCAACCCTTGTAATGTTGATGGGGTCTCAGCAATGGATCAGACTGTCCAAAGAGGTTGCTAGGAACAGCTCTAGCATGAAACAAGGGGGAAGAATGTGATCTAGTAACTGTCCATGTGATAACATTATTCTGAACAACTCTGTGAATGAAACAATAGAAGGGACCAGTTTTGTCTTGCTGAAGGAAACACATGGGCCTACAGGAATCATTTGAAAGGGATGGACCTTGAAAAATATTCTGCAACTGAGCTGAGAAAGTCAGTCAGATGTTGGACTGACCATCTTTTTTAAGCCTGTAGCTGTGTTAAAATGTCTTTCATACCTCAGTTCTAAAAGCCTTTCTGTGCAAACACTATACCTCTTTGTCACTACCCTGACTTGAACCACGACACATGACCTACTCTGCCATTCAAGTGGTTTGCCCACAGGAGAGGATGTAGCCATCCCTACTGGAGCTTAGCCCAGCTGCTCCTCTCACCTGGAGCTATCACCACTGCTGCACTACTCTGTGGCCAAAGCCCATGCTGGGAACTGCCGCTGTATTCCACAGCTGAATGATATGGCAAAATGGTGGATTTGGGGATGTGCAGCTTTGTGGCCTGTCTTCTGGGCTTGTTGCCTGGCTGAACCCCAGAAACATAAAGCAGAAACATGTTGTCATCTCTGAAGACTTGTACGTTGCACATCCCAACTGCTGATAGCAAAAGTAAAGTAATTTTAGGCACTAAGAATGACTAATTGCAAATTCCTGTTCTCTGCATGTGTACTGAGAACACTAAATGGGAGTACCTGGCTCCAGCCAGAAATGATGAAGACAAGCATGACAATGATCAGAAATGCATTTGTGGACAGAAACCCAGTCACTAGATGAACTCCCTCTGTAACTAGCAGGCTTGAACTCCTGTAGCTTCAGTGAATTTTAAAACAGGCCTTTTCAGGGCATCCTCAAAATAATGGCCTCTGGCAAGAAAGATCCTAATTTGCCGTAACACCCAGTGCTTGGCCTATAACAGCCCCAGCAACCCAGAAGTGTCCCTGCTTGATGTGCAGCAGATGTACCTTTCTGCATTATGTGCCATCAGCAGGGCCTGACCCGATGCAGACAAGACCCATGTGTTTGTCCTGCCAGAACAAGTGAATACGTGTGATAAAAAATAACATTTGGGCAGGGCTCAAAAATGCATGAAAAATACTACTTTTTGCTTCTTGGGTAATTTTGTGCTCTAATTCTTGTACCATCTTCCTGGCATACAAGACTGCTTCTGTGAAGGGCCTACTGGGCTTTCGCAAGGGGAACTCTGGCAGATGTGCTCTGTGCTGGCTGCTGTCTCCACCATCACTGAGAGATGGCGGCTGGGTGGTGCAGGGGTGTGTGGAGAAGGACAAAAGGACATACTGGCAGATACAGAAAATGTCTTTTCTGCCTTTGCCCCAGCCCTGCACTGGATAAATTTAGTGTCCTGCAAACTACCTTGGTATTTTTTGGGTTTTATTTCATAGAAACAACTGACAGTGAGTTGGTCCAACAGCTGGGCTGGGAATACCATGCTCTCTTTCCCCTCCTTCTCCTCATCCTGCCTGTCATTTGTCTTTTTCATTGTTTTTTTCCTTCTTGGCATGGCACATTTATTGTATTTGGGATACAGATTTTTGGGACCATGAAAAGCAGAAAAAAACTTGGAAAATGTGACTGGAGGCTCAAAATTAAAAATCTTAAGCTTGGTCAAGGAAGTAAGTCTGGGCAATTAGTGAGTGCCAGTGATCTGTTCTTCTGAAATTGAGAGCTATCATAGTGGAACAGACTCTGCTTTAATTCAGGTAAGATGTACCACCTCAGAAGCACATCAAACTGACAGGCATGAGCTATGTGCAGATTGGTAAAATCTGTCCATGTTTTCCCTGGTGTTTTTCTTGAGTGCAAGCATTTGTTCTGCTTTTGCTTTAATTAGTCCCTCATAGTGGCACTCCGACAGACTAAATTAGGTGTCAGTAATAATATACTTTGTAAATGCAATCATTTTGTCTGTACAGAAATTCTCCATGCTCAGTCTGTGATTGTATTCCATGTCTATTCACTGCACTCAATTATATAATAATCTAGAAATAAAAGCAAAATCGTGTCCAGAACTTAAATTTCACCATTTCTCAGTTGTTATTCATGGGGTGCGACTGGCCACCTAGTCCCCAGGACATTGTCTATTCCTTGGTCAAGTGATAAAAAAGTTTAATATAGGGGAAAAAGAATAGCAATTAGCATTACAGTCTATTTAGAGCTGATCTGTTTATTTAGCAGAGCTGATCATAAAGTGCAGGCACTGAATTTTTTGCAAACATTTTCCTATTGCTGGGTTTCTTAAGCTCTGATCTTCAATGATACCTGAATCCTCTGTACTGTCCATGTACCCCAGGTAGGGAGAAAATTCCATTCAAGTCACAGAATCACAGAATCATCTAGGTTGGAAAAGACCTTGAAGATCATCCAGTCCAACCATTAACCTCACACTGACAGTTCCCAACTACACCAGATCCCTCAGCACTATGTCGACTCTACTCTTAAACCCCTCCAGGGATGGGGACTCCACCACCTCCCTGGGCAGCCCATTCCAACACTCAACAACCCCTTCTGGAAAGAAATGCTTCCTGATATCCAGTCTAAACCTCCCCTGGTGCAACTTGAGGCCATTACCTCTTGTCCTATCCCTTGTTACTTGGTTTAAGAGACTCATCCCCAGCTCTCTGCACCCTCCTGTCAGGGAGCTGTAGAGGGCGATGAGGTCTCCCCTCAGCCTCCTCTTCTCCAGACTAAACCCCCCCAGTTCCCTCAGCCGCTCCCCGTACGACCTCTGCTCCAGACCCTGCACCAGCTCCGTTGCCCTTCTCTGGACACGCTCGAGTCATTCAATGTCCTTTTTGTAGTGAGGGGCCCAAAACTGAACACAGGAATCGAGGGGCGGCCTCACCAGTGCCGAGTACAGGGGTCGGATCCCTTCCCTGTCCCTGCTGGCCACGCTATTGCTGACACAAGCCAGGATGCCATTGGCCTTCTTGGCCCCCTGGGCACACTGCTGGCTCCTGCTCAGCCGGCTGTCAATCACCCCCCCAGGTCCCTCTCTGACTGACAGCTCTCCAGCCACTCCTGCCCAAGCCTGTAGAGCTGCTGGGGGTTGTTGTGGCCCAAGGGCATCCCCCGGCATTTGCCCTTATGGAAACTCCTCCAGTTGGGCTCAGCCCATGGCTCCAGCCTGTCCAGGTCTCCTTGCAGAGCCTCCCCACCCTCGAGCAGATCAACACACCCACCCATAGTCAATTCCTTTCATCTGTGTGAGTTTAGGCTGAGATACTTGGCATGTTTCAGATTAAAGCCAACATGAATCAGAGGTCTAGAGCTTGAGTTTGAGCATGAGTTCAGGTGGCAAGTTAACACAATGGATGTCAAGTGAGATTTTAAGATCAAAATGGACCTTTAAGATCTTTGTAACATCGACTACAGAATTTCTTCTGATGACCAGTTTGTAGTCCAGCAGATCATGTCTTCATCAAAGCAAAGCTTCTAAATCTGCTCCTGTCTTAACCAGAAGACACTGAGAAAGAGCCTACCAATTCCCTTTGCTGATTGTTTTTATCCCAGGTGACCCTTACTGTTAAAGAATTGTGCATATTTTACTGATGAGACAATGGAGAGCCCCCAGAAAACAGAACAGTATTTGATCCATATTTGTAGCTTGCAAAAAAACAATCCTCCTCCTTTTTACCAAGGAAAATATCTTGTTTCCTACTTCAGCAGATGTTTTGTAGGAAGATAAGGTGTATACCCCTGTTCCTAACCAAAATCCTTTTTCTGGTTAGATTTTCATGTAGCTGACAATGCAAAAGGTGGAACTGATCACCATGTGCTAAGACTTCTCTGTGCCATTTCAGAGAGAGATACAAAGTAAGAAGAGGATCATACGCATTTCCATCAAGTTTCATAGGAAAGCATTCTCTCATTCATACCTGACATATTTCGAATTTAGAAATTCATCCACAGATTTTAGAAAATTCTGGGTAAATAGCAAGTCAAACCACTAGTTTCTGTCTTCTTTTTTTTTTTTTTTTTTTTTTTTTTTTTTTTTCCCCTCATATTTTGTAATGTCTTGTTCTAATGTTTGCTGCTTATAAGACCGTTTGAAAATATTCCATATGAATGGGACCTCTGTAGAAATAATGGACTTAAATTTGTCTAGTGGGCTGTTGCCTGAAGAGAGAGAAAGTCTTATTGTGGCTTCTCAGTGGTGGCTGCATTCTCAATAATGAAACATGAAGAACAATTTTCTTACCTTGCATTTATACAAACCTCAACAGTAGAAAAATGAGAAACTTAAGAAAACTTCCCAAACAAGACTTCTAACCATTCTTCAAGCCTCCCAGGCATCAAAAAGCTTTGCAGATCAATGCCATTATTATGTGAATGAGAGGACTTTAGAAAGCCATCGGATATAGGCGGGGGTCTATGATTTGTGGCAGATCCTATTGGAAATGAACATCCCTTATCCCTGTGTGACTTCCTATGGTTTTCAAAGGGTGTAGTTTGAGAGGTGTTTGGGATTCAGCATTTATGATGGAATCTGTAACAAAACTCAGCATGGGAACTGCAAGAAGGTATTTAAGTAGTTTGAGTGAGAGTCAGAAACTGGTTTAAAAAGCATTTCCTGAAGGTACAATCACTTCTGGCACCAGAGTAGAAACACTTATGCATACTTCTGCACCCTGGGGCAGTTTTTGAGAATGTAGCTAAAGTTAAATCTGAACTCAAAGGGTTTTAATTTTTCTGTTTGATGGGGAGCACTCATTATGCAAATAAGATAGCCTTTTGGCAGCTGTCTATTTTCCAGAGTTTTTTTATTTTTTGTAAGGATGCTAGTTTAAAATGGAAATTTCCATACTGAAGTTACCCATTTAGTCACAGCTTTTTCGTGTGCCTGAAAAACGTGTAGTGGAACACAATCAGATACAATCATGATTGGTAAAGCCTCATCCTGGCATGAAAGGAGCCTTGTTTCAATTCAACATTATTAGTGTTGTAACTCCTCCTAGACAGGGAAATTGCAGCAACCTCCACTTGTCCTTGACCTCACATGGCACAGCTAAAATGTCTGTGGTTATCTCCATAGCTGGCCTCTTGTAGCCAGCTAAATCCTGTCATTCTTCCTGACCTATCTCCACACCAGGTTTTTCGGGCAGGAACAGTTTGGGTGAGGGCATCCTCAGTGTTATAAGGGGAGCTAATCTCTGTGCTCTGCCTTACAGTACTCTTGCTGCCCTCCTGGCATTTGATGTTGTAGGAGGGACCTCAATCTGTCTTCCTGACCAGCATTTCCCATGTGTCAGTGCCATGGGGAGTGGTGGGAGATATGGCCATACGAGAGGTAGGTGGACATTTTGGCCTATGCTGTCCTCCAGTTTTCCCATCTGGTGGATCCCATGGCTTTCCTGAATGTGGACTCGCATCCAGGCAGGCTTTGTCTGTGTGATTACATTAGGTAAGAGCACAGGAGCAAAGGACTAACTCATCACAGCAAAGTCAAAGAATTAGTCAGAATTGAATCTGAGGACTTACCCAGCACTTGTACAACTCATGTGCCAATGGATCAAGAGTATTTTATATCTGCAGAGTTTAATTTCTTCTGCTGATACTTTTTCTTCTTCCAGCACTGCAGTCTCAAAAATCTTATGGAGTATTCTGGGGTTTTGACCTCAAGTTCTGGGGACTATTAAGAACAGGTTTTAACCTCTGGAGAAAAAGGCAGACTATAAGGAGCATGAAAACTTGAAAACCAAGAAAAACCTTTTAATAACTTATTTTAACTTACTCTCCATTGACTGATCTGTCTCAGAACATGGAAGTAAGAACCTGGATGTTCATCTTCCGGAGCTCAGTGAGGGTTTGGAGCAACCCTCCCTGGGAACAGTGGAGGAAAAGAACCAGCCTCCCTTTTATGGTGCTTCTTGTATAGATAAAATCATAAGTTATCTGACTTGGTACCTGTGATACATTCAGATATTTTCTCTCCACTCTGATTTTCCTTAACAATAACCCTCATTTCTCATGCTGTGCCAGTGGTAAAACATCTGCTTCCCAACATCCAAGAGGGGTTTGTTGTGCACTGTTAAGGAGAGCTTTCCCTGCTGAGTTTGGCTTGCTTAATTAAGTAACAGTTTGCAAAATGCTTTGGATCCATCTGGAGGCAAGATCCTCCTGAAATGGAGCTCATTATCCTAACAGTGCAAACCAACCTGGGTGAGCAAGGGCTTGGAGACCAAACCAAGTCTATAAGGAAGATGCATGGCAGAAGATGGGCAGCTTGCTGAGGGGAAAGCAGGTGGCTCTTGTAGGTTGAGTGGGAGCTCTGCTCTCCTGGGGAGGGGAGCAATAGCAGCATAAGTGCTGAGAGTGACAGGAAAAGTTAGTGGAAAAGCTTTCCTATGTTTCTGGGCACAGCTGCAGCACAATGCTTTGCCGTGCTTGAAGACTTAGTGTTGCTGAGCTTGCAGCTGGAGGTGCAGAGCTACAGAGCCAGGCAGGGAAAGTTGTACACAGTGAACTTTGCTTTTCATCCATTTCTGTAAAATGATCAGGGTGCATGGTATCCAGACTCCAGGATTTCAGGAGTTTGGGATGACATAAAACAACCCTGGGACATTTTTGGATGAAGAGCACACAAGTAGTTGCTGAGCAGCCTGGCACGGGGACACAGCTCTGTCTCCCTGATTCCCAAGCACGCTGCTTGTCATATGCTGCTTGTGGTGGTGTCTAAGGATGGTCAAAGCCATTTACTCCCACTTGCCTCTCTTTAATCCCTGTGCAGAGGAACATCAGGGCAGGGGCCTCTGAAGTGTGCCAAGCAGCTCCCAGGGTAATAGTCCATAGCATTCACTTCACCTTTACGGCTGCTTTCTGCTTGGGGTGATCACGACTCTGTTGTGCCGCTCGCTGTTTAAAGGTTCCTGCTCCCTCCTATTCTTAATGCCAGGAACAACCTGAATACACTAGTCATAGTGGCTTTCTGTGTTGGCAAGCTTATTTTGGAAAAAACAAGTGCTACTGCCTTATCAGCAAATTAATTTCCCACAGGCATCTGCTGCAGAGGACAAAGTGAGGTATGGGGAAGGCTGCTGAGGCAGTTGTGGCTGGATGAATTAAAGCTAACTGCATCATACAGTGGATATTTTCTTCTCTCTGTCATCTGGATCATGTTTGGTACAGTTGTAGGACCCTTTGAAACCCAGTGTTTTATTTTTCTAACACTTGGAAAAAATAGACCCTGAAGGAGGGTCAACAAGCAAACTAAATAAAAATGTATTTTCCCAAAATACAAAAAAACTTCCCCTTCCAGTAAGAAAATACCCTAAGGACACTGGATCTCAGCACCAAATCCAAGCCTTTGAAAACAGCCTGCACAAGACAAACAAGGAAAGAAGTAAATCCTCTGTCCTGCCAAGGTCAGGCACGTGTTTCTGGTGCCTTGGGTCTTGGAAGGAATGCTGGGGTCACCACGAGGATCCATGTTCCTGTGACGTTTCAGGGACATGCTAGGAGGATGTGAGCAAGGACTCTTGCTCTTGGCCTTGCTTGGGTGGACGAGTGCTGCCCAACCTGCTGTCTCTACAGCTAAACATGTGCAAATCCTACACAACTTAAGTCTTCCCTGTTTTTGTCTAAACAAGGATGAAGGGTGTTTCCTGAGCTGGGGTTCATTATTATACTGGCTCAGATAAAAACAAAGCTGTGCTTTCCCTTTTTCAGAGCACACTGCAGGCCTCCTTCACTTTCCCTGCAATTTGATTCTAAGGGAATACCAGTGGCTTTAGGGAATTTCCTGGTGTCATCACAGAATCAGACACTAATGCTGCCAATTTACACATGAAAGGGACAAGTACTGACAAAGGATGCCATATAAAGAAGGGTTACAGCTATGTTTTAGGACTGGGTTGGTATTTTCTCTTACTTTCTTTTCAGAAATGAGTTGACACAGCGCTAACATTGGTGACCAGACATCACACAAACATGCCCCAAGTTTCAGTGTGTATCCATAGCCTGCCCAGGGGAGCTGACTTCTGTCTGAATGCAAAAAAGCCCTGAAAGAGCCTTCATATGCATAAAGACTCAATTTGAAGAGGCAGAAGAGATGTCCAAGAACTGCTTTTATTATTTTTATTCTGAAAAGAGCCATGTGCTTGCTTAAAGGCTCAGCAGCTGGCATTTCAAAACCCACAGAAGGGTCCTGACCTATCCTCAAAGTACAGTGAGAGAAAAGGATACCAGGGAATGACTTCCCTTTTTGTTTATGCCAAGAAAACATCCTAGTGCAGTGGCTTCTACAAGGTTATTGGAAAAGGTCTTCTGAAGAGGTGAGGTGGATGGAAGTACCATTAAAAGAGATACTGACCTTGTGTCCCATTCCTGGGACTTTACAGAACCCAGGAATAACTGCAAAGATACTCAGTGGCATTTGACATGAGCTCTCATCACTCCTTGGAGAGTTGCAGGGGTACCTGGGTCACATTTCTCTCTGTTGGATGAAATGAGCCTATGACAGATGGATAGGAATTGCACAGATTAAGTTTTCCAGGTAACAACACTCGTGCTGAGACCTTATGGAGTGTTTCATGCATGATGACAACACATAGGTTTTATATCTATCACCCCCTGTGCAACAATGCCAGCACTGTGGGCAAGAAATATGGGCAGTTATCTCAGCTGGATGAATATCCGAGCCATGCTGCAAAATGGCATGAAGGTAGGAAAGCCCATTTCACAGAGAACAGGAATGAAACCCCATAACTTCACTGTCAAAGGAATCAAGCTCTTGCTCCAGTGCGGTATGATACGGAGGTGCGGTACGTGACATAGTTGGGCAATAGCGGGGTGCTGCCAGCCACAATCATCTGGTAAGTATTTTCCTGTCTGACTCCACTGCTCTTCCAAGTGTCCTCGCACAACTTTTTGAAGTTACTGAACTGGCAAATTCTGCTTCTTTGGGTGTTTTTCACTGTCTCCACAGCCATAGATGTGAGAAGACTGTAACTGCTACAGGATGGGCCCATATGCTGTAGAGCAGATAACACTCCCAGGCAGCTGGGATGGGTTGCTTATATGCTGTGAAGGTTTCTATTCTTTGCCAGGAAATGTCAATTGGTGCTTGATTAGTTAAAATGAAAATTCCGAAGAAAACTCAGCAAAGGAAATAAATAAAATAGTATTTGATGAGTAATTTCAACATCAGCTATAATAAAATGCACTACTTTTGAAATGAAAAATCAGCTGCTTTCATCTATTTGCTATCAATCTCAATTTCCCAAATTTTCACAACTGCAGATCTAAAAAAACCAAAACAACCCACCACCTTTGTTTTTAGTACATTGGAAAGTCCAGAGAAAGACTTTAAGCTAAAAATCTAAACGAATGTTACTGAAATTACTGCAGATTTATAGCTGAGTTCACAGTCCTACCTCAATTCCTATTTCCTTTTAAGGAATTTTGCTAGAAGCTATTCCAAGAGACTTTGAAATGATCTAAATCTTTTAATTTCTTCTTTTCCGTTTCCAGGCAGAATTTAGTATTTATGCTAAATTGCTGGTGGTTTGGATAAGGTAGGTATGAATTCAAATTGTTACTAGCTTTCAAAATACAGCCAATATTTGTGTAAACATCATCATTTAAATATAATATGCCCAAATCCCATTCCTATTCATAAGTTGAGCAATTAGGAGATGAGCCAAAATCGAAGTAAAGTGTAATAACCTCACTGAAGTCAACTGAACTTGGGCTAATTTTCTTTATATATGATCTGGCCCATTTTTCCCTTTAGCATTATATTGTCCTGCCTTCTTTTCCATGACACTTCTTATGCTGGCCTCCAAATGTGTTGCAAATTTCTTTGCCAAAAAGCCTGGGGTTTTGTCAACATCCTCTTTAGTCGTAAATTCTACAGTAATTGTTACTAGTGTCAGGACAAACTCTTCTCATCATTAAAAGAGCCATGAATGCTGCACCTCCATCTTCTCTTGTCTCCTCACCTTTCTTTCTTTTTTTTTTTTTTTTAAAAAAGGATTTAAATACAAGCTATAGCAAACCCAACACTGCGCAAATATTAAACAACACACAGCAGAAAAATGCAGTGACCTGGGTGGTGTTTGTGGTTTAGGAGCTGAAAACACGCATTCATGCTTTGTGTAAAAGATTAAGCACTTGATCCTGTTTTCATGGTGTCAGTGGGAGGTTTTCCACCATTCAACAAGGGCTGGATCAGGTCCTTAAGATATTTGGTGAATTGGCTTGGCCAAAGACTGTAACTTTGAATACACAAAAGCACACATATACTGTGGCCAAAATAAACTCAAAATAAAAAAAACTGTCCTTGGTGGTTAAGCTGTGTGTAAGATCCTGCTTTGAAACTGAAGCTGTTGTGTGTAATGATCGAGCAGGTTCAGTAGAGAGGGTACAGAATGACATTTTCTGCAGGAATATTTGATGAAATATTCAAATGTTGCTACACAGAATAGGCTGATCTGCAAAGATACTGATAACACAGGAAGGGGACTGGCAAAGCCTACTGCATTTTTATCTACAGCAAACTTTCAAAGTTAGAGTGTGAAAGCCCCTTCTCTAAGTGCTCAGACCTCAGGTATTGTAGTGATCTGAATTCCCCTGACCTTTGGTTTGTGGTGGGACTTCCATGTCAAAACTGTGGAGTACTGCTCTTACTGCTGCTCATAATCTGTCCCTTACTCCTTCATGGCCCACAGAGACCATAGGTTGAACTACTCTGCCTCTCTAATCCATAAATCCAGATCAGAAAACTCTCTGGGGAAGGCTCAGAAAGTTGAGCATCTGTCCCTTTTATAGTTATTTTCTGGCTAGCAACCTGGACAAGCACTTTTCAGTGTATTGTCCCCCAAACAATCAGAACAGGCAAACAATTAAAAAAACAATAGATGGTTTTCTCCAGAAACCTTATCTGTCTCCTATCTTCCTTCCATCCTGTGCTCCACTTTCCAACCAATTCCATGATGCAAACACTTTCTTAAAGTTGTCTCCCCCAATTTTGTGAAAGTTAGCAAAATCAATGGCTGATCTGTACATCCCTCCTTCTGTCTGTTAGATGCCAGCTGGCTGATATCTCTCAGTCCTACAAAGAGACAAGAAAGGGTTAAGACTGCTTCAGTCTCACCTGTCCCTTCCTGTTGGCTTTCCTCATCTAAATCAAGGAAAAGTCACATCCTTCTGTGAGATGACTGTTAGCAAATAGCAGCATTTGTAAAGTGATGTCTGCTGTGTACTGTGACTGCTAATGCTCCTGAAGTTCCTCAAGGTGTTTGCGTGCTGTAGTGTCATTGCCGTAGGAAGAATGTGTTTGCAGAGAAACCTTGGCATGCCATTTGAGCTCTCAAATTTCCTTCTCTCTAAACTCCACCACCACTCACAAGAACCTGACAAGAAGCAGAGCAGCTACACTGTGTGGAGGAGGAACATTACAGGTGTCTTTTATGTTGCTTTTAACAAGTGCTTTGCTCCTGAACTGACTTGCCATAAGGTCAAATGTGTACCAAGGCTGAGCGGGAGGAACCAAGAGCCCAGCTTCTGGCAGGCAGTGTAAGCTGTATGATTGAGCTTTACCACAGTCCTGCACCCTCAGGTTAGCCTGCAGTAAAGGAGATTACCACTAGGAAAATCCCCAGATCCTAGGGGGAAGATCTGAGTGGCTAATAGGCCTTTTGTAACTGCATTTCTATTCTGTATGTGCTTATGTTAAAAGTTCAGATGCCACAATATTTTATTATGCATGAGACAGCAAGTAATAAACACTTTTAGCGATGTACAAATACAACAGCATCCCATCAGTTATAAGCAGAAAATGGGGATTTTTTTTTTTTCCCCATCTGTATTTAGCTTTAAATGAAAGAAATAACTTAAATGGAAAGATAGCTGTTGCACAGACTATACACACACTGAATGACAGCTCCTGCTTCTCCTTAACATATGAAAGACTAACTGATTTCTGTGGGAAGAAGCTGTCAGATTTGTATAGTACGGCAAAAAGTACCACATGGATGTTATTAATGAAGCTAAAGAGATAGAAACTATAGAACTAATCTTGCTCAGAAAAAAAGGATTCTAGAATCCTTATGTGTGTAGTAGATAAAGGCAGACAAAAGATATTCCAGTCAAAACCATAACTTTCTGATGAGCTGGAGAAGTACTGGTTACAGTTTTGTTTCTCATTAAGTACTTTTTTTCAATACTTTTAAAATTTCCTTCTTGAGTTGGAAGCAGATTGTGGCCAACTCAGATTCACAACAGGGTGATTAAGCTCCATTGCAGCCTTGTTGTCCAGCATCCTGTGGGGGAGAACTGCCAAATATTTAGAGCGATCAAAGATATAGGACATGGCTTGTTCAAGAGTATAAAAACAAGTTATGAACTGTCCCTGTTCTGTATCGTATGAATTCAATTCCCGTGCAGTCATGCAGCAGTGTGACTGGGTTGTTGAAGACACTGAGTGCTCTCTCTCGAGGCTGCCTTTAGCAGCAGAAATCCTTCTGAGCTCAAAGTCTAGAAGGACTAGACCATAGACATCATTGCCTACCTGATAAGTGTCTTGGAAAGAGGTGAGCAGTGTTGCTCTGGTTACTTGCGGAGTCTGCCCAGATGACAGAAGGACCCAGCATAACTGGAAAATGCAGGGATTCCTGCAATTCCTTTGCAGGGAACTTGGAAATGAAAAAGCTCTTAAGGTTCACCAAGACCTGGGATGGTTAGGTCATTGTGGCTGGTGGTACATTGCTAATTGATACAAATATATGAAGCTCATAAACCGCTAACCTCGTTCTTTGGACAGTGTGTCTCATTTTCCACATTTGTCAGTTGGATGTGTTCCTTGAAAATTGCATTTCCTTAGAAAGAAAATATAGTAAAGAGTGACAAAAATTAACAGCAGTGTAATAGGGTTATGTGAAAGAGAATGTCAAAAATTTCAAATAACTGTTTTTTGACATTTGTAGTGACTTGCGTCACCTGTAGTTTCTTCATCCCATTGAGATGGGGACATAGAAGTTCCAGGAATTTTAGAAATACATTGGAAAACTGTCTTTGACAAGACATTCTAGAATAAATTTCTCAGTTAATGAGGTATAGTTATACACATCACTCTGAGCCCATGAGTAGATGTCCACACCATTGCTTGTGCTTAAAGTAAAGCACAGGCTTGAATACTTATTAAACATGGGTCTAAATCTCACAATGGACCAAGGGAGGGACAGCTGGGGAGGTATCAAGGACATCTTTTACATAAAGTATTCCCCTTGTTTCTGACTTGAAGCTAAATGATTTCTAAGAGTCTAGTGTATTTATGTGGCTTCCTCCAGTGTACCGGTGTTTTATCAGCAGTGGTTCTGCTCATCCAACAACCCTGAGTAGTGTGACGATGATAGTGAATGTAGGAACATTAACAGCATTGAGTCTTGATAAACTCTATACTCAAGGGATTTAACAGGGAATAGACATCTAGTTCTTTAGAAGGTCTGAAATTTTCACATCTTTTTACCTTGAATCTTTCATCAAACCCAGCATTTTAAAAAAGCTATTACTTTGGATCTCAGCTTTTCCAATATTAGCTCTAAAGCTACATTTTGCATCATTTGGTTTATTATTGTACAAGATGTCCCAGGCTCCATTTCCATTTTTGATGCTCAGTTTTACTGAAATCAATGTGTTCTCATGAAAGAAATTTAATCTGGCACGTTTTCTGACAGAAAAAATGTGTTTCCTTAGAAAATCTTTAGCTTTAGACTTCAGCATACAAATGTGATTAATCAAAAAACTAATCCAAAAGATGGCTCTTTGTAATGCCAGCAAGGCTAATAAGTAGTGTGTGTGTTGCAAATGCAATCCGAGCAATTAAACTGGAAAATAATAAGGGCAATTATTTGTACAAAGTTGAAATTAATTGATTTTCCACTACATGTTCCTTCGTACAGGATACAGAGCACTTTGGGTTCAGAGAATCCAGTTCATGGACATTAAATATTAAAAAAACTCTAAAAGGAAAGGAATTCCATTCACATTGTTGCCTTATGGCTTGGGAGTGTGTGCCTGTCAGGCGTGGTGTTGCAAACAGGACAATCAGAATTTTTCTGGGAAGTGGCTTTTAAAAATTGCATAATGTGCTTCTAATTTTCCTTGGCCTGACAAACACAGGCATGTGAAATCCAGAATTTCAGATGAAACTTCGAGAACTGTAGCTGCTTGACCTAGAATTGGCTTAAACATGAAAAAAATGCTTGTAGAAAACCTAAAATTTATATCAGGTTTAATGCTAGTTGGTTGCACAGCTTCTTAGCTGTATCTTCCAACAGAGATGGACTCTAACAATGTCTATATTGTCCATCTTATGTACCAATAAGAGTAAAAAAAAAGAGATGGACTGACTTTTAGGCAAAATTCAGGAGTGCACCAATTCTTTCTGCCCAGAAAAATCCCTTCTGCAAAGATTTTGGCATCTAAGCATTGTAACATTCTGTGTCTTGTTAATTTCTGAGCTCCTCTCTTGTATTTTTTGCTATTTTTTCCTTGTTCTCTACACTGCAAACTAATAATAGTAGGGGCCTTTTATTCATGTGTAGCACTGAACAGCTTCCTTTTTTTTTGATTTCAGCAATGATTATCATTTATATCATGTTTGTAATAATAAGTTTGATTTCTTTTTTGTTTACTTGGGATAAGCATCAGGGAAGATAATGACAGAACGAAGTCATACACTGATAGGAATACCTCTCATATTTTGATATGATAATATATGCAAAGATAGAGAAATAATACAGAAAATACTTAAAAAAAATTAAATAAGCCAGGACAGCATCTTTTCTCGCTGTTCTTCAAAATTTATTACAAATCAGTCAAGAAGCTTGTTGCCAAGAAGAAAGTTTCTTGATTAGTTCCTGAGTCAGTACAGAAACAGACCTGTGGGTTTCTGCAGAAATGATGGCTACAGACATACAAGCAAGGGTCAGTGAGGTCCATCTATCTTGGTATCCTCTCTGGTTAGGGCCAGGGAGGGTTGATTAGGAAGCATTTTAACAACAGTGCCTCTAAGGACTAAATGCAGCTCTGGGTAGATTCTTATTTCTTTTCCAAGCTAGAGACACTCTGGGTCATTCATCGTCTTCATGTCCATCCATTCTTCTCAGCCTTTTCTGTTAATTTTCTAGGACTACTGCTCAGTTTGTGAGATGGGTGGCCACACCACTTGCTGTGCTGGAAGCATGAGAGAGTCAATTAAAGTTAGTGAAAAGGAACTAGTGAATTCACTGAGTCTTTGGATCCAGCTTGCTTTTACTCAATGAAATTGAAAGGTACAAGTTGATTTTCAGAAAGATGATTAACTCCATTCAGGTAGATAAGCAAACCTATTAAATCAGCAAACTATGGCATGTCCCCAAGTGCCCCTATGAATCAAGACCTATAAGGATATAATTTAAAAGTTTTTAATTATTACTTTTTAAATTTCTAGTTTAGTTAGGATCTAGAAAATGTACAATGATTAATGACTAGCTAGTCAAGTGCCCATAAAGATGTATTAATCCCCCTGAGAATGATAAAACTCTTTAAATGAATAGAGGCTGACAATCAAGGATCACATGTTCTCAAGACCTTTTGATAAATGTTCTTCCTATTATCTCCAATAAACTTTGATACATGAAACTGGATAATTTATTCCCTATAATTTATCTTTGTCTCATGAGTATTAGCTCCTCTCTTTCCATATTTTCTTCCTAGAGAAACACAGTGGAGGTTAGATCAGCATCAGCAACAACAGGCATAATAAAAACCAACTGGATGATACTACATAAATTCAAATTAATAACATGGCAGCTGCTTAGTTAAATTAGAAAAGGAGTGGTAAAGAACCACGCATTGTATCTTCTGTAGTATGGAAATTCTGTATATCTCCATTATGAATAATTTCATTTTGTCTTTAATTCACACAGTGCTTCTCTAGTGTACCATATTGCTATGGGTAGGAATGGGTCATGTTATATTATATGTGCTCTACATACCAAGAACAAAAAAGCAAGTTATGGATGCATGAATTTTACTTGGGATTTCTGCTGCATCAAACATGGATTAGAAAACTATCAAGGCAGAAAGAAATCTGCCTTTTTTTTATTTAGGTAGATTTTCAGAAGTTCATAGCTTTTTGCATGACGTTATCCATCCATCCATCCATCCATCCATCCATCCATCCATCCATCCATCCATCCACTTGCTAATTACAAAACTTTTGTGGCTAGAACTATACTCAGAGAGTTTTATGTATTTCTCATCTGCAGATTATTTTTCAGTTTGTATAAAATTAATTTGGTCCAGTTGAGTCCCAATAAATAAGTGGAACTAAAATCCAGGACTGTTACATTTTTCTGATTTTGCAAGTGATTAGAGATCTGCACCAGCCATCTTAGACATTATTCTCCTGCCATTCTTCTCCAGTAGAGGAGCTTTCTCCTCTACAAAATATGATCTATCAGAAAAAAGCCAGTGTACTGCTTCACTATAGAAAATAGAAAACTAGATGAGATACCAGGATAAATCACTCTGATACCAGGTGCTGCAGGCATGATCATAGAGAAATGGGGCATTTCCAAAGGAGATGCCAGCCCTGAATAGACAGAAGTAGGAATGAAAAGATGAGCTTCAAAGCTCTATGGCTGAGCACTGCAAGGTGCTCGCTCCTAAGAGAAGATCTGGAGGTGCAACTTGGAAGGCTGAGGACAATGTATGCTTTTGGGGGGTCACTCTTTGGGCAAGGAATTTTCTGGAACAAAGAGCTTTAAAATGCTGTGAAGGTGGGAGTGAAGCTTAAAGGACTTGCCAGGATTAGAGAAAACTGCAGAGCTTGCTGCCCTCAGAAAGATGAGTAGGGACTTCAGTGGAGAGCTGGAGGAGAGATATCAGAGTTCATTAATGTAAAAAGGATCTGTTTGGGTTGGTAGGTCAAAAAAGAAAGGGTTTGAGATGGAGAAGATGGATCAATCCTCTATGTAAATTAAAACAAAGGCCAGATCTTTTTCCAGCTTATGTGTCATTTTAGAGGGAAGAAGCTTACAAAGTACTGTGAACAGGGTGTGCTGTGTACTGCACTGTACAGATGGGAAAATGCCTCAATGATATTCAGACTGCAGAAACTAATGTTTATTCCCAGTTTACACTCAAGCTGTTTCAGCTAAATATACTGCAGGAGTGTAAGGAAGTCTATGATACAATATAAACCACCTTCTTTCTTTTTACAGAATTAATGGGATGATTTTAAGTGAATTTTCCTTCTAAGTAATAAATTTATTCAGGGATTAACAATTTTTTTGCTTAGGTAGAACATTTATTCCCTGATGATGGACTGCTTTGATCATTAGAATAAGCTGCCACTGTAGTGCTATCACATTCTCTATTATTTATTCAAGGTTGTTGAAAGAAGACTAAACTTCTTATGAATGTTAAGTATTCAGACATGCTTTTTTACTACCTTCAAACTTTGGCTATTAAGGAAAAGTGGTGAAACAATGATCTTACCCTAACAGATCCTTCTACATATAAAAGCAGATCTCACCATTGTACTTTCAGCTCTGATGCCAAAACCCAGGGAGGTGGAAATGGAAGATGTGGAGGTCATTTGTAACATGAGGGGTCTTTTGCTGACTCTTTCACAGGTGAATGTCAGCAGGTCTATCTATAAGCAAAAAGGAGGGGAAAGAAGAAGAATATGTCTGGGCTGCTCTGAACCAACCCCATTAGGGCATATGTTTGCTGAGGCAAAGGCCACAGCAAAGCACAGCCAGCTGGAAAGGCCAGTGCAAGGACAGACTCAGGATGATCCACCTTACTTTTATCCACAACCTGTATTTGCTAGGGAAAATGGATATTGTGTTTAGTTCCAGTCAAAAGGGGACAATTTCTGCCAGTAAAAAAGAACCTTTCAAAGTATAATAGATCAATAATCTATTGTCACCCAATGAGCTATACAATGAATGCTGTGTGGAGAAGTCCATCTGCAAACTACTACATCATGTGCTTATGTTTATATATATTTATGCATATAATATTCCATCTTCTTTTCACTGCACATCAGGCAGTGATCTTTCCTCTGGCATCTGCCTTCTGCCTGAAAATTTCTAGTGTAGTGAGAAATACATAAGATGAAGGAAAAGAGCTCCACTGCAGACCTTGAACAAGAAATGTTGTGCAACTTAAATCATATGCCTTAGATCACAGTCTGTAGAGTAGCTACCCACAGAGCAATGGTTGGTTGTCATGTGGTGAGAGATGGGAATGGCTTGTTGAAGTGTGTGCTCACCTGCTGTAGCACAACAGAGCATGCCGCAGGCCCCAAATGCATCAGACCCTGGGGCAACAATCCTCTGTGGGAAGCGCTTCCCTGTAGATTTGTCAGTGCTTCCAACTGTTTTCAGACATAGTGATGTCTGAACAGAGATGTAAAGCCCTGGTGACTACTGTGCAGATGCAGAAGGGGCATGGTATGGCCCATATCTGAGCCAATATTGTACTATTTCCAAAGTGCATTGGAACCCTTTGAGACAACATGTGTCTATTACTATACAAGTTAATTTTCCATACAATATCATCTTCACTATGAATAGGACTTAGGAGAATAAAACAATTGTTAGCTTCTGCAATTTCTCCTTATTATGGTTAATAATTAATCCTTGAAAAAAAGTGACTCCAGGGTTGGGTTTTTTTTGTCAGCTGTCAAAGTAGCTCTGGCACTGTTCTATCTCTCTGCAAAAGTTTAGAAAAAAAATTTTCATTTTGATAGTTCATTGCTGGACTGGTTTGATAGAATTTATTCATGGAAGCCGTGTCCTGATTGCTCTTGCCACTGCTGTTTTGGAGTGGTTGAAGTGCAACACTGCACTCAGGGGGCAGATCCTGGACTGGCAGAGCGCTTTAGCTTGGTGCAGCTATGAACAAAAGCTTTCTCCCAGACTTTCACCCCACAAGGAAGGGTTTGGGTTAGCAGCACTCTCTTTCCCCTCTCCTGCTGACAGAAATGCTGCCACATGGCTTCACTTCTTGGCTTGGGCTGTCAGAAGTGACTTCTTCAGGGGCCCCTTCCGAAGCTCAAGTTGCTGGTGAACAATAAATTGACCAAATCTTGGATTTTGGATGCTAATTTGTAATGGTTCGTCCCAAATTTTATTTCTAGTTCTGATATGTTCCTACAAACTTTCACCTCTAGATTTGACCTCACATAATTGATATAATGTCATTGCTTCAAAGCATGTCATTTGCTCAGTAACAGTCCCAATTACTCAGGGGTTACTGACTTTGGCCTTTTAAAATGCACTAGATACAGGAAGTACCATGACCCCAATTACTACAGATATGCTCATGGATCAAAGATCCTGCAATCACACTTCTCCTCCTGACTAATTATTAACCATGAGGGACACTGTGGAGCTGTCACTGATTTTTCTTGAGTTACCTTAATGGGATGACCATATGGCATATACTTTTCTCCTTTCATCCTGAGAGGACTTTCAGATATTAGTCAGTTACACCTGACAGGACTTCTGGAAGGGACTTGGATCGATATACCAGAAATTGAGCTTGAAAATACCACAACATCTGTCCCATTTTCCCCATCCTTATTGGTTGTTCTAGCACAAATGTAATGAAAAGCAATTTTTTCATACCTAATTCATGGGCAGTTTTAGAGACCTGAAACTGCAGCTAAGTCAGTCTGAGGGAAGAACCACAAATCAGTTCTTGTTTCAGCATAGTCTTTACTACAGCTTTCTAGATATCTTCCAATACTGAGAGGGTGAGAAAGGTCTGTTTAAGAATGAGTGAGATGAAGAACATCTCCCAAGCCTGTAAATCCTTTCTGACCCTCTGACTGTCTCCTGAGGACAGAAGCTTAAAGGAGACTTGACTCCCAGGACATCTTACACAAGCTGTCCCTAAGATTTCAAGGTCAGTGGAGGTTGCTTTAAGGTAAAGCAGTTGGAGTGCTGCCTTGATATATGCACAGATTATTGTACATGACATTCAAGGCGATAGGCCCTCAACAGTATTTTTGGTGGAGCAGATAACTTCCAGAGTGCTAGGTAATTCCGTAAATGGGGGTGCTTTCTGATGTGATCACCCAGCATTTTTCACAAGAGCAGATAGCCCTTGCTGCATTTGTAGTCAGATCCTGTTTTGTATCACCAGGAGATGCATTCCTTTACCCATGCAGTAAATTAAAAAAACATACACACATCTACAGAGTCATTTATATAAGCACTACAAAATTGTGATTGTCAGGAAGCCTTGCATTAAAACCTTCATTCCTGATTAGAAGATGGCATGCTGAGTACTTCAACCCACTTTACACTTCAAATCAAGCTATTATTAGGGCATCTGTCTGTTCACGCTTTCACTTAATGAGAGATGTTCTTTAGCGATGCAACAATGATGCACCCAGTATAAACTTTCAGCAAAAAGTGTGATTTTGTTAAGTATCTCATTGTAAAATAAAAAGGTGAATCCTGCTTTTGAAAGGCTTGAATAACACTTGAGTACATTGATGTGGATCTAGATATTCCCATTTTCCCTTCAGCATAACTTTGTAACTCCCACATGGAACTTGGCCCATGTTGCATCCCTGTTGAGTTAATATAATGCTGTAATGCGCATGGAATGTATGCACATTTAGACCAGCCTTTGGGATACTAGAAGGAGCCTATCATAGAATCATAGCATAGTTTGGATTGCAAGTGACCTTTAAAGGTCAGCTAGTCCAACATCCCCCCTGCAATGAGCAGGGACATCTTCAGCTAGATCAGGTTCCTCAGAACCTTGTCCAACCTGATGTTGAACGTTTCTAGGGATGGGGCATCCACAACCTCTCTGGGCAACATGTTCCAGTGTTGCACCACCCTTATTGTAAAAAATTTCTTCCTTCTTATGGTTTAGGGGGAAGGGCTGAGAAATATGGGGTCCTATATCTGGAAAGCCCGTAGGATTAGCTCATCTCCTTTCTTAGTTCTGGGAAAACAAATTATGTGCTAAGGAGCTTTGCCAAAATGATCTGGGGGGCAATGCAGACAGCAGTGCATGGAGACAGGACTGCTCCTGAGAAATGGGTTGGCAAAACCAGCCAGGACCTGCTGGAGACAACTCACATGTGGCTACATGGGAGCCACCACCCAGGCTGGTCTGAGCTTTCTCCACAGTAGCCCTGGGAATGACCAGGCCTCAGTCTGATGCAGTGGGCACTGATTTAAAGAGCTTTTGAGTGAGCTTCCCAACCCTGCACTGATGTACTGAAGATCACCCAGTATGAAAATCACTTTTTCCTAGTGCTCCCAGAACATTTTACCAGCATTCACTACAGCAACGTCCGCTCTCACCCCCATAAAATCAGAGCCCTGCAGCCATCTATGATGATATATTTCTCTAGAAAGAGTATTTGCTCTATTGGTGGTAACATTCATTGTTCATGAATTGTGCTTGGTGGAGCGTTTTGGCTTTTTTTTCCTACCTCAGCTTCTGTGGAGGTACTACTTATGTCATAACTAGCAAAATCTCAGGGAGTATGGGAACAAGAAAGTGTTAAAAGAATAGTACTTTTGTTGTATTCCTTAATGTGAAGTGGTTTTAAATTTAGAAAAATGCGGGGTCCAAAAATACGTGAACTGAATCTACAACCTACCATGACTAATGTTTTATAAATACTCAGATGGAGACAGACAGTTTGAAAAATTGCTGGAGTCAAACCTACGACTATTAAACAAGTTCTCTTACATGCTCTTGAATCTTTCTTGAACATGGTATAGTTAAGATGAAAACACACCATCTCTTCATTGCAGATATAAAAGATAATGCTGTATAAATTAATGAGAAATCATTAAATAATATTTACTTTAAATATGTATCTACATTCATGCAGATAAAGCTCACAAAAAAAAAAAAGAGCAGAGAATTTTTTTTTACTGCAGCTTGTTCTTCAGCCATGACTTATTCAATTTTATGTCCCCTGTATTTGAAGGGTGATTTACTCCAAGTCTTTTGCAACACCATTTGTTTTACATTTGAAATGTCAATGGTAACCGAGGTGTCTTCTGTGAAATGTCAACAAAATGAAATCCAGGGAGCCATCAGGATGATAAGAAAAGGCCTCTGATTCTAAAGAGAGACTGGACTGTGCAGATTCATGTTGGGATGGTATGTTGTGCTCTAGCACCTGATATGTAGGGGGGCACTACATTATTGATAAGGGCCACTATTCATCAGCACAGGCCCTTCCTTGTTATGTGACTTGAGGCACATGATGCCTCAAAGAGAACTGTGGAGGATACCGACCTCTGGCTGCCTCCTCCCTCTGGTTAAATCTGCGTTTGCTTATTATGGACCTCAGTGGCCCAAAGATGCAAACTGTCAATGTGCAAAATTTCATTAACTTGCAAGGCAGTAAGACAGAGTCCCCCAGGCCAAACCACAGATCTGCAAATCATGGTGTAATGTAGTGGTGAATAATAAAACAGTAGAAAAAGAGAACAGAGGGAACAGTACTGACGGTTCCCATTACTCCTCGCTGAGGCTGGTCCAGGTGCCCACTGAAATACCCAGCAACACAGCCTTGATCTTTGGAGGGTGGGAACACTATGGAGCCAGTTTCTCCAGACCTCCCTCTGTGCAGGAGATGTGCTGACATCGTCACAACCACAGTCTGAGGACAAAAGCTGCCACTAGGAAGGAAAAAAATTATCCTCTTAGGAGTATTCAGGGTTGCAATAGAGTAACTGCTACCTAGCCTAGTGTGTCTGCTTCTGCTCTGCTGCTTCAGAAAGGCAGGAATTGTAAGAGCAGTAAGAGTGTCAGTTTTATAGTACTTTGAATGTATTATTCAATGATTCAACAATGTGGGGTTTTTTCTTAGTGTTTATGTTGCTGATTACCTCAGTTTCAATACTAATGACTTATTCTGCTATGGGAATTCTATGTGCTTTAAGAAAGAAAAATAAATGCAAATAGTCTGTGGTTTTCAAGCTTTCTCAGCCTCATTCTATCAAAGTCCTATGGAAGCATAAGGATTTGAACTTCCACATACTAAAATATGAGCGAAATGGTCATATATACTCTGAAAAACAACACTCTGGGACTCACGCTGCTTCACACATTGCCAGCTTGTGTAATGTTTTCCACTAATTGTGTAATAAATGATAATGAAGCAAGCCACTAAGAGATAACATCGCTTGCCAAAAGTGTGCAGACATAACCAAACTAAGACACTGTGCTCCCTTAAGTTTTCAGGCTACCTTGGCAACGCTAATGAACTTTTAATGGTTGAAAAGTCTAGAACAGTTTAAGCTTTTCTTTTTTAAACAAACTTTGAGCAACCTTTACTCAAATTAAACACAGTCCCCTACCTCTTCTTACTTTCACAATAGATTTTTTTTCCTGGGCTGTACTCAATAATGAATTATTTCCTCTGATTCATGGGTAGAGAATACTTCCTCAAGTCTTTTTCAGTTTGACACTGAAAATGAACCCACAGAGTGGAAATCCAGGCTGAGTCAGCCTTCACATCAGTTTAGGTGAAAGAATCACCCTTATTTCCAATTATCCAAAGCAGTGGCTGCTAAAGTATTGATGCTTCTAAGATACAGACATCAGAAATTAGTTACTGAGGCAAATTGCCTTGCTGTGCTTCCATTTTCAAATGTAATTCCACTGAAGGGACACTTGATTTTCTCATTAAGTCTTTTTTTCAAAGGGCAAATCAACATGGAGAACTTTTTTGGACATGTAGTTCTGTTGCACAGTGCAGTTTTATGGGGGAGGAATTAAAGAACTCAAATACTGTGATTCTGTCGGAGGCCACTATTTGACCTCTCTCTGCACAGGTCTTCTGCAAGGATCTTGGCTTAACGAGACCAGCTGATGGACCTTGTCAAGGGCACATTTTTTGGCTCCAGTAATGAGCACAGGATCAGTATGGAGAAGTGCTGTAATTACAGGCAGAGCTTGTGGATGAACTCCAGAGCTGTAGCCCTAAAATCAGCCCAGACAGACTCCTTCTGGTGCTTCTAGAACATTTCAGGTGGGAAATCAGTGAAGCATCTGTAGTTAGAGTCCCATAAATTACTTTGTTTATCCTTATTCTTGTATTTCTAGCTTCCTAAATTAAGCACTTAATTGTCCATAAAATGTGTTAGGAAAAAGTCAGCGTTATAAATCAACATCCTTACTGTGCAACTGCCATATACTGGCTGAGACACTGAGCAGACAAGTGTGGACTCAGTGTTATCTGCCAGCAGTTCAGATGTCTATGTGTGGCTAAGAAGGAACTCACACTCTACTCAGCATGTGTAGCTCCTTGAAGGAAATTGTCTGAACTCAATCTCTTCTCATAGGTGAAATGCAGTGAATACGGGAGAGCTCTTCTCATCCCATACACTCATACAGGAATGGAAAGCCACCTGGGCTCAGATTCATCTCACCCTGCCTGCTCTAATTATAGCCAGGATTTCAGCCTAGCTCTTGGTGAGAGCGGTAAGGAAGGAGACAGCTTAGGTGAGGTGCCCAAAATGGGAGTCCTGCTTTGAGATAATCCCCTAGGCCCTGAAGGATGCCTGGACAGGAATGTGCTGGTTATGTTGATCCTGTTCAGCAGCTCATGTGCCCTGCACCAGCACTTAGAGAAGCTGCAGAACTTTGTTTCTGAAGACTTAGAACAAAGAGAAATGAGAAATCACTGGGTTAGGCAGCACCCAGAGATGACTTGGAGGATGTGGGTGCTTGCATTTCTCTGTACATCTAGCCTTAGATCACGTACTTTGTGCTGCTCTCCAATGTAATAACTTCACCAGTTTAACAAGATAGTGTTCCTTGTGCTGTGTATATGCAATGCATGAACACAAATGAATGTAAATTGCACCTGCACTTCCTCATTGCATTTACCCAGACAAATAACATCCTCACACTTGAAACCATTCAGACATGCCCAGATGACTACTTTGCTCACAGTTACCATGCCTGTTACCTGCATGTGCAGCATTTCTGTATGTGATTGGAACGCTATTCTTCCAGAGGTGGCTCACAAAGTAGTGTAGACATAAAATCCCATCAGCATTTAAGGAGAAATAATTGCTAATCATCTAGGGTTCCCATAAAGGCAGCTCCATGGATTTCTTCATCCCACCCTAATATGGACCAGTAGCACTTCCTCTCAGAAGACTTAAGTTTGAACAGGAAACACTGAAAATAATAATAGACATGCTAAAAATAATAATAGTAATGCTAACAAAATAAGAAGGATTTTGGGTCAATCTCAAGCCAGTTAATAATTCGATATCCTTTCTCAGGCACTTTCCTTGATTTACTTTCCTATTTTCTATTTAATGTCAGACATTTTCTTTCAGTGCCTTAATTAGTCCATCCATAAATATGGATTGCCTATTACATATTGAAATAATATCACAGTAATACTTGTTATATTAATTTTCACCTTAAGAGCAGACAGTTTCCTATTTTGAATCAATTCTTTGTTTATTAAAGTTTGGCTTAGAACTTCTGTGTAATATATGGTTTAAAAAAAATGACTGCTTTTCCTTGTTTTTTTTTTAGTCCTGCTTCTTCATAGTACTTTTGAAACTTTTAAGGTTTTGAAACATTTCCACTTCAATTTGTACTAAAGTGCTTAAAAGAAAAGTAATTTTACTTGTAATCCAAGCACACCTTCATTTTCTTGCAAAAAAATACCCTAAAAAGATACGATGATATCACAGTCTTCATGAATATGGGGCAAAATCCCTGTATTTGGCAAATGAGGCAATTGCTTTCTAGAAAATAGTTGAAGGTGGAATCATAGAAGTTACAAAACCGCACAATACATTCACTGATGAAACCTGAAATCTACCATTGGTACCTCTAGGTATCTCCATTAGCCAGGTTAGTTATACCTGTATATAGCTTAACATTATACATACAACCAGTGCTTCCTTCTGAATATATGATTTAGGGTATTCCCTAAGGTGAGGGGCTTAAGAGGGAGGAAAATTTCTCCTGTGCAGGATGGGAGATGAGAGAATAGTGTCTATGAACAAACTGCCTATAATATGTGTATCTTATATTTAATATCTAAGACCTGTCTAATAATACCTTATCAAATATAAGATAGAGTGTCATTCCTGGTATGATAAAGTAGCTATGCCATGCATCTGATAAAATTCCTCCGAGGATGTTGCCTTCCTTTCAGTTCTCTGAACCCTTCAGAGAATTTAAATTAATGAAGAGATTTCCCAATGGATGGTGACAGAATAAAGCACAGATTTGTGCATCTCTCTGGTGTATATTTCCACAGAGTTACAACCCAAACTCTGGGGATGAGATGCAAGTCACTGTATGTACATCTAGGTTCTTACGCTCTTTCACCAAAGATCTGCTACTGGTTACTGTCACATACAAAATAGCAGGTGAAAGAAGTCTTGATTTGCTAAAGCTTGTGTGATTTTAGGTTTTACCTCCATGCAACTAAAGACACCTATATTAATATATATATATTTAAAAAACTTTTTAAAAATAAAACTTTTTTTAAAGTTTAATCTTAAGAAAATAAATAAAACCAATACAGTTAAACATGCAAGAGGGATTACACAAAGTAACTGTTAAATTCTGGGAGGTTTTTTTCATACATGTGGTAGAAGAAGGTGATATTTGTTTCAAGGCATTTCAAAAATAAAGTTCTTTGAAAGCTTTTAAGAAATAGGATACAAAAGGACTGATAAAAAGCCTTTAAGCAATCATGTTCTGGGATTCTAAGTCAAGACCTTTCAGCAAATATCCCAAAGTCCTGCAATAGTAATGATCAGAATTCTAAATTAATGTTATCCATTGAAATCAAAGGGAAAATGTTGGGAGATATCACTTTTTTTTTTTTTTTTTTTTTTTTTTTTTTTTTTTGGTCAGTTGGGTTTGTGTGTTGCAATATACTGGCAAATGTAACAAAATAAATTCCCTTGTATTTCTATTGCCAGGCCCTGTCTCCAACTAAGTAGCTGTCCAGAAATGATTCAGGGCTAGTGGGATTCAGTGGACCTCTTGGTATGTGGCAAAAGGAGGGACAGATAACAGAGAAAACATTTTAATTGAATCCAGATATATCCCTATCAAATTCACCATTTCTACTGGGTCCAAATCAGAATGCCAGTTGCTTCTGGTTTGCAGTTCCCTTTGGGAACGTGCTCTATAGAGACTCCTGATTCATTGCTTTAGTTGGCTTCTTCCACGGGAGAAGTCATCTATTCATGTCACTGCTCTGAATGCTGCAGGAAACTGGAAGCAAAGCAATATTATTTTACTTTCATTTTTTCTGCTTCTGGTCAGCAGCTGAAGATCTGCATTGCTCAAAGCTCTTTTCTACAGGTTCAGTGCAAGACTTGGATCAGACCATTAGTGTTAACTTAAATTAAAGGCTAGTTCTGAATCACATTATGTGCATTTCAGGTCCATCCATCAGGTGGATATGATCTAGTAGCTAACGAGGAGCTGCAGGCAGAGTAAGATATGAGAAAACTCACTTCCTTCAGACACCATGTCTCCTTTCCCCATCTCTGAGAACTTGATTTTGGCTGTGACATTATGGTGAAGTACAGGACTGGGGCAACAAAGACTCTTTGGCAATGAAAAATCAGGTGACATATCATCTCTGGCCAGGAAATCCCATCCTAAACTTTTCCTCCTGGAGAGAAGTATGCAGGCTGAGATTAGACTGCAACGATCACAGAAACAGAACAGGCCTTTCTTACCCTTTAGACTGTCTCTTTACACATTATGGAAACATGGCAAAGTATCATGCTAGTTATTGTGAAAGGTGAAGGTTAGCATCTTTGATGGGACAGATGGAGTGGAACTCAGGGCCTGCACTGATAGTTTATGGGTGGGGTCATGCTGCCTTCATTGGAAGTGTGAGAGCAGGCGTTTGTGCTTGTCACCTGTGCTGGTTTTGGCTGGGGCAGAGTTGATTTTTTTCATAGTAGCTGGTATCAGGCTCTGTTTTGGATTTGTGCTGAAAACAGTGTTTCTGGTACAGAGATGTTTTCGTTATTGCTGAGCAGTGCTCACACTGGGTCAAGGTCCTTTCTGCATCACCCCACCTGCGAGGAGGCTGGGGGTGCACAAGGAGTTGGGAGGGGACACAGCTGGGACAGCTGACACAACTGAACCCAGGGCTATCCCGTATCATATGGCATCGTGCTCAGCATATACAGCTGGGGGAAGAAGGAAGGGAGGAATGTTCAGAGTGATGGTGTTTGTCTCCCCAGCTAACTGTTATGTGTGATGGAGCCCGGCTTTCCTGGGGATGGCTGAACACCTGCCTACTGATGGGAAGGGGTGAATGAATTCCTTGTTCTACTTTACTTGTGAACATGGCTTTTGCTTTACCTATTAAAATGTCTTTATCTTAACCCGTGAGTTTTCTCACTATTACTCTTCTGATTCTGTCCCTCATCCCATGGCGTGGGGGGGGAAGGGAGAGGGGGGGAGTGAGTGAATGGCTGTGTGGGGCTTAGTTGTCCGCTGCAGTTACAGCATAACATCACACCATAGCCAACCCCCATTGCAGCTGTGTGGAACAGGAGAGGGCATGCCAGCTGCCTGGGAGGGTCCCAGGACTTCTGGGCCATTTGTCTTTGCAGTGGTCTGCAGTCATTTTGCGACTAGACACATGGAAAACCTAGGGAAAGATAGCTTGCAGGGCGAGAACAATAACCAATTCCTTTCACTCTATTTGGTCCTGGTGGAAAAGAAAGTCTGAGTTAGCAAGAAAAAAGTTATGACAAAAAAGACATCCATTTACACAAAAACACTAGTGCTGAAGATCCTATCATAATTTACTACACCACTTTTGGACAGGAGTTTTGTCTAGATTTTCTTTAAAAACAGGACTGAAGACCTTCAGGGTCAAAAGCACATTTCTAATATTTTTTCTTCCATTCTTGTTAGTTTAGGAGAACATAAAAATATTTTTGTTTAAATGCAATTAGCAAAGAAATCCAAGTCACCTCAGGTTGGAATTTGAAAGTCTGGATTCAGTTCAGATGAACTTTTAAAGATCCATTCATAATGTCTTAAAGTAGATATTTGTGTATGAGGAATGCTTTTAGTTTTTTCCACAGTCCTTCCTAGAATGTAAGCATCCTTTTTCTTTAGATTGGTGGCCTGTTTTTTCCTTGATATAGCTTCTCATTTAGAATCTAAATCTAATGATTTTTTCTCATGCTGACAAAGAGAATAAAAGGCTCTACACCGTTTTCTTTAACATTTTTAAATCTCGTGCAAACCTGAAAACTGCAAGAAACCACTTTAAAAGAGTTATATTAAATAAATGCTGCAGCAAGATTAGGTCCTTCTCCCTAAAGAAAAGCAAAATAAAATGAAAAAAAGACTCTTCAAATAGCCATTGAATTTCCCCAGGTGGAGATGAAACACTGGCTGTTTTCTCCACGGCTATTTATATTAGTCAAACTGTTGAGCCCTAAGAACCTGAACATTTTAGTGTTTGGAGATCAAATGTGGGGCCTTAATTTTACCTTGTGTCTAACCAATGGTGTTTATAAGTTACTCAGCATGTTAACAGCTGCCTGTTCAAGCAAGGTGCATGGCAGTTGAAAAAAAAATTCATGCACCTGACTCCAGTTCCTCCTATTCCCATGTACTGTGCATACATCTGCTCCTCACATCCAGTTAAAATGTTTTCCCATGCAGTCTAACAAATGTTGTGTTCCTTGCTACACAAATCCCGACCCACCAAAAACATGAATGACTTCCTTGTGATGTTCCTCCTTCATACCTGCAAGTATCCCCTTCCAATAGTTCCTTGGTTTTGTTTTTGTCTGCATCAGTTGCTAACAGAAACTCTAGAGTGCAGGTTTATAGCAGCTTGCATTGTACCATCTTGTATTTTCTTTCCATACAGATAAAACTTTCCCAAACTTCCCATTATGAAAAGAAATTTTCCCAGGCTTGGTTATATTCAAAAGCAAAATAATTTGGAAAGTTTGAATAAAGTCTCATAAGTGGCTTTTAAATGAGGCGAGAAAAAGGAACATTGGAAACTTGGTAAGGTCACAGGATATGATCCTGCTCCCACAGACGTCAACAACTATGTTCCCAAAGTCCTCCCAGAGGATCTAGAACCAGGGACAGGGACTGTTGCTCTGCATTCCTTCTATAGACTGAGTTGCCAATGAATCTTGGTGTAACACTAGTGTAAACTACAAATCCCAAACCCTGCAGGGCAACATGAGCCTATACAGACCACTTGGTGAACCACTTAACACATGACCCATTAGTCCAATGTTTTTTAGTTGGCTCTCACTCAGCAAAGCATTGCCCAGAAAATTTGCCTGATTATCATGGGTGGGAGAAAGCAGAACATCCACCAAGCCCTTATTTTGCATCTCTCCATGACTTTGATTTTTCCTGACACGCTTTCATTTAAAAAACACACCAAAACCCATCAAAAACTCAACAACCAAAAAAATCCCTTGTTCTCTGTGCAGAGATCGTCACTCTTTCAGTCTTGGTGCTGGAACTAGACTCTGCTTGTGATCAAGAAGATAAGCTTGTTTTTGTCTCTATCTGTGTTGTGACAAATGTCTGTTGCAAAGTTAGCTTCATGTTCTATGCAAGAACCCTCAGGTGTCCGTACGTGGTAAATGGTCAATGGCAGAAAGATTTTTCAAGTTTAACATGCAGCTTTTGCTGATATAGTTGTAATCTTTGCTATTTTTCTTCACTATTCCCTTTCTCCAGAAGAGAGAGGTGCTTCTGCCACACTGTGTTGTATTTCACAACAAGCTCATCTAGCAGAAGCAGGGATGGACCAAGACTGCAAAGGTATCAATGTATATATGTGCAAAGTATATAACTAAGTATCCATGATTCGGTTCAAGCAAGCAAATATGCCTGATAAGGATTTTGAATGCCTAACTCTTTTCAGATTTGTGAAAATATTTATTTACAAAACTGAGAAGCGTGTTGCATCCAAACCTGACTATAAGTATCAGGACAGCCAAGTTATCCCAGAATCCAGAAGTATGTCAGGAGAGTAGAATTAAGGACAATGTCAGACTCCCGTTTTAAGAGCAATAGGTCCAGGTTCCCTAAAGGTATCTAATTCAAGAGCTACTGGTTAAGACTAGCAGGGACAATGCAGGTAGATAGTGAAGGAACCGAATGATAATCTCTGTCTTTTGATCCGCTTTGAAAGGATGCTGCAATCTGTAACACAACTAGCAATCTACTACCCCTGAATGGTGGTAACTGCTACATCAACCTTCAGCTTTCTCACTGCTTGGATCAGGATATTGCAAAAGAAAATCCTTCAGTCTTGTCACAGTGACTTCAGTGTATGAGGCAGGATGAATCCAGGATGTCTTAGTCTCTAAAATATATAATGTTTATATCTGCTGCATCTGCTCCTTCTTTTAGTTTAATCATTCAAACATCATGAGGAAACCCTTCTTGCTTATAAACATGTATAGTGTGTATTGTAAGCAAGGACTACGTGTATCATACTCCATTATCTTTTTCTTTATGCAAATATTTTGAGTAACTGTGATATAAAGAGATGCTGGCAGGCCTCCAAGAAGAATTCAAGATGGAAGTTAAACAGCCCAAGTTGTTATGGTTCAACAAAGGACATCTTTGTCTGGTAGATCCTACAGTTTCTTAATAATTTCTGGACATAGAACAATAATGTCTCACAGCTGGGTGCCTTTGGCCTGCTATAAGAGCCGTCAACACAGGGGATCAAGTCAATGGACTCCGGCTTGGAAATCATGTGCCCTGCCAGAGGGAGCTGACACATACGTGTCCAGCTGCTACCAGAAGTTACATAATACACGATGATAACTGAAGTACATGATCTTCCCAGGTTTTCCTGAGTTCTTGCTCCCAGTAAAAGACAAGATCAAGAGGAGAAATTATGATGTCTGTCTTGAGTCTTGTAAGGTGAGAAATTAAGTGATCACCCTTGGGAATGATAAGGAATAGAGTTAGGGAGGAAATTTTCTGTGATGTCATGATTCAGGACATCGGTTTGGTAGAGGAATCTAAGTAGACTTAGCAGAAGCTGGTGGAGAACAGCCTCCAGGAGACATATTTGCACTCCCACCCCTCCTGGAGCATGTGTTTCACTGGTTGATGTCAGTTAATGCTTATAAACAACTGTTTATAAGTTATATATAATTTATTATATATATAAATATTATTTATAATTATAACATTTAATACCATATGATTCCCTTTGACAGTCAGGATTTTTTGTCTGATGGATCAGCTCATTACCTAAGGATGTAATTGTACATGACTGTATTTCTTCAGTTTTTATTACAGCTAATAGTTTTCCTTTTTTTTCAGTCCTGAAGCTGCATTTCTAGTAGATGAATGCAATTAAATTGCTGCATTTGGTTGGCAGATGAAAGGATCCCGGTGCACAGACTGTATTTCGACTTGTAAAGCAGTCCTTCAAAATAAAAGGTACTAATGGACCAAAACTAACCAGTATTCCTTCAGAGTAATACAGCACTTTCAGTCTTGCTTTTCCCTTGCATCTTCTTCCTTTAAGTGACTTAAGAAGCAACTTCTGAGGGTGTTTTTATCCCTGCAAGTTGCTTAGAGGGAGTACATTTCTGAAGGAGTTAATGAGGTTCTCAATTTGTCTGTCAATCTCCTCTCCCACCCCAAATTCTTGAGAATAACATAGCTCAGATTAGTGTCATCATCTTTCATGAGCCTCCCTGGGAGATAGGAGAGGTCATCTGTCCTCTAAGCAGAACAGGTGATGAAGTATTTATTCAGTTAAATTACCTAAGCTGGAGTCCAGCACGCAGGTGATGAGGACACAGAAAGCAGAGTATGTTTGCTTTCATATGTGTGTGTCTGTGTGTGCGTGCAGATTGCAAAAGAATGGCAAATGCTTACTTGAGTCACAGAGCTGCGTTTAGCCAGTCTCCAAGGGTTAGAGTGGCCTTCCCTTATACCAGTCACTGAGAGCTGACAATTTGAGCTCTGCTGGGACTTGCAACATTCAGCTGTGTTGGCCACAAGGATGACAACTCCCCTCTGCTGTCATGTGATTGCCCTTCACCTGGTGAAGGTTATGCAGCAGACTTGTTGTGGCACTGCAAAGGGCAGTTCATGTTCCAGCAGGCTGTTAAGCACAACCACCAAACTGATGGACTGAGATGTCTCTGCTGGATATGCTCAAAGAACAAGCATTCTTCATGAATTTTGTATGTCACCAGAAGCATCTGAATGACCAGGACACTGTTCTCATTTTACAAAATCTTACATATATTCCTGGAGATAAATCTAGTTGATTCCAATTTTGATTATGGGAGATGTGATTGACTAGGAAAGGTGAACTTTCTTATGCTGGCTGCTCTCCATCGTCCTGTTAAAAAAAGTCTGTAAACAAACCAACCTTTTCCTTAACTCTCTGATATTTGTGAGGTTAAAAAATGACAACTTTAGTTTGTCAGTAAACACAGTGTCTATAGAAGTTGGCAATATTCTCCCCTGAAAATAGTTTAAATGAAAAAAAGAGCCATATTCATGCCATCTCCAAGGGTGTGATATTAAGGAGGTGGATACCTTCTGTAGATGAACATTTGGAATTGCATTGGTTTGGGAACTGTCCTACTGAGTTGGTCATTGCTGGTGTGCAATTAAATATCTGGGGGAGGGAGATGTATGCCTCTGCTTTCCTCTGTTACCTTGTACCCATAATAATATCTTCCATCTTTGTCTTATTCAGTGAACAATGAAGCTGTACACCCTCCTTTCAGTGGCATTGTGCATGCAGGAATTTCTGTGCTTTCTGTTTTCTGCTCTGTCCTTGGTTCCACATTGTGTGTCTTGAGGACCGGAAAAGGATCTCCTAACACTTCTAATTCCACTAAAGCATTTTCTTCTCTCACTGGTGGTTTAGATTCCTGCTTTGGTCTGCATTCAGGGAGATCAACCACATCGTGCTTTCGGGAACCAGACTCTGAGCTTTTGAGAGCTGTCTCTGTTTTAGAAAGCCCTATGGCAGTGTTTGCAAACCTGTTTTCTCAGGCTTTGGGAAATAAAGACATGTCAGAACTCACCCTTTAAAACAAGCTCTAATTTACCTTCTAAAATAAGGTCTGACCTGTGGTTTCTACACAGGGAATGAGGGAGTTCTTTGTCAAGATACTACTTCAAATGAGCAATCATTTGGAGAGGCAATTGCCTCAAGGCCAACCTCTTTTCCTTCACTATCATTTTACACCACAGCGGCAGTTTTTATCACCCTAGCATGGCACTAGATAAGTTTGGGTAACAGTGCACAGTTTACATGTGGAAAGGTGTAAGAATCCATGTCAGACATGCTAACATGACCCTACAGATCAGGTCCACAGTGCTTATATCTGAGAGATTTTGTTGGACCTGTCTAAATAATTGTGGGTCTGGGTCTATACACCTGAGAAAGATTTCAGCTGTTGTTAACTTCAGCCTCCGCATTCTCACTTTCTTTTGTTAATTCAAGTGAGCAGTTTACAGAAACATTTAATGCCCTATTTCAGACCCAGTGAGAGGGTCATGTCAGCTTCTTGTAATGATTTACCACTGAATGGTGGCTGTGTTATTGTTCTGTAAGACAAGTATTTTTTTTTTTTTTTTCCCAGCACTCAGAAATGCAGTTCTGAAATCTTCAAGAACTGTGTGTGGCTGAGGGTCAAACTAGATTTAAGACCAAATTTTGTTTGCGGACACTTCAAAAAATTCAATGAAAGCAAAGGTGACCTGCATGTCTCCTGCAAGGAGGTTCAGGTCTGCTTCAAAACCCATTGGTTTCACTGGCTGTGAGGCACAGAAAATCACACTGTTGCTATCCCAGTCCACCAACAGACAGACCATATGCCAGCAGCTGATGGCATGTGCTTTCTGATACTAGCCTTGCTGCAGCCTGGAGTCCCTGCTGCTCTTCCTCCCCAAAAAGGGAGTCCTGCTGGGCTGGTGATGTTTTTTAGCTCACCAAAATCACAGAGCTGATCCTCGGTTGCATGAGGCCTGCTGTTGAGTGGCTGCCTTCTGCTAGTGGAGTGCCACAGGGTATGTTGCAAGCTTTCCATATTAATGGCATAGCATGAGGCTAAGCAGCAGGGGCTGCTGCCTGAGAACCTTTCAAGACACCAGCACTTTTACTTATTTATTCTTCACCTGCTATACGATCATTAAGAACATTTTCACTGGTCCTGAGAGTCTCAGCTTTGTCTTCTTTTATGAGGAGGAGTTTATACCTCCTGTTGTTGCCTCTGCCCCATATTGTGGTGACATCACAGAAGGACAAGCTGTCCCCTTCAGGCATCTTTTTCACTATCTGTGCAGGGAAACAGTGAAATCTGTTTGCTTGTGTGTGTGTGTGCATGTTTACAGCCAATGTAAATGTCTCCACTGAGTATTGAAGAGTTATACCTGTGCAAATGAATTTGACCTTCTAAACCATCTCTTCACTGAGATTTTTGTCTGGTTAAGCATTGCTGATAGCAGTGGGTAGTAATAGCCACCTTCTGAGGAAACACACATTTCTATCAATAATGCTGTGTTTGTTGAGTTTTCTGCTTAATTGACTTCAACTCTGGGGTCAGACTGAACTGTTCTGTTCAGTCAAGCAAGAGAAGCTGGTCATACTTCAATCAAAATATAAACTCTGTTGGCTGTTGCCTTGCATGAAGCCAAGAAGGAAATTGGTGCAAAACAAGGACCATGATAAAAATTAGAAGCTGTTCCTCTTCCTGAGACATGGTGGCCCCTTGCATAGTTGTTGTGTTTAACACCGTGTGACATGTAGGCACCTGGCGTTGCAGGACAGTTGAAAGACAGATGCATTTCTAGTCAGTCTGGGTTTCAGCACTTCAACGCCATGAGACTGACCTGCCCTCCAAACTTCAGATTTCTGTCTGCAGATTTGAACCTGGGGTAAGACCCTGATCTCTCACTACTTTCTGGAGTCACTGGATTCACACCCAAGATCCATAAACTGCTCAAGCACTTGCCACTCAGGAACAGGAAATATTCACATTGATGTGATTTGAGGTCAACAGCGATTTGGAGTGGAGACTATAGATAAGGAGAGAATGAAGATGCAGGGGATTTCATAAAAGGAAAAGGCAATACCCGTTTGCAAGCAGTGAGTTGAACTCAGTGGTGAAGACCTTGTTTACACACGGCAAGTGTCAAGCAGAATTCCACATTTGATTCTGCTGTCTTCATCTAATGATGAAATGTAAAAGAGCTTGTGGTAATCAGGAGGTATGGTTCCTGGGAAGCATGCCTGTTCTGTTCTACAGGATAACTTCCACAGCAAGTACCAGACCTCTGAAACAACTCAGAAAAAAAGCATCTCAGATCCAAGCAATTTAAATTCAATGAATGTGATCTGGCTTGCAGTTAGTTCCCTAGGAAGTAATGAAAGAGGTAATTAAAGACTGGACAACTACCTTAAGTAAAACATTATTCATTAGAGTAAAAGCATTTCAGATAAATAGTTTTCAGGCCATGAAAGCCAGCTCTACATCTTTCTGTGCATCACTACGGCTGCCCATTTCCAGAGCAGGGAATGCGACATCTTTTTGAAGGTCCCACCACAGCCTGCTTGTCCCAGATGCCTGAGAAGGAGGACACTTACATTAGAACATGTGGAAAAATCCAGGAAGTGGTAGGACTTTCCTGCACTCACTGTTCTCCAACAACTTTACTCCCTGATTGCAAGCTGCAGTCTTCCCAGCCTTGCTCATCTAGTGTCCTATGCCATCCCCAAAGACCTGCCCTGAACTTTCGTCTGGTAGAACAGTGACAAAAAAGCATCCTTCAGAGAAGAGAACTCTTCCCTGAAGAATGTGGATTCCCCTAAGTGAAAGAGCTGTGCGGTGTTGAGAGGATGCAGTGAGGGTGGAAAAGGGTCATCCAGAGAGAGTCTGTGACAATTAAGTTTGATTAGTACCTTGCTTTTGAGAAAGAAAAAAATATCACCAATGTCAAGAAGAGTAAGTCACAGCCATGTAATGTACAGTGCTCCAGTAGTAACAGCAGAGCAGGCAGTAAATTGCTTCTCTGAAATGAAGTGGAACGGCACTTGCTATTCAGTCAAGGAACTGAGCAGTTTATAACTTCCTAAAAGCAATTTCTCAGAAAACAACCCAACAATTAAAAATATCAAAACCCACTTTAATTAAATTTACCAATGTGAAGATAAATAGTAGCATAACAGGATCATGCATCACTGCTCCCACCCACCCACCACTGTAGTATTATTAAAGACCATGAGGAGTGTCTAACTACATCTCTCTAGCGGGTTTGAGCACATCCTTGCTTACCTAACATTTGTTCCTGAACAACATGCTTCTAGTCTTGAGTTGAGGTGAGCAGTACTAGCTCCATTCACAGCACTCAGTTTTGACCCTTATGGCTAATTTTACACTGCAATGAAACCAGTGCTACCATCTGACTACCTTACTACCCTATAGCATATGCTAACTAGAAAAGGGACTTGGAACTGCACCATGTTTCATTCTACCACCAAGAAGTAGTTCTTACTACATGCTGCCTTGTTACCTGCACGTGAAGCCTAAAGGACCCATGAAAACTTGCAAGAAGTGTCACCCTAGACCTTTGTCAATGAATCTATATAACTACCAATTACATCAGTGCAATCAGCCTCCATGTCAATTTTTTTTCTTTAGTCTTCCATTCCTACTAGCTGACAGTGAATCATATTCTTTTATTGACTTGCAAATACTGATCCTTAGTTAAGTTAAAATAATCTGACCATGGAAATGTCCCACCTTGGACACCTCAGTGAATCACATGAAAGAAAATAGTTGCTGCGTTATTCTGTGGAATGAGAGAAGGGTTAACCATTGCTTCCTTGTTGACGAGGTGCCTTAAATAGCTATTTTGTTGTGGCGTTGATTCTGTATCCTAATCAATGGGAATGGTACTGGCAATGTCCCATAAAGGGAATACTGGGACAACACAAGCTTTACAGGGAGGAATTGGTATTACTCTCTTTTGTAGAATTTGTAGGATGCTATTGTTGTGGGTCCTTATGTCTGAGACCTTTGTGTGTGAGCATGGTCCTTTCTCTCTCCCTTGACTTAAGGCTGATTGCAAGAGTGACTGTGTCTTGGAAAGGAGTTGGCTGTCAACAGCCACACTGAGCTTTTAATATCAGTGAGAGACATCAGGAGTAATCAGGAAATAAATCAGGTTTTCAGCATTGTAACTGTCAGACTGTTTCTCCTCTGCAAATCATTGCAACAGTGCAATGAAAACACAATTAATATCCTCTAGCAATTCCCCAGGTGCATCTTTTCCATCAAGATTATAGATAATAAAATTATTAACATTTCATAACAATTAAGCCAGAATGAAACTTTCCCAATCCTTTTGCCATTACTACTGACTGACTCCATCACTGGAGTTTTATTTATTTATTTATTTTTTTAAGTAGGACAAACATCAACAAGGAATAATTCAGGTAGAGTTGGTCTTGTCTTCAGGTAGAAAGAAGGACCAGATGACATCTTGAGATCCCTTCCAGACCGGTTTTTCTTCTAAAACATTCTGAAAATCTGTTTTCTCACATCAACAGTGATTTGCATTCATTTTGCATGGGTGGAAGTGAATACACCAGCTTCTTGCAATAGGAAAGTCAGTTTCTATTGCATCCAGATCAGGTCCATTTTTAGCTTCTAAGGATCAACATATTCAAACATCTGAAAAATGTCTGACTTTGATGTAATGCATGCTGTTTGCATATTTTTAATGAGAAAACCTCCTGTTTGATATGTTATGGCTCTAAAAAACTAATTGATGAATAAGCTTAAAACATACACTAAAATATTCTTCCTATAGCTCAATGTTATTTTCTTTGTGCCCATTTAAATTCTTTCTTCTTCCACCTTTCTTAGCATTTCAATTGCACTTCATCTTGGATGACTAAGAAGGAAATACTTTCGCAGAAAAGTAAATCATCATTTCCTTGGTGTAAAACAAATTTTCTTTTCTTAAGCAAACATGAGAGTAGCAAAAAGCCAGAGAAGATGGTTGTTGTTTTTTTCCCATATTCTCTCTGACAAGATGAATTTTTGGATTTACTTTCATTAAGATTTGACATAAACAGAAAAGAAAAATATCAAATTGTATACAAATTGTTCGTAATCTGTTAATCACTTACAAACTGACCTTAAGTACTCTTTAAAACATCTCTACTTGTGAACGGTAGGAAAAATTACTATACGGAACAGTACCAAACAGTGGTAATTACTCAGAACAAGCCAACTAGCTTTAATTTTTATTTTTCTCTGTGTGACACTTTTCTTCTGTGTTTGCAGGGTCTTGGTATTGCCATCTTGGACCTTCATTTAGAACAAAAGTCATAATCCAGCAACGTCTGGGTGGTGTGACCCCAGAGATGCTCAAAACACTCATGTAGATTAAGAAGTGGTTTTCAAATTAATTAGAAAGTGTTTTTATAAATGGAATCAGTGACATGAAGACAAACTGATAGATTTTCAGAGGGGAATTAGATAACAGGAATGGGTTTCCCAAGAATAACTTAACTGAGGGGTTTGGGTGTCTGTGTGTGCTCATGGAACTCTGCTGTTGAGTATGGAGGCTGGTGCAATTGTATAGGGACATGCCCTCAGGTCTGAAGATGAAAGATGTTAGCAAGCAGAGGTGGCTGAAACCACTGTTTTTGGAGTTATGCTTCAAGGATAAGACTCTGTTCTGGACATGTACAATCCCTCTCACCTGTAGCTACAAGAGTTTTGGAGAACTCTATAATTTGCAGAGTGTAGTTGCCCTTTAGTGGTCAGTATCTACATGTGTAAGGAGTTGTGTGCGTTGCCAGGCAGCACTCCAGCACAAGTAGGGACATGGGTAGATTAAGGAATCACAAAAGGACAAGAGTTTGGATCCCTCAGGGGACTTCTGATATGCCCCTATAAATATGAGCTGATACTCTCTCTCTCTCTTTCCTACATGGACATCTTTATCTTGCATGAAGCATAGAGGTATAGATAGGTAGAACACTTCTCACTCGTTTTTTAAAGCCTAAAATCACTATAACCCCTAAAGTGCATCAGGATCAGTTTGACATATTCTTAAATGAGGTGAATTGTTGTGGTGCCTTTCACAACAGACTAGTTTATAGATCCACAAAAGAGAGAATATTCTACCTCCTCCTATGGAGCACATAGGATTTTATCATATACACCCGGTAGCAACAGATTCTTCTTTGGGATGTTGCCATGTTACATTTTAGGAGGAATTCAAGGACTGAATGACTAGGTTTATTAACTATCCTTTTGTTTTCTTCATGACCACTGTACTGAACAATTGCCCTGAACAAAACCTGCCAAAGATAAGGAGACAAATACTTTTTCTTTTCAGGCAGCTTCTGACCTTGTCCTTTCCTTACAAGGCTATTTTGTAGGGTGATGGTATGTCTAACTAAAACAAAAGAGAAGTGCTTTGCTTTTGGAGCTAGACACCCACTTCAGACTATCAAAGAAATCTTTTATTTATCTTGATGTTAAGTTGGATTGCTGTGGAAAAAAATCTCTAACTTTGAACATTTTGGTTTATGATCAGATCCTTACCCAGCTTAGGAAATTCATCAAGGGAGACAAAATCTATGGGGACACACACACACACACACACGTCACTGTGTATAGGGAGGTCTTGCACAGGCAATGACAGATTTGCCTCGAATTTTATGAAAATACAGATACCGAGCTATCAGCATGCCTGATTAATTAACACTTGTTTATGTACTGTTTCCTTCAGTCTTGTTTCAACACCCCAGAACTGATTCTAATAAAATCCCTTTGCAAGTACTTTTTCCTTCCATACACTTAACTCATGATTGCAAAAATCATTACCACTTTTGATTATAATCTTTAATTAGCAGGAAAATATATGTGTTGAATTATTTAGTTAGCATTCATTTTCATCATCATGTTTTGACAGCTTTTGCATTAATAAATCTTTCGTAGACCCAGACCCTGGATAGCCTTGGACGGAGTTGTTTAAGGACTTCTGCTAAACATGTTACCTTCCAAAGACCTTAAAGCATGATGTGCTACCCAGGATTTTTCACTCCCAGGTGAGTTTCCAGATCACTAGCCTGTCTCTTCTGTTCACTTTATACTTTAATGAATCTTTAAGATCTTTCTTTCTCAGTAGAAGAAGTTCAAAAGGAGAGGAGATAACATCTCTGCACACTCTGACATTCGAGAATGGTTGTGTGGCTTGAGGCCAGATTCATCACTTGTCTGCTGCATGGCCTTCTGGGTTGGTTCTGGAGTTGCTCAATTTGTTTTACATGGAAAAAATCTTTGAATATAGTTTATTCTTGATGATGTTCTCAAAGGAGTCTTTACTTGCCTCATAGAAGCGCCTCAGGGCTTCTATGCTTGATCTAGCATCCCTTGTGTCTTAAATCTACATTTTTGGTGAGTAAGCAAAATGGCTCAAAGTATTCTCAGAAGGGTCCCAACGTCCCTGTCAAGGCCTGTGGGGCTGTAGACAGCAGAAGTTAAGGGTGTCCTATGGGTTGATCCATCTTATATAAAGCAAAGATTGTATCTTGCAATGAGCTTCAGATGGGAGGATCCCTAGTTTCCTGAGCAAAACCACATTATACTCAGTGGGGGTCCCTACCTGTGGAATTCACTGCCAAGTTGTAATGTAGGAAAAAGGCCTCTTTGACTGGACCCATTCTTGTTATTTAAGGCACAATGCAGTCCCTGTTTGTTCAACTCCAAGGTTGCTATCCAAGTTGGCATGTAAGGCTGAATACAGCTGCCAATGAACTGAGATCTCTGAAGTTCTCTGCTACTGTTTTGAGTCTATCAAGATTTTAAGCTGTAGATAGGATGCTGAGGTTTAGCTTTTGTCTGATTATTGTTTTGCTGTGATTTTCTATCCAATTTGATGAAATTACAGTGTTTATAATTGCAAGTATTGTGGGTAGGTATTTCTGAGTGCATGTAATTTATCAATTTAATGAGCAAATAAGCACCTAACCACTGTGGCAAGAGATGGTCCCCAAATCTTTAAATAATAATGAATAATACAGCCACAATGGAGCTCTCAGACTGGAGCAATTGCCCCATATGCCATTATATCCATACAATAAACCATTTAAAACTGTTTTAAATGCTTCCTGTTAACACTGGTGGTGGTAAAATAATTTTGCATGGTTCATTTGCTGCAGTACTTAATTTTCTTTGGTGCTTCTGGAAGGAACGATTGTTATCAGAATAATAACTATAACAAGACTGTATTATTACATGTTTAGCTTCCATCAGGAATTTCTCAATCGAAACCTAACTAGAATCAATGCAGTGGAGCAGTGTTTGCAATGGAATAGCACAATTTATTCAAATTAGGGTGGTGCTGACTAGTCATCTGGAAACTGGTGAACTTCAACAGTTGTATGAGTTGTTCTAAAGTATGTTGCTAGTAATGACTTCTGTGAACTTTTTCCGAACAAATCCCAGAATTTAGGAAGACTACCTGCGACCTTTTCATAGATTTTGTAAAAAAGTTAGCAATAAGAAATGGGGAATTCCTCTGGGAAGTTTCTTTTTGACATTGTCTTACCAACCCCAAAACAAGAATCCCCCAAACAAAAAACTTTTTACATAAAGTAAGCTAAAATGAATTTCAGGCATTCTGCTTCTAAGTAAGAGTATCCACTCAGGATTTTATTAGAATTCAACAACTTCACTTAAAATATTTATTTGGATTGGTGCTTCTGACTGTCCCTACATTGCAATGTCCTCAGCTGAATGCAAAAGTATGAGCACTGATAGAAAAATATAACATGTAGATAGATATTCTCAGAGTGTTATGGTCTTGTTTGAAACAGTATAACTCTTTCCTGTAGAATCTGAGTAATACTTAATATTCTTAGAGCCATATATATTACGTTTTGAAGCATCCTTGAATAGAAGATGTTGCATCTCAAGGACATCTCCCGACTTGCATTCTGGCAAATTAATCTTTTCAATTGCTTTTTCTTGCTTGTCAACTTTTTGTTCTGGTCTTTTCACTAAATGAGTTGTTTATACATATCACCCTTCATTTAACTTTAAGTAGATGTTTAAACTGTGATATTACTTCTTTTTTTTTTTTTTTTTTTTTAAGGGACTCGCAAGTCTGGCATATCTGTAGAGGTAGAAAGGATTCAAATGGTATTCCTGACAGCAGAAATGATTAATGGAAGGCTCTTGAGAGTGCACTTGTGTGTTCACAGTGTGGGTATCATTATGTTTACTGAGATGACTGTTAACGAAGTATCAGAATGCAGAAACCGTGAGCATCCTTACCGCCTTTATCAAATGTCTAGTGTCTGTTGCCCTCTGTGAGCTCATAAATACCAGCCAGGAGTCTGGGAACTGAAAGAAACATCCGATCAGAGCCCAGGTTTCATGGATGAGTGTAGTGCTTTGATTTGATTTTTGAGCAAAAATAAGTGAGCATCACAAAGAACTGTTTCCAAACTTGAACTTGCCTCGTGAGGAGCAGTTAAGTACTTTGGCTGATGAGCAGATGAGCAGTAGGAAAGCAGTTAGCATGGTATCAAGCCCAAGCAGCATGGGAACCAGAGGACCTTCAGCTAGAGGAGCTAAAAGAGAGCAAAGAGTTAAGAAGGGGTTTTGCCAGGACTGCTTGGGTTTTGCAACTTTGGGCCTCATATGCTCCATGTGTAAGAGGTCTGAGAGGGAGAATTAGCATTTATGAGTACACTTCTGAATAGCATTTCTGCTACCACTCTGAAGTTGACCCTGACTAGCCTTACAGTAATCCAGACTGGTGTGTCATCACTACCCAGTGTGTGCCCAGCTTGAAGGAAAAATGGGATCCTTATAGCACTGCCTCCTTGTTTCTCTCCACTCCTTGCACATCACACGCCCCCAAAAGACCCAGCGCTGCTGCTGGGGGTTCTTGGTGTGAGGTCTTTGTCTGTGGTGCTGTCCTGTGGCTCCCCAAGGGAGTTATTTGTTGCTCCATATGGGAAGGTGATCACCCTCCCATGCTTGGGACAGCTGGAGTGAGAGGGGGTCAGAGGGGAAGGGATAGAGATCCCATCCCCAGAGACAGCCCCAGCTGCTGGCAGCCACCTTGTCTCTGCACTCTGCTCCTGAAGAGCATGTAAAGCCCCTCAGCCTTCTGCTTGGGCTGATACATTAATTCCCTGCCTCTGTCACACCTGGCACATTCCTGGGGTCACAGGAGGACTCTCCTGCGACTGGCGATGTGATGCCCTTGGCCACTGTGTGAATGAAAGAGGAGCTGGTGAGGGGGAGGGAAAGAAGTTACTTTTAATGTCAAGTCAACAGAAAGCCAGGCAGGAAAAATGAGATTGGAGGAGGGAGATAAGAAGGGATCTCCTGGGTCATGGAGAACACTACTGAGATAGGCAAAGAAAGAACAAATCGATTCATTAAAGAGGAAGTAATTAAAAGCAAGTTAATGAAAGATTAATTGATTTTTAATTACATAATCTATAACTGCTATAATTAGATTCATTGATTAAGTAGAAACAATATCTATTTATTATAATGCAATCAAATTTTAAGTCTGGTTGGTGAGTTTGCTGTGACTGATTTTTTCTGCAAACCTTCCTAAATTTCAGCCTAAATTAATTTGTGGCCACATTTAGCCAGTTTGTTCTTGCTCCCCTTTATAGAGGAGTGTGTGTTTAGCTTGACTTGGTATGATGGCTCTGTCAGCTGTACTTTGTGCATTCCAGATGCAGAGGTGTGAGAGGTTACCATGCCCATCTGTCCATCCCTCCTCTCTCAGGGTGCTTGTGTCAGCAGTTAGAATGAAACGAGCAGCTCAACATGACGCAGGCTGGGCTGCTGACATGTTGCCTTTGGTAAGGGAGTTCAGTGCTGTCTCAACCTATTTTGTCAGTGACAAATTAACCCTGGACTCTCCTTGTATGATAAAAAGAAAGAGGTTTCATACCCTGTGAGAGAGACCAGCTGCCAGCCCTACAGCCTCACTTTCCTAGTTCCTAGTGTGACATGCATAAGTTGTAGTTCCTGGTCCTTTAGAGAGGTGACAATCCATAGAGGAATCAGGAGCTAGTTGCTGTGATTGTGGCCAATATCTTTGTAGGCATTTCCCATCCATAAATGGCTACACTAAAACACTTTGCAGTATTTGACCTGACATCCTGTGAGTAGCAAGTTCTCATTTATTCAGCTGGCATGTGCTGAGCCTATCCACTGGCATTTGCAAGATATTTCATGGCGACAGTAATTATTATAATCATTCCCTTCAGTAGCAGGCTTGAAGCCTACTCTTTCCATTGACATAGTTCATCTAACTGCAGAATAAGTCACATGTTAACAGCTGGACGAAAAAAACACCCACAGATGTTGCTTAATAGGAGCCTGAGTAAGTCCACCCACTGCTGGTACATTTAGTCCTCCTAGAGGAGGCAGGTGTATAATCTAGGAAATTTTCCAGTTCATCCCTTAGAGACATGAATCATTAATGTTTAGTGCAAAGAAACAATGTCCTTTTTACCCATGGTGAGCAAAAAGAGAAGGACCATGAACACAGAAAAAAGGTCTAGGACATCACAAGCAGGAGCCAGCTAGTTTTTCTTTACGCCAAAGCCAGCTACTGGTTTTCACTGTAAGAAATAACACGGCAGTCTCTCATGTGTTATCTACAGCATTCACACTGTCTGAAAGCCAGGGTCAGAGGCGTCAGGCTGTGAATCAGCTGAAATTGGCACTTCTGCTGCTGGCGGCTCTGGGGAGTGTGCTGCTCTAGTCTGGCTTGAGGGAAATAGGCTCATGAATTCACCTGGGGTCTCTGTGGATCTGAGGAGCAGTGGCATCTATGGCCAGGCCCTGGTTGCCCACTTTGTCCCCTGCCTGCCTGCCTTCCTATCACACCCAGGCAGTGGGACAGCCCCAGCTTTGCCTGCCATGAGGGTTGTGGGGACACAGAGCTCAGGGTAGCTGAAGATGGTTGGAAGTGGTGATCATCCTTACTAAGCAATGCAAAACAGAGAGGTCCATTGGCCCATTCTCAGAAAAGAAGAGACTACTAGGGCAAAGCTCAAAAAGTCATTCACACGGATAGTCCTATGTATTCCCATAACCCTGACAGAGTTTTGAAAACGACTAAGTAAATAATAACTTGAGAAAAAAAAAATGCTGCTTTTTTTTTTTTTTTTTTTTTTTCCCCCCTGCATTTTTCTTCACTGTCTTTCTGGATCTTTCCCAAAATTGGAGCATTTTATAAAGGTAGAGTGGCTAAAACCTTAATCAAGATGACAATCCCCCTGCTGCAGGCAGTGGGGACATGGGGAGAGCCTCAGAATGGCCATCCCAAACCTCATCTTTGAGTGAGGACTTCCAGGCTAAAGCTATTAGCTTTTTGGTGATACTGTAACATGACCCAAATTGTGTGACCTTGGTGAACCAGATTCTTTTGCCTATGCAAACTGTCATTTTCCCTGCTATATGTATCAGGTCTGTGTGATACCATAAACTGGCTGCGTGGCTCAAGACTATTACTTCTTTACTTCAGTTCTTTCACTTAGTATTTGGTTTTTACTTAAAAAAAATATGGAAAGAAACAGGGTATATCAATTTTAATCACTGTGATTTACTAGAGAGATAATAGGCTGTGGAGCTGCTGTCTGGTCCCTACAAGGTGTGTACAGTTCAGTCACAGGGCAACATAAATAGACAGTTCTGAACTGCAAGCACTTCCATGACTAGCAAATGTGCTACAGACTGATCTGAGGACATGGCACTTTTTCTATTGTTTACAACACCGATGACACAACTCCAGAAAGTTTTCTGCTTTTGCACAAAGCTCTAGTTATGTAGGCATGAGTTTCACTTGACATTAATCAAGAGCTGAGTTAGCCATACGTTTTCCTGTGATTGTTGACTTCTTAAGGATGTTAACTCTGTTCTAGCTTCTATTCTATTTTTGTTGGAGTGAATATCCTTGTTCTGGAAAAACTAAACTCCAAAATCTCTTGTTACAATTTTAAAGGCAAAATGAAAACCCTCTTGGGAAAAACACTTGACTCTGAGGATGAGGAATGGATTGTTTTCAGTTCCCTCAGTTTGGCCAACTGTTTTGGAAGATGTGTTCAGTGACTTGTGACTGCTCTTTGTCAAACAAATGGGAGAATATTAACTCCAGCCCTGAGTCATTTTGGGCCTGGCATGGGGTTACTGGGAGAACCAATGGAAGCTGATTGAATGCAGAATCACGTTATATTATGTTGGGGAAAAATCATCAGAGGAAGGGTTTTTTTTGATTACGTCTACAAGTAAACTTCCTTCACCAAAGACATCACTGAGTCGAGGAAAGAAGTAGAGTTCTCATTGACACGCAGCAAGAATTAGACTTTATACTGTGATAGAAAAGATGAACCTTTGAATGAGACTCATAACAACGAGGAAATATAAGCTTCATCCAGGGCAGACCTATGTGGCTTCATCTGCTACTGACATGCCTGTTACACCCCTCCATGGGTACTGTAAATGAGGCAGCTTTTATTCAGTGCCTTGAAGTCCTTAGATTAAAGGTATGCCACTGTAAAGAAGAGCAGATAAAGAAGAGCAGATGAAGGGTGAAATACACAAAAGGTTTTTTAAAAAAAACCTACTGCTACTGACAGACGGTGGCATACCACGAGAAATGACCAATTTGCTATTCTGTTGTTGAAGGTCCATTCCAACAATCTGAATTTATAGGGAGTTAAGTTTCCATTTCAAAATAAAAATTGCCCTTAATCACAAGATTCTACAGCAATAAACAGTTTCCTTTTAACTGGCTTTGGCACAGATAAAATCAAACCTATTTTACTGAAAGTATCCCTCAGGACAACAGATTATAGAATCATTTTGCATGAAATTCTTATGCTTTTTTGACTGGGAACCATTTTAATCTGTAGTTTCCTGATGCTGTCTTCTAAACAGTCTGTCCCCAGCACAACACATGAATTCGACGTGCCATGTTTCATTGGCAAACTAACAAGGACACAAAAAAACTACATCAACATATCATAAAAAATGCAAAAGCATTGAACACTTAATTACAGTGCGAGCTGTTCCAAAAGGCTCAGCAGCTGAAATGGTTGAAGTGACACAGTTTCTAGAACTGGCTGACTGTCTAAATCACACCTAATTTTCTGGGATCTGTTACTATCAGGAGTGGGGAAATTTGAGGTTGGTGAAATAAGCAATTCACTGTTGGCACTGATGTACAGGAAAGTGTCTGATTCAGAGCAGACACTAATGCTTTATCTGGCAGATGCAGTTCATGAAGTCATGTGCCTTGAGGTGTAGCATGAGTGGGTGCGTGGTTGGTCTGCTCTTGACACTAGAAACAGAATTGATAGTTGTTTGCAACCTGTTCAACAGGCTGTTCATCTGTTTGCAAGGTGAGGTCTGATCATGACTGCTCTAGCTTTGCTGTTTACCAAGACAGAGCAGAGTGCAAGCCTAGGGCCACCTTCTCCTCACGGTTTCCTTTGGGGTGCTTGTTCCTCAGCAGTTTCCTTTCAGGAACAGGGCTGCAAGCATGTAAACCATATGTTGTACCTCAGATGTGCCTCAAAGCATGTGCTGGATGAGAGGGATGATTTCCACGCATGAGGAGGAAGATGCTGCGCAGGACTTGTTCCAGGTTGCAGATGATGGGTTTTCCAGTGGGAGTTGTATAACGTCCTCATATGGACTGAGACGATCAAATCCCACCACACTTCAGACTCAAATGCATGACTGAGTCTGCAGTTTAGTGAGTGACTGCCTTTAGCACATCTGTGGTAGGAAATTTCCACAGCAGATATGAAGTAAAATATATCGATTTAAACCTTTTTCTTGATACTGTGATTTACTCGTTACTTGTTATGTCCTTAGAAGTTAAAATGATTAATTATTATGACTCAGGTGTTGGGCAGTAATTTATTAAACTGAGGAACATTGATGTTGGATCCCACAGAAGTGCCTGTAGGAATTTTCCAGGGGCCTGCTGTATCCCAGAGTGTCATAATGGCTGCAAAATCTCCTCCTAAGTCCCACTGGAAGGAGCTTGTTGAGGGAACTCAGAGGAAAGCAGGAGACTTTACTTTCACCATAGATAACCTTAGAGCAAAGGAGGGGATGTCACTCCTGAAGATAGGAAAAGGAAATGGAACCTTCACTAGAACTTCCTTAAGAACTTTTATAAGAAAAAGATGGAGGGTGAATAAGACTATCTCATTCTTGCATTGTAACAACACAAAAGAGAGTAGTGTGCTCATATTCCTTGGAGAAGCTGTTGTCTCTTTTGGGAAAGGGGATGCCTGTCAGGGGCTTGATGCTGACATGAAGGGGAGTTGGAATGGGAGGGAGGGGAGTTGCAGTGTCTTTCTACTTAGATGGAGGAAGCTAAATAGCAGTGCTTGTGTGCATTCCCATGCTGACAAAATCTGTGAGAAGATGGAGGGGATGACAAGCTGTTCACTGTGCCCTTTTTGCGTAGGACGTTTCTGTTTTGGCTGAGGTGGTTTTTGGATGTGTGGAGACACAGTTACAGGGAGTGGTCCCACCTCTCCCAGGCCATAGCAGCAAGAACTACAAATTGCATTTTCTGAGACACCCCACCTCTCCCCAGCTCTGTGGCAGGAACTGATCCAAAACTCTCTCTTGGCTCCACACAAGTGATAGTCCTTCAGGAGACTGAGGAGAATGAGTAGGGGCTGTCAAAGGAGCCTTGATTCTCCAGTCCTTTGTCTTTTTTGCTCTGTGAGCCTTTTTTTTTCAGCATTTCCTCCATTACCTCAGAAGCTTTCAAGTCTTGAAAACGATTTTGTCATTTTTCTAACTTTAAGAAGTCAGGTTTTGATTGCCTTATTTTATGGCTTCGTTGTGGCTCCTAAATGTTCTCCCTGCAAAAATCAGTGAAGTTAGTTTCTGAGCCTGTAAAGAAGTGCTATAGAATATTTTTGTATAAACCAGATTAATGGTTTTAGAAGACGATGCATTTGTCATAAGGCAGCATTTTGGCAGCAAACTGAGCTTCAGTGAGCAGTTGTTTTCAATCTTGTCATGTGTCTTCGAAGAGCTAACCTGAATTTTCTCCTGAATTTGGAGTTTTACAAAATCATGACTCAATCCTATAATAAAAAAAAGGAAAAGCAAAAACACGCCCCACACAATTTTAGAAGTATGTATTCTGATAGAGAGAAAAAAATATTTTAAAAATTCCTTTCCTGTACTTCTTTTGTCTGTGTCATCCTAATTTTGGTTTTGCTTGGTGGAGCTAAACTAATCACATAGAGAGATTAGAGAGATTTATGCATTACAAATGAACATCCTGAAATTTAAAGTCAAACAGAAACTGTAAAAGCTAGAAGAGAAATCTTTATGTAGTATTTCTGAGGGTCACATACTGGAGCTTCTTTTTTTTCTTTAAATAAATCAAATTCCAATGTCAGCATCTGATAGCAATTACAACAGGATTTGGAATCAGCATTTCATCCTGTATAAGCTACAAGCAAGAAACTGTTCCAATGATTTAAAAAAGCAACCAACAAATAACTGTAAATTCTTTATCACTGTCATGCTATTTCAAAGGAGAAGCCTAATAAAGCATCCAAAATGGTTGCTTGAATCCTGTCCTTTGGGAGCTCACGAGGATGGCAGCCTGCTGGCTCACACTTGAGCGTGGGTAGAGCAGAAATTCTTTCCTTTAATGACACCAGTTCTGTGAATTGCAGTTTGTGAACTCAGCTGGACCTTGAATGACAGACTTTCCTAAAAATGACTCCTAGGTAATGTGACCAGTTCAGACAATCCAAGGTTGTTCCCTTTGGCATACTCCCCATTTTTTTGTTTATCTCTAGAATGAAGCCTAACAGTAGTCCATTATGCTTCTCTTTGCAGTGCTTAGTGGATCTCATTTTAAACTTCAGGGAGGAAAAAAACTGAGTGTGGAAAGATCAAGTATGGAGCAGGAAACAGTGGTGTTCTTATGGGGCACAATTAAAACCTAATGCATGAGCCTATTGTTCTGAAGAAAAAAAGAAGAGCATGAAACAGACCAGGAGATCTATCAGAGAAAATTTCTATTTCAACAGCCAGCTCTGGGACTGTGCTAGCGATCACGTACACCAGTAAGGTGATGTGTTTCATGATGAGCTTCCAGGTATTTGCTTTTATAATGCAACACACTGAAAGATGAGCAGGCTAGAGCAGAGTAAGAGGGAGAGGAGACAGAATGGCACTGTTCACATTCTGGTTTCCTGTCCCTTGTTCAGTGTGTTTCAATTGCCTGGATCAAGTATCTCTGACGTGTTGGTGCCCTTTGCTGTGGTGTTCCCTGGCTCCAGGCACAGGCAGGCACAGAGGTCCGTGGCACTGCTGGAGTGGAATCTGCAGGGCTGTACAGAGCTGGAGCTGGGAACCTTCCACAGAAGGTATTCTTCTGGCTGCTAGAAGCCTCTGGGTTTAGAAAGATGAATATAATCACCTTGATGTAGAACATGGTTAGCTGTGAGGGAGGAGACTTCGTAGCGGTGACCTTGGAGTGTGAAAACCCCTTCTGAGTGACATGATAGAGCCCAGGGCTGAGACAGGGAGGATGTGGCAGCCTCCCTGGGGTTGCCTTTGGGGACCTGAGAGGGGAAAGCTGAAGCTTTCTATTTCAGCTGCCACAGCAGACTTTGAAAGGTAAGGAGGGAAAAAAGGCTGCCCCACATTCAACAGTGGAATGTCCCCTGTGAGCTGGAGTATGTCAGGGGGTCATTCCTGGACAACACAAGTCACAGAGTCCCTCTCATCCCACTCTCTCCAAGGTGCCCACCAGCAAGAGCTGGAGGGTTTCTGTGCTCCCTGCCAGGGTTTGCCTGCTTCCCTTCCTCTCTACCATGAGGCTGACTTGTCACACCATCACACCAAACGTGATCTTCTGGACATCAGGAGAACAGAGGTAGCGAGAGCAGCAGGACAAGTCTTTCCTCTCGAAGCACCAGAAATGCACTGTAAACATGTAAACTGCAAGAAGCTGATATGTGACAGGGTACTTTGCCCAGGGGAAATTTTGTTCTTTATTCCCTTTCATCTAAATTAGATTTTTATCCTAAAATACACAGATTTCCACCTCTTCTAAAAGAAATTGGGCATTTCTAGGCATGTTTTAGCTGTGAAAGTAGGTGACTGCATTTTGCTTAACAGATGTGTGTTTCTTTGTAGGTTGAGGATTTGCTACAGGGACTCTGAAAGCTGTGGAGTCACAAAACGACTGTATATTAACTAAGACTTTGAGAGTTGCTGAGATTAAAGTCTAAACAGTATTCATGTGCTGGTCAATGTGCTGATATCCATGTGTCCAGCTTTGTTTTGTACTACCTGTCAAACGAGAAACCAGGATTTTGCAATAATGATGACTGTTATTCAGAGAATTGCTTAGAAATGAAAGGTCATCTAGAAAACCAGAACCAAAAAAATTTAACCTCAAAAAGAGACGACAGTGATGAAAACATCTAGCACTAGGAAGCTGAAAAAACAAAGCTAAACCTTAATACTCTCCACAGAAACTTGACACAGGGGTTACAGTGTATTTGGTGACTTTACTGGATCTTACTGCCTGTTCCCAGCACTGAAAACAAATGCAAATGACTCTGGGAGCAAGTAACTGTCAAAGGCTCCATTCCTTTCATTCCCTTCCTTGTCATTTCTCTTTCAGACCCTGATACTTGCTTTGTAGAGTTTATTATTAGCAGCTGAGGCTGAGACTAGGGAGACTGTTGCAGGAGGAGAACTATAGATACTTTTTTCTTTAGATAAAACAATGGCTCTTCCATGGCATTGAGTGCCTTGGAGGAACTTCACTGTGGTGCAGCAGGATGTGGGAGTGAAATGGAACAAGTAATCTTTGAAAAATCACCTTGGGCAGTCCATTTAACTTCCAGGCTGCTCTGTATTCATCTCTGGGGCTGTCCAGCATCCCTCAAAACTCTGTTGCCAGTTTAGAGAAGAGAAAACAGTCAATACAGGTATTTGTGGTATCTGCTGTGGAAAGTTGGCATTCAATTAAAAGAGTAAACCAACTGATTTCCATTTGTCACCAAATGTGCAGAACACAGCACTGCAGGAACCACCTCTCTTTTGTGTGTTATTTTACCAGGGATTTACCAGACTCGGTAACTCTCAGCTGCAATAATCCTAACAATAAAATTCCCTGATGAGTCAGTCCCAACGTTTTCCAGTGGACAGTCACCAAAGACGTGTAGAGCAGGTGCCACACTGCTCCACCGTGTGTTTGTTGGGGGCCAGCAGAGAGAATAAGGGCAGATGCTTTTTATTCGTCATTGAGCAGTACTGTGAGGAAAAAAAAAAAGTCTCAATGTCAAAACAGAGCTGCTATATACTGGTTATATGGCTTAAGAAGAGCAGTGCTCTGTCTGACCTGTGTAGCCAAGATTCTTTTTACAGAGCCCAGAGTGAGAAGAGGAGCAGTGCAAGTCTTCTCTTATTGTGGGATCAGGGTGCAAGTGTTTGAAAATTCTAAACACAGGTTCAGAAATGTTCCCACTATTTTTGGGAATTGCTTAAGTCTCTTAGAGAGCAGTAAAGCTAGGATAATATTGAGATGGTTAGAATGCCTCATCTTTTCTCATTTGATATGCCAGGTGGAATAGTCTCCATTAAGTCTCTGTAAATTATTAACTCTTTTTATTTCTAGCTAGAAAAGGAATGTAGTTTTTCTTTACAACTTTCTGACAGATATTAAAACATGATAAAATGAAAATGGCTTCGCACTATAATTCACCGGGACTTCTCTTCTGAGAACAGAATGGAGCAATGCCGAATTTTAATGTTGATTTTATCAGTGCTGCCTTCTCTAAAGAAAAATCTCCTTGCAGATTTAAGAGAATATTTTTGTGTGGCAATCTTTGGGGAGTGTTTAAGTTCTCTAGAGGTCTAAGTTCTTCAAGTCTGCACGGAGGACAGTTCTAGATGATGATTAGAGTGATTCAATTTCATAACAAATTAGGCTGTAAAAAGAGGAACTAGTGTAACCACAGCGATCATATAAAGGCTTGCCTGAGAGCCCATCAGACACAATGAGCTTTGCAACAGTCTCCTTCCAGACTTCTTTACTGAGGATTATAGCTGTAGATGAAGATACTGTGCAAGTGTTTGTGTTTCTCTCTTCCCTGCAGTACTTCCCTCTGCTCAAAAATTAAGCTTATAGACTAGAGTTTAGTGGGATTTTGGCCACCATGATGCATCCTGATCAACATAAGTTTGGACAAGGAATGTTCAAATACAACTTCCAACCACAAGAAATGTTTTCCAGGTAGCTCCAGTTCTGGTTTTGTGTGCATGGCTCACCAAGGTCTGTATCCTGCGCAAGCTGCAGGGAATACGGAAGCAGGAATGAATAGCATGAATGCAGACCAGCATTAGGTAAGTTATACAGAGCTCATATCTGACAGTGTGACTGGTAGAGAAAGGAGGTCAAATGAGGCATTCATTACCTCATTCACAGCCTGATAAATCACTTTCTGTCTTTACCCTCAACTGTTTGGCTTTTGCCACCCACAGCCCCCATGACTCCATCATCGTAATGAATAATTCAATAAATATTTTTAAACTCCAGCTATTTTTTCCTATTTCAAGGTTCCTATTTTATGGTTTGTGGGGTTTTCAGGAATTGCTGAGTGTCAGTTCTGTGTGGTTTTTATAGGTTTTATAAAGGGCACAGGGAAGAAAGCAGGTGGTGTTTTTTGGTACAGCAAACAATTCATTGAAACTGGCATAATTGACAGACTGGAAAAATATAATTACAACAGTGGGTAAGAAAGGAGAAGAGACCAGACAGTCCTTCAGGGTTAGAAGCAGCAGAAAGACAGTAAAAGAAGAGAATCCATTTGTGGTATTCAAAGGTGGAGAGATTGAGGGGCACTGAGGTGGACTTGTTCTATTGTTTGTACAGATTTGAGCAAAAATAAAGAAATGCCAGCAAGGCTGGGAGGTGAATAGGGACAGGAGGGCAGGGTTTGCATTTAGCTTTAGGGAATAAACGGTCAAAATAAGATACTCAGACTGTGGCTGAGGGAAAAATGGCAATGGATAGAGAGAGGTGAAAGAGAGAAACAAGAAAAAAAGCGGTTCTGAAGCAAAGCAGTATTGACGTTCCCCTTGCCCTCACCTAAACCATTTTATTTGTTCTCTACTTTGCAAGGCAAATCATTAAAATAAAGTGGTTGCCTCAGACCCACACCATGCTTAGAGGGCAGTGACACTGTGTACGCTCAGTGCTTGCAAGGTGCGGGACAATGGACACTGCAATGTGAGAGGATCTTTCACGTAGCATTGTGCAGTGCCTCAATGTTAGCGTGGTCTGGGACTTCTGCTCTTCTCCTCTGAGATGCTCTTGCCCTGCTTGCCCACTTGCTCAGAGCATGGAGTTAAGTAGAAGGAATCAAGTTTCTGTTTACTTTCATGTTATAGATGGTTTCTAAACAGTTTCCAATGTCTGGGATATTTGACATTTCAAGGACATCAAAACACACTGTTCCAATTTCTACAACCCTATACATTTTCTCAGTTTCTAGTAACCGTCCCCATTCTCTGAAGCGGTGGGAATTTCTTATATGGGGTCTGAAAATATGCTAGGAGTGAAGCCCTTAAGGAAAAGAAAAAAAAGAACTGATATTTCCTTCTCTTTCTTATTTCCTTTCTCTTCTCTATTTGACTTTCACCTCAGTAAATATTGATGAATGTGAATGGCAGAGAGAGATGGGTTTCTCACTGTTACCTGTACTAAGAGATATCAATAAATGTAATTTTCAAAATCCTGTGTGCATTCATCAAGTGTGATGAATGCACCACTTCTTTCCCATTATCCAATGAGATATTTTGATATTTAAAATATTTTCAAACTTATCAGTTTTACTTTTAACTTTTATTTTCTTAGACAATTTTTTAAAAAAAGATAAATGAAAAAGTAAGTATTTTAACTTGCTGAAAAAATTCATCCAGAAATGTGCTTTTTTTCCCACAAAGCTATAAACAGGTATTTGCAGTTTGGATGAAGTTATTAAAAAAAAAAAAAAAAAGAATTATACAGATGGAGTAAATTAGTTATATGAGAAATGGTTAATACAACCTTTTGTGAGGGAAATCAAGTCTCACAGAGGAGTCAATGGGTACAGGTATAATGGTGGCCCAGTTAATATATTTCAGTTACCAAAACTTTTTGATAAGGCACGTCTTCAAAAACTTTTACACTAACTAAGCTGTCATAGAATGAGTGTTGATGTCCTCTCTTAACTGTCAAAAGATAAGAAACCAAATGAAGGAATAAATAGACTACTTTCTCATGAAGAAGCCACCAGATGAGTCTTGCTGCAAGTGGTGTTGACTAGTCATATTACTAAATGGTCTGGAAAAGAAGCTGAAATTCAATGCTAATCAATGAGAGTTAATACTTATGGAAAAAAGAAGCTCTTAGTATTATGATGGAGAGACTGACCCAAAAAGAAGTTGAACATGTTCACTGAAAGGGTACTCTAATGATAGTGATCAAACACACCCAAACAAATGCATCTTCCAAAGCAACATCTCCAAGTCTCCACCAATGGGGATTAGTCTCTTTAACCAAGTAACAAGCGATAGGGCAAGAGGGAATGGCCTCAAGCTGCGCCAGGGAAGGTTTAGACTGGATATCAGGAAGCATTTCTTTCCAGAAGGGGTTGTTGGGCGTTGGAATGGGCTGCCCAGGGAAGTGGTGGAGTCCCCATCCCTGGAGGTGCTTAAAAGTCGGGTTGACACAGTGCTTAGGGATCTGGTGTAGTTGGGAACTGTCAGTGTGAGGTTAATGGTTGGACTGGATGATCTTCAAGGTCTTTTCCAACCTCGATGGTTCTGTGATTCTGTGAAAGCTGGAACAATATATCATAGGAAAGATATCCCTACAGATGTCCTTTTTGCTCTTTCCCTAGGTTTCTGCTACCAACCACACCTGCAGGACACTGACTGCAGTGACTCTTGTTCCGATGAGGTACAGGTGCTGTTACAGTCCTCATTTTCTCATTCCCCCTCCACACAACTCCCCCCTCTGGAAGTTAGAATAAAATCAATGGAATTGAAGAAGATTACATCAGTGAAAAGGAGGGGAAAACAGTGCTTTTTTTTTTTTTTTTTTTTTTTTTTTTTTTTTTAAATGTGCAGATGCTGTGACAGGCAGCCTTAAGAAACATCAAAAGCATAAACGTATTAATAGAATCACTTTCTTGGGCCTGTGAAAATGGTGATGATGTATCATTTACAAGTGAATAACGACTCAACACTGCTAACTGCTGGACTGCATAATATGACCACAAAATGCTTCCATAATAATGAGTCCAGGAAATTATTGCACAGCTGTAACACAAGTGTGGAGGAGATTAGTAGAGACTTTCAATAGATTTTTAGGTTCTCCCTTTTTAAAAATACCTTTCATCTTCAATGCAGCCTGATTGCATGCAGTAGCTGGCATGAAGGCAAGAAGCAACTAGCAAAGCAAAGCAAAACAGCAAAGTCTTGTAGAGAAAATGCTAGCATATTTGGATGTGCTGACAATGTAGCTCTAGGATGTAAAGAACTTGCAGTATCCAAATCATGGGAGGAAGGACAGGATCATGATTCTACGACCTTAACCAGAGGAGGAAGTCTTTTGAAGAAAATGGGGTGTGTGTGTGTCCCTGAGTGTTTACTGCTATATTTTTCACATTCAGTCCAAGAATCTCCTGACTGTATCGATTAGAGTTTGATTATAAATAGACAGAAAGAGTCTGTGGAGTCATTTATCCAGCTACGATGCCTGGTGTTGTGTTTGTGTTGCCCTAAGGTGGGAAGGCTAACAGAGGACAGTGAATGTCTTGGGGCACTCTTTCCAGATGACTGGGTTAAAGACACTGGGAATAGATATGGTAGTTAGAGCTGCCCTCACCTGGAAAATTGTATTTCCCTGCTTAGCCAAGGCAAGAAAGTAATTCTCAAGACAGATAATCCCCTTTTCTCCCTACTCCTGCCCCAAATTAACTCAATTCTGGTCAAGGCTGAAACAGTGCGTTCTCCCGGCCCTGGAAATGATTCTTGGATGTGTCTTCAAGAGCAAGAGACGCGACAAGAGGAGACACAGAGGCTCCCGTTTGATATTCATAAGGAGAAGAAAAGAGGGTGTCATTGTAAAGAGGTCCCAGTTTCAATATGCATGATAAACAGCTCTTCTAAACTGTCAACATGTATGAATAAAATCCATATAAATTCCACAGTACAACTTTGGTGGTACAATCTAGAATAATTTCGTGGTGTCCTCAGTTGACATTAATCAAAACTGAATAGAGGATTTATCCTGGCTATGCAGATTTACTGTGGTGAAAGATTCAGCTCCATGGTTTTTGCTTGGCTTTGGGATTATGACATGTTAGATTTATTGGCTCATTTGCTACAGTAAATGAGAGTCTCTGGGCTGAGCTAAAGTTGATAGCAGAGTGGTGAATGGACTGGATGAGGAGTGGGACAGGAATAACGAGAGAACACTAGTTCTGAAAGACAGAATCCAGTCCTCATTCTTGTCCTGGTCCATTGTGACTGCCTTCCACATCTGGTGAAGGTGATCTGCTTTGGGACTTGAAATAAGCAAACACATTTTTTTCTTAATGAGAAGTGTTGCAATGAAAAGGATTTGACAGGCCATAGAATATACTACAGACCTTTGTTGAAGTGAACTACCTTCACTTTCACTAGAAAGAAAATGGATTTTCTGGTGCTAATTTTTATGATAAGAATTGAAGTGTAAGGAATGTCATGGACTGTACACGTGCTTGTATGGGGTGGTGTTTGGTTTTGCAGTTACCTGCTGCCTTGTATTGTGATGTCCAGACATGAGCTGAGAGTCATGAGAGCTTGAAGAACTTGTGCCAGGGAGTGTAGGCTCCTGAAATTATGGATTAAAAAGAATCATACTTACGAGTTTAGTGATAAATGAGTAAATACAGACAGATGAGACATGATGACTTTGCGTGTGACAATAATATGAAGCTGGCAAATGTGATGATCATATGTAATAAATAAGAAAAATATTTTTCTCTGATTTAATTTCTGACTCAGAATTTAGATTATTCTTGGAAGATCACTAACAAGTAGACACTTTAACAAGGAGGAAATCTGCTTAATTTACCAAACTTCAGAGAATAATTTTCACAGAAGATTTTAGAGCACTTGCAGATAGGCAGCTGAGAATGAATGCAGGCTGAGTGCCAGAGGAACGATTTTTCCAAAATATGTTCCCTATTTTATTAATTTATCAATATAATATTGCCTTAATCTTCTGGTAACTATTAATGATCATTATTACCAATAATAGAGCAAATTTGTAGCAGAGTGTTTCTAGTTTGCTATATAAAGAGTTGAGCTCCCAGAGAAATCTTACGGGCTGGTCACAACTCCCATGCTGGAGCTGCAGGGTGACAGTGTCCAGAGCAGATCAGATGCAAGAAAGGAGCATATGGAGGAAAACCTTCCAATCCCTGTCTGCCCAAACTTCCACTCCTGTGGAAGCTGTCATATGACAGCTTTCCCTGAGGCAGCACCTTTCATTGCACAGACCTATGTCCTGGGTGTGTTATAATGAATTAACATCACTCTGCTGTGTGAGCCATTGCATTGACCTGGTGTGTTCTCATATCAGCTGGGGAGAAGTGTTTTCTGCAGTGTTAGACCTGAGCAAAGACAGTATCTGACTAAGTACCCTTTTAAGTATAAAGCAACTAGTACCATAAAATGATTTATACACTATCCTGGCATTTACAGTTGCTAAGATGAACTGCTTTGTGGTATACAATAAAGCCCTTTATCGAAACTGGCTTTACGTGTCTGCTTACAGCCATAAAGAGAAGTGTGCGTGAACATATCCTCAGTTCTCCCCAGAAGGCACAAAAGGACAGCTTGTTCAGTACAATACTTGATGTTAGTGGTGGGATTTGTTTCTGGATTATCTGTTTGTAATTAAAGGAGTTATTAATGCTGAGAAGGAATTCTGAGCTCAGTCCATAATCCATTATCAACATTATGGACAGAAGGGCACTCAACAGAAGAGAGAGAATTCAAGCTACTGCTGTCCAATTACTCTGCTGGTGTGACCCAAGACCACGGGACAGCACCGATTTGCAGGAGCTGGAGGCCTGGCGTGGCACTGACTGTGGGGCAGTTAGGCTCTGTGGGACAGCAATGTAGCTTTTGGGCTTTCTTCTGCTGTGAATCCTCTCCTCTTTCTAGAGGAGGCTAACGGAAAACATCCTTTTTCAGTATACGGGGTTCAAAGTGTTCCCCATGTTCCCTGGAATAGCAGTGCTCTGAGTTCCCATAGGTCACCTGTTATGTGGGAATCTGTCCACTTCAGTGCTTTTGGGGAGGTTAAATTTTGCATCTTTAGAAACCTAAATATCTTTAAAATATGGTTTCCTGTGAGCTTGAAACAACATTCAGAGAATCAGTCTCCTGTTGACTTATGATCTTTGCATCAGGGGCAGTGGTTTTGGTTTTGTGGGGGTTTTTTGTTTGTTTGTTTGGTTGGTTGGTTTTTTTTGCAAATGTAGATGTTCAGTGCACTCCCCTGAGCCATCAAGCTATGACTTGGCTTCTTGTGACCAGGGACGTCTGCCTAACTGATCCAGGCAGCTCTCTGGGGCCTGTGAGGTGAGATAATCTCACTAATCACCACTACCACTTCTGCTGGTTCCTTGTTTACTGCCTTTGGACAACAACGTGCTACCAGCTAATTGCTGTCGGGCACGTGACAGAGGCCAAGAAGTCTCAGTGCCAGACTGGATGGGAGGGAGCATAACTCACTGGCTGTTGATAATGAGTCAACTATCAGTAAAGCACGGGAAAAAAACTGAGGGAAGTCAGGTAGCCATCACTTCCTTAACACTAAGGAAGCCTAGTCAATTCATGAGAAGGATCACTTGTTTGTTAATTGCAATTACTTGAATAAATGCCGAGCTGGGTGACTTTCCTGACAATGGGGAGACCACATTACAGAGCCCATCCATCTCAGGGTCAGTTAATTAACTTTACTGCCTGCTCCCTCACATTCAAGGAGGAAATAAGATAGCAAGTCTTGTCCTGTCTTTATAACCTTTTACCTTTATTTATTTATTTCGTCATCACTTTGGCAGTGATTCAGTTGACACTATCTACCTGGCTTGTTGCCTAATCACCTCTTGGGGATGAACATTAAATACTCCCTGTGGGTGTGGGATTCAAATACCTTGTTTGCTTCCATTGTTGTCCCAGGAACTAAAATGACTTTTCTCACCTTTTTCTACTTCTAGTGTGTGGAAGGAAAACACTGTTGGTTAATGTGTATGTTCAATGAAAATGTGTGCATGATTTTGTCTTAGAGATATTACAGGGAAACAGGTGTTGTGGGCATAATTTTTCATCTTTCAATGGAAAAATTGCTCAGCTGGTTCAAAATATTACAAAGAAAATTGTTTTAGAAGACCAAGAAATTGAGCAAATTGCTTTTCCTGTGTTTTTTCTATTCCTTCTCTTTTCCCCCTTCATGTTTTCTAGTCCTTCTGTTGCTCTGTACACTGGCAAACCTTTGTACTTTTTCAAACATCAGAACCACTAAATTGCACTATAAATCTGGCTTTTCAAAGCTAGTTAAAATTTCTGAAATTACAAATGGTGCAAAGAAATAGTAATTCTCTTTGAGCTATGCAGTCGGTTCTTTTTTATTAGTTGGGGAAAGTGACAAGGAAAGGAAAAAGGCAAAATATTAAAATGCCCAGTTGCAACCAGAGCTTGATTATAAGTAATAACTTTCAAAGAAAAGAATTGTTAACTAATTTCTAAAAAGCCAGCTTTAACTTTCATCCTTCTGTAATCTTCACTAAACCCAACAGTTCTCATTGTTTTTACCTTGGGTGAGTGAAACAATCAGTGTAACCTTAAAGAAAATGTAAAAATATATTACTACCACCATTAAGTGTCAAGGTATGAGCCTGAAGCTATGAGCCCAGGAGAAATAAAAAACCCCAGGAAGCTGAAGCCCAAACCCATCTCAGGCATTCAGGCATTCCTGTTAACACTGCTGCTTGTTAAGAGGGTTCCTGTTTAATACTGGTGCAAGTCTCCTGGAGAAGTTGTAGAGTCCCCTTCTTTGCTGATATTTAAGGTCAGGATAATGTCTTGAACAGTATGCTGTGGCTGATATTCCTGTAAGCAGGTACCTGCCAGCCTCAGCCATTCACTGAACCCATTGCAGAGCAGAGGCAACATTTGTCTAGGAGGATCATCACAGATGTAAGGGCAGTCAGGCCTTACTGCCATTGTCTCAGCATGTCCCAACACTCTCTCTGCTGTTGTTATCCAGGAATGTAATGACCCAAAGTGTGGAGACCTGCATGACTTCCCCAAGCAAGGAGCAAGAGGCATTGTGTGGAAGAGCAGGGAGCTGGATCTGCATTTCAGGAAGATCAGACCATCACGGCTCCCTTCTCCTGGCTGTCCCTGGCTTTCTGTGGACCACCATCATCTCCTCAATGCTGGAACATAATAATTTACAGACTGTGCTTGCTGCCAAGCCTCCACTGCCCTGAAAGGTTGTTTGTCCCCAGCAGTCCTGAAGAGAAATCCTCCACTACATTAAACACATGAACAGCTCTGACAAGAGGCAGAGTAATAATTTGTTTGGTAAGCTCACTTATTCTTTATTGAATTAATTTATTGGCTGTCCAACAGCTCCATCAGGTGCTTCTGCAACAGCCAGACACAGAGACATGACCTCAAGTCTGGAGTCAAGTCAAAAGGTCCTTCCTGCTTCTTTATTGTAGTGGTGAATTAAAATCTCCTCAAGTAAGCAGAGGTGTCCTACCACTGACTTCACTGTGTGCAGCGCAGACTAAGCATTGGCATTATTTCAGCAGCAACAGCTAAGCATGACAAGCTTTGGTAAGTTAATTAGCTCTGGACATATCTGAAGTGCTTAACAGTTTGATGTGGCAATAACAGGAAATACAATTTTAATCAAAATTGAGCATTGTTCTCTCTCCAGGTGTAAAAGCTTCATGAATGCAACAGCATGTAATCTCTCACATTCATTTTTTCGTGCAGGTTGAATGCAAATTATAGTGTGTCTTTAGCACACTGATATAATAACAAACTGAGACAGATTGCAAATTTACCAATGAAATACTGAAAAAGAGGATGTTTTGTCTTAATGACTCTGCAAAGTGGGAGAAATGGGTCATCAGAAGTCTACTTTTATACTGGGGAGCTTGAGACAAGCACTTCACTGTTGGCCACGTGTACAAAGCAATTATAGTAAATAAGCCATAATAGAAATGTTAATATATTTTTTTGAGAGATAAGACAAATGTTGTCTGGCTTTGTTTTGCCAATTATTAAGCCTAGCATAAAGGACACAGCCAGCATAAAGATGAACCAATAACCAAACTGTATTTGATACAAAAGGGTCAGTACATGGGTAAGCGCTGGGGGTACAAACAAGTCAGTCAGATTATACATAATCGACATCAATCCCACTGACCCCAACAACACCACACAACCAACAATGGGTGGAATAAATGGTGACATGCAGTCTCCCATAGAAGGGATGGGAGACAACCCAGTCAACAAACCAAACACATAAGACCAAGGCAGCCACATACTGAATCTCTACACAGCCCACGTTTACAAAAGCCAGACCTGACTGGAGCCCAGTCCCAGGGAGGCAGGAGGTCCTTCCCCAACAGGGAACTCTGCACAGGGCATCCACCTCACAGACAGACACTGCCCTTCCTGCAAGGGGTCCTAGCTTTTATCCCCAAGTGGGACACCTGGCCTTGGGTTACTGAATGCAGACCCCTGGGGTCATTTACCCAATGGCTCTCCCTGCAAGGCCGGCCGCACCCTGGAGGGAAGCCTAAAGGCAAACTCACCCCCTCTTTGGGAAGGGCTGTGGGAATCACCCAGATGTCAACCTTAACTTGGGGCTTGGGGTTGAAACCCCAGCATTTCAGGCTTCTACTGGCTCAGCATTGCATTGCAACCTACACATTAAAAATGTATTGTACGGAGTAAATGGAATGGGAATAGTTGATGAATATCACAAAACAGAGATGCTGAGCGCTTTGCTGCACTGTTGGATAATGTTTGGGTATTTGCTAGTGACAGATGGTAGGCCTTTTCATCCATATCTTTGTGCCCTGGATGGAGCATTACTTGATGACATGCACACAGTTAGTGTCACTGTTGTCTTTGTCATTTTGTAGCATTCTTACAGCTTTGAGGGCCTCTGTGTGTTTAATCATTTGTGCAGAAATTTTATGAGGCAGGTGCTTAAGAGTGTGGTAGGAGGGAAGACAAAACAAATAAAGTAAATTCCATTTACTTTTAACCCCAGCAAAGGCACAGTCTGTGATCACTTAGTCCCTAAATGGCCTGGGTCTTGTATTCCACATTAGCATCTGGACAGAAGACACACATGGTGTTAACTGGTAATATGCAGAGGCCAAATAAATAATACACCAGCATGAAGTCATGTACATCCTAATTCCCTCCACAGTGGATGCCTGTGGGAAGGCACAATGTGTACTGAAACCCAGAAAATTAATTTGGAGCTAAAATATCCTTTAGACGAACTTACATTTTTCTGTCACCCAGAGCAGAAGTACATGAGGCTGGAGGAGACTGAAGGTTTCTCTTTGCAGTGGCAGAGCATCAGAGATGTGCATCTCACCAAGAGAACTCAGGCTGCAGGGCATCTGCAGGTCTGCACCCATATCAGTCTCAGCCCCTTATTCCTGGCAGAGGGCACTAACATGCTGCTGAAAACTCCTCTCAACATTTTTTCAGCTACATTTTAAAGGACAGAGGGGAAAAAGAAAGGAAGGTAAACAAAATAAAAAAAGGAGGGTTTCTCTCTTCTTGGGAGAAATTCAGTGCTTTCACAACAGCCCAGACTATGGTGCATGGAAGTATGCTAATAATAATGAGCTTTGGCCTCAACACATTTTACTGGCCTGTGTACAGACAGGTGATACCAGGCCCCTCAGCATCTTAGCTCCCTGAGATCTCTTTCTGTAGCATGACTCTTCCCATACATACGTGGGCCCTAGGACTTGTTCCTACTCTGAGCCATGGAAACAAGAACTGAGTCCTTACTATTGCATGGCACTATCATTCCTTCACATGGCAAGTGCACCCTGTCCCTGTGCAGGTGGTGTATTGTAACTATTTTCTTCTGAAGGCAAATCAATATACCAGGAGAACTGCTCCACTGCATGTCCTTTGGATGCCTCATGCTCCAAGATGCACATTACTGTCCTCACTGAAGAAACCTGAGATGAGACAACTCCAACTTTCATCAGCTGAGGCCAAAGCCTTAGTTTACACCTATTAAACAAAATTTCTTTTAGACCTATGATTTTTGGTTCCCCATTTCTCATTGTGTCTTCCTCTGCCCCCAGATGAATTTGTTCTTATTTGTTGAAATATCTTCTATCTGGACTCCCTCCAAAGATCAACTGTAAGCCTGATTAATTATCAAGGAGATCATCACAATTCATAATAAGTTGTGTGCTAATTACGTGTACCCTATGAGTATTTTCCTCTCATTTATATTGTGAGTGCTCATTTTGCAGATTAATAATGAACATGACAACTGCAAGTGAAACCAGTACTGTGGACTGTCAAATAAAGGCATGGGGGGATTGGACTCTTAATTAAAACTATTTGTTTGGCATTAGTAATGGCACTACCCATCTTGCTTCCAGGAAAGGCTATTTATTAAAAATGTATTATTCCCAAGAGACAGATAAAAGACACTAAGGCAGTCTGGTAACACCAAAAGAATCACTTAGTATTGAAAACTATTTCATACCCACACTGAATTAAAGAGTCCATGAAAAATATCAGCCTGTTAGAATTGAAGAGCAATACTCTCTCTCTTATGTAGGCAAGTACAGATAAGCTTTTCTCCTCTGTCTGAGCCATAATCCAAAGAACTCAAGCCTGTGGTTTCCTTTCCCCAATCAGACTCAGCCTGAATTCTCTCACTAAAATTCTCTGCAGGCCTCACAAATGATTTTTGTAGTCAAGAAGGACAATAAAGTTGACTGTGAGTGGTCATCAGTCAGAAGTAACTGTTTTGGCCAGTTTTATGGGCTACATGAGAATCTGCATTTTGGAAGTGAAAAATAGATTACTTACATTTTTAAAGAGCACCTCATCCCTCCTCACAGTCTAGAAACCAGTATTTGTGGTATTAACACAAAAAAAGATGGGGGTAGGAATACTAGCTGCGACATGTCTGGATCTTAAGCTACAAGCCAGCACCGCAGCAGCCAATGTTTCAGAGAAAATAAGTCCTTTCTTTTGGGCATCAACATTCTGCTGGCTGTTTATAGTTTGCTTTGGGATGGATTTCTTTTGGTCCTGTGTGTATCAGGACAATTAACTTTGGGAGTGATAACTTTATGTCAGAAAAAGAGTCGTGCTCCTCTTAATTCTATTCAAAATCCTGTTACTTTAAACTTCCTTTCTATGTTGCTTTTCAGATCACCACCTGCTTCATTCCCTGTAGTAGCTTAGCTAAGTTTCTGATGAATGTGTTAGTTTCAGTAAGATTTCTTTCATTCCTCTCAAAAGCCCCAAATTAAATTACTATAGAGTTGTGTCTATGTGTCCATCCCCTCTCCCCTCCCTAATAACCCCATTAATCTTAGGACTGATTTCCAACAAGAAATAAATTATCTTACAACTCTGGCATTTCAGAAATAACAAGAATGAAGAAGATCTCTTGTAGAATGGCTCTAAAAAGGCTTTTTTTTTTTTTTAGCCCTTTTCATACCCCAAAAAGATCTAATTACAACCCATGTAATTTCTTGTTCATTAGTCCATGACTCCATGACTCAGCTGCCCTGTTCTGCTACTAAGCATGACCTCATGTGATTTACATCACAATAGCATAAAACTGTAATTACAGATAGTTTAAAGTCCAAGAGGTTGTCTCTTGAAACACCAGTTTTTCCCATCAAAGTAACTTTCTTTTAGTTAGTCAAAACATATTGTGGTAGTAGCAAACCATAAGATATATTACCTTACTACATGAATACCAAAACACATGTATCTTCTATTATAAAAGGCAGAACATTCCTGTGTCTTACTACCCTAGAGACAACCCAAGATTGTGGTGCATGAGGCCACTGCCTTTCTAAACATAGATTCTTTAGCTAATACAACTACAACTGCTAAAATGAAAACCTTTCCATAGAATGCAACATTTTGATTCATGTTACCAGCTGTGCATTCATCAGAGCAGCAAAACCAAACTGGTCTTTGTCTACTACATCTTCCACTACTGAACAAGTCTTCTACAAGCAGCTGACTGGCTTCTGGACCTGCCCTTGCCACCATGCCTTTCTTTACTCCTGCTTTCTCACTCTCATTCTGCCAAGCAGTTCTGCAACCAGCTAACGCTGCTGTCAAATGCCTCTCTTTTCCTGTTGGTACCAGTCTGAATGCAGAGTAGGCAGCGAGTTTGCAGGCACCCGTACTTAAAACAGAATAATTTTTCTTATCTGGTATGTTTGGTTTTATGACCTTGATGACATATTTATAGAATTCAGTTTTTCTGAGCGAGAGGCTGGTTTGTGTTTGCTCATGCAACAGCTGTGCTTTGTCTTTTAAAAAGACAGTATAGTCCCTATGCCTGGCTATTTTTAAACAACATAGGTCTCACTGGTCACCTAAAAATAAGTTTCTAATGTTCACATGTAGTATAAATAGAACCATCATTTGACCAAATATGGTAGCATAAAGGGGTCCTTATCAGGTCTTTGGCTTCTTCTATAGCATCAATAATGATTTTAAAGTACACAACAATCATAAACAGACCCTGTACTTCCTGTTTGCAAAACACCATGAGCAGAAAATAATGCTTTTGTACAAATAGAGTCTGGACTGAGATTACACTTAGACTTCTCCTAGCAGTGATCAAACAACAATGGTTTTTACTTCCCTGTAAAGGTCTGGTTAATCATAACACCTGTACAGCAAGGAAGCTGAATATTTTGATGGGAAAAATAATGTTGGAATGTGAAACAAAAATTCTGATCCTCAGAAATATGAATGAAAGTTCTTTCTTTTAAATAAGCATAATCAAAAAATTTTATTAGCAAGCTTTCAGATCAGAAGTTTTCTATAAAAACAGGCCCAGAACATCTAGGCCATCTGATTCCCAATGCTTTTAGGTTTCTTCTTCCTCATTGATCCTAGCTCAGAGGAGAGATCTCAGAGGACCTGGACTGCTCAGACCCAAAGCAATCCCCATAACAGAGCAGACACAGATTTTGGCTATCTGGGCTTTCTCAAGAAAAGCCTACCAACCTGGCTATGAGAAAATGCCATGGTCACCTGATGTTCAGACAGCTGGACTATATAGGCTTAGAAAAAAATATTTTCATTTGGATTAACTGGACACTTTGACAGAAAACAGGACAGAAAAGGTTTTCAGGGGACGAGTCCTTATGAAACCTGCATCTGTCACAGTTTAAAAGAATGCCCTGAGCAGCAGAATTAAGAGATTTATGTCTCACAAATGGCCACCTTGGTAGACTTAATAATTTTTAGTAAGGGGTGAGCTGGTGGTTGAAGCCTCTCTTTCTCACCTTCTGTTCTTTTCACAAATCCAACGGGAACTTTGTGTCTTTAAGACAACAGCATTTCTTCAAAACCTGCAGACACTGACTGCATCATTCTAGAGGGGAAAGATAGCCATACTGGTGTATGCTAACACAAAGCACATCACTTTATCAAAAAGGTTTTGGTTGCAAAGCCTACAATACAGGCATTTACCAATACACAAAGTTCTGATCTTTTGCTTATACAGCTGTGCATCTAAATTAATGTGCTCCATCCCTGTGCTGTTATTCTATAGTTCAGTGGAAGCATCAGGTTAAGTGTGTTGCACATAAGACAATTAAAAATGAATTAGCAGGAGTTTTGGTCACCTAAGGTTTTAAGGATTAATCCTAAAGACCTTAATGCTGTTGTTTGGTTTTGAAAGTAGTCAGGGCCTACTTGTTTGATGAACTTAACTGGAATATGCAAGTCCTTGTTTTGAAAACCTCTCAAGAAATATTTCTGTATGAGAGAATGTGGATGGTAATGGGATATTTTTAGTGTAAAGTTAGAGTGCATGGCAAGTCTGCTTGCATTCCTCCAGAAGAGAATGAGTCATTACCCACAGAATAGACATGCAACAAATTTAACTTGCTTTTCTGCTCATGCAATACTATAAAGCAAAACAGAGCTTCCTGAGATGTATTCTTTACTGAAGTTCGTTCTTCTCTGAGACTATATAGTTAAATCTAAAATTTACCTAATGGATATGGTTCTGAACCATCATGGACATTAATATGACATTAATACTGTCATTACAGACATTTTCCTGTGTCCTCTATTTACGTTAGCACCTCCAGTGCTAACTGTTTAGATCACTAACAACTCTCTTTATTCAAGCTTTCTCTGTCAGTATTTGCTCAGCATCTACAATAACAGTCCCAACATCACAATTGTGCCCTACTGTAATACAAATCATAAACACATCTTTGTTTTCCCTTTCTGCAAGCTGTGGGTATGGCTGATATTTCCTAAAATATTCATTGTTGCACTCAAACAAACAAAAAAAGCTCTAAGGGTATTGCCATCTGGTTGTTATGGGAAGGGTTCTGCCTGTATTACAATATGAAAGGCCATTGTAAGGCATTGGCTTCCCACAAAACAGAGGAAATGTTGTTCTGTGGTTTCAGCTCAGCATGTGAATTCTTCAACAACATTTCAGGGCTTTCTGCAGCAACAGTTTTCATAAGTGAAGATGTTTTTATAAATGAGGACAGACACAATTATAAAAATTGGTTTTGAAGTTCTTGGTAGGACAGATGACCTAGTATTACAAGGCAGTTCCTAAGAGGAAACTTGTATAGTGGGAACTTTGTGAAGTTTATTAAGTACATATTTTTCTTAATTCATGGCAGTTCTCATGCACAACAAGCTCTGTTGTAAAAGCAAAGTCCAGTTATATGTTCACACAGTTCAGAACCGAGTGGTTTAGATTTCATGCAATTCAAAACAATATGGGTCCTATTGTTTTTTCTTATATTATCACATGAACCGTGTTGTGATTATATAGTCTAAATTTGTGTTCACCAAAGAAAAAATATATTGTACACAGACTGTGTTACTCAACTGGGGTAAAAGGGCAAAGAGAACATTCAGAAAATCACCTGTTAGGGAAGTTAGGAAGAGATTCCCAAAGTATTGCTTTATCCAAATAAACAATTCGTTTAGTAACCCTGGATCATAAAGTCCATGGGTCATGGAGAATTCACAGAAAGCATGGGAGAAAGGTCCATTCAGAGGCTACTGACAGTGATCTGTTATGATGATTAATGATTCTTGCATATATACAAATTTTAAAACCCACAAGAAACCCTTCCATCACTTTACCTGTTTTCTGTAGGAATGTCCTCCAGTAACTTGTGTTTGAAGAGTTTTCCAGAAATATATTCTATATGTAAGGACTTAAAGAAGTGGACCATTTTAATTTTGGCCTTCATTGGTGACCTGAAACTTTGGAGCTTGTATTTTAGATGTTTGCGATTGTTCCAAAAGTGGAGCGTACATGGAGTAAACTATTTTATGATGTTTATGGAATTCATTCCTTTTTATTCTGAGTGTTGAGACTTTACAGAAAAGGGATGAGAAAGGAAAGGAGCTTTATGGTGATGAGGCCTAGTATGTGTTTCTTTTCATTATTGACTGTGAATACTTCCAAAACATGGGAAGAAAGCTAGTGAGTTTTGTAATATGGTGGAATGAAAGCTGGGATATGGGAAGGCCTTCCCTGCTTTGGCTGTAATGTCATTTTCCTGAGGCAAAAGAGACAATAAAAAACTAAGACCAAGAAATCAGCCTTCGTCTTACTCCAGTGTTGTGCTCGTCACAGCCGTTGATTTGATGATGTTCTATTATAGTTCCTGCTTTTGATTGAAGGTTTTAGCTGGGACAGTGTCATAGTTCTTTGGCAGTTCAAAATATAGAACATCTCAGACACAGGAAGAAAAGCTTCTGCATTATATTAAACAGCTTTTGGAGGCATGAAGGAAAACTGAGGGGTAAGAAGAGATTGCAAGTGCCGATAGAGGCATTTACACCAAGTTTCTAGGCCCCACTTTAAATTCAGCTCCTGTCCTACCAGTGCTTGACGTCATCCTTGAGCAGCATGACTCTGAGAGAAGGAAAGGAATGTGAAGGAGACCATTAGCCCAGATCTCATAGATCTAATGCTTTGGGACTTCAGAAATTGACAACATATGTTGGCAAAAAGCCTGAGAGACCAGCCAGGACAATAAGTTACTGCTAGGAAACAGCTTGCTTATCTGGTTATAATTTGCTGCAAATGGGTTGCCTGTATGAGCGGCTGTATGGCTACACATGCACGAAAAAATCTTTTCACTACTCTGTGCAGTTCCGATCAGACATACATGCCATCTTTCACCCCTTGAAAGGCATGCAGCACTCCTGAGTAATGGAACAACACCCCTTTCGAAGGCACAGCAGCAGGACATGTATTTTAAACTCATCTCATTTAGTTTGCGGAATTGCTCAGGTCTCTTGCCAGCTGGAAGGAGGTTGGCAGGCATGTATCAGCTTCTAGCCTTTCTAAAACACAAACTTATGCAGCTCATCAGAGTAGGTTATTAAATAAGAAAATCCAACATGTAAATGAGGATGGATTGGTTGTGGATGCTTGTTCAGCCTGTGCTTCCAGCACTCACTGCATGCCATCCACACAAGGTCACAGCTCATTGTCAGAAAAGGGAACAATGCCTCAGAGAGGTCACAGCACAGGATAGAGTGGAGTATGTGTGCTGGGTGGCACTGCCCATTGACCCCCTTGTAGAGGTAAAATCAAGCAAAGTCCTGTCTTATAATATGCCTATGCCACCCCCAGATGACTCAATGGCCTTTAACTGTGAGCTCCATAACAAAATCTTTGTCTGGCCAAGAAGCACCAAACACTCAGAGAACAAGAACCAGAGAGTCTGCTATGTTCTGCTCTTCCACTTCTCCAAAAGGTTGCAGAGTTTGGTCTTGGGGAGCCTAGCAATGTAGATTCAGTAGTACTTGCTGCTTTATTTCACCCTGCCAGCAGGGATTTAAACTAGCCAGTATTTCCCACACCAGCACAGCCCTGTAGCCAGCTTGAGACCCATGCGATTCAAGCATTTGGCTTTTGCATTTGGCTTGATAGACACGGGTTGGCCACCTCTATCTCATATTTGTCCTAGTTCCACTAAACAGCAGCCAGGGGATTTCTATTATATTTCTTGAGGGAAATTCCAGTATAAACAAAAATCTCACAACAATTTCCTGTGAATTTCTTACGGTACTAGTATAAAATCAATCAACATAAGCAGCAGTCTTTTAAAGTAACACCTTATATGGCAAAATATATGTTTGAAAATGTTTCTAAAGGGTGAATATTTTTGTAAGGTTTTTCTGTTATAGAGTCAGTAGGCTGTCTATAACTATCAAAGGTGTCTGCTACAGATGTTGTAAGAGCTATCTCTAAGCAATTAATATTCATATCTGCAAGGTGGGTATCATAGATACTATTTATGTTAAAGCTATGTATTTAAAGAGTAGAGACTGTGATCTTTACTCTGAAGCTACTTCACTGAAGATCAAGGTATAGCTGGCTTTCTGGTGCAGGAGGGAGACAGCGACGACGCAACTGGCCATGGACATGCTACAAGGGCAGCAGTGGGGAGGAAGAGGAGTCCAGTCTTTTTGCTGTTTTAAGGGGTTAAATGCACACAACATTCAACACCCAGTCTGAAGTATGGCAGTGACATAACAATGGCAAAGTTAAAACAGTGATGCCACCTAGCTTAAGAAAACATATCAGACTACCTCAGGTGGCCACCCAAGTTTGTGTGGTCCTGCCAATGCAAGATGACTGCTCAAACAACTCAATTTCTTGGTAAACGATTGTTTTGGCTTCACTGCAGAGGGTGAATCCTGCCACTGTTTAGGAAAAAGGAAAGCTCTTAGAACTACAGTTCAACTTGCAATGTAAAACCCAATCCCAAATTGTAACTATCCCAAAAGCTGGAACTGTGGTTCACAGTTTGTGGCCACCTCTTGCAACACAGCTCTGGCTGGACATAAGTGAAGTTTGATTTATTTACTGATGGAAGGAGTCAGGGTATACCATGACAACTACAAATACTAAAGTATCTGGAGGCGTTTTGTGGGGCAGGGACAGGAAAAGAATCAATATATACAGCTATCAGAATGGCCATAAAATTTCCCTCCCTTAGGAGACTCTGCTCCAGTTATGTCAGGAATACAAATTGATGCTTTTAAATTGGTTTAAGCTTTGTTTTGTACTTGGTGAACTATACCACTCTACATGTTTTGGTTAAAGAAATAAATGTAAATAATACTGGGGGTTTGGGTTTGGGGTTTTTTGGGGTTTTTTTTGGTAGCAGTATCTCTTCATTTAAAAGAAATGCTGCTGCCATGAGCAGAGCTTTTATTTAGTGAAATATGAAACATGACAACCATGGAAAGCTGCTTTCAGTTCTTGGAATAAAAATAAGGAAGAACATTCCTAATTCACTGTTCATTCAACTCTTAACTTCAAGAAGAAAGATCCAGGGATCTACAGGCTGGTCAACCTCACCTTGATTTCTGGGAAGGTGAAGAATAAAATAATAAGGGGAAATAATTTTCAAACATATTAATTGCAAGTAAGCTATTGGGCAAGGTCAGCACGGATTTGCAAAGGGATGCCTTCCCACCTCACCTACTCTGTGTTTCTGTGAGCCTGTGACTGAAGACGACAACTGATCCCACTCCTCTTACCTGACAAATCCCGTACTGCCCCTTGTACCTCTCTAGATGGGAATTTATTAAGTGAATAAGTAATAGATGGATTACTGATTGCATTTAGTCATCACCACATTTAATTAATTAAATCTCAATAAGAAGAACTCTTGGTAGAGTAGAACAATTCAAACATCCAGTTTCAGGCAGCAAAATGTAAAATCCTTAGTTCAGAAATCAGCCCAAAAGCTTGTATTTAGGACTGTGCTAACACTTGGTGATTGTCCCTGCCAAAGTGGCCTTCACTGTAAGATTTTATTAATCTACAGTCTAATAACACAAGGAGTAAAGATACATACAGGCTAGTGGATGTTTCAGAAATCAGTTTGTTAGCATGTCAGTTAGAACACAAGTTACTTGGACCTTTAGCTTGTATAGCATTGCCACAAACCCCAAACTGTATGTTGCAGTGCATCCTCCTAAGCTACTATTACTGGTGTCTGGACATACCTGATGAATGCTTTCTTCAGCTCTGATGATACTGTAATACCAATTTCATTTCAGCCATGCTGTCCAGCTTTGCCAAGGTTGTGGCATCTGATTTCAGGAATATGATCTATCTGCTTGGACAACGTGGGTAAAACACTGTTTTCAAAGGAAAGAGAACAAGATCCCATCAGTAAAGAGGCAAAGAGAACCAGTGAGTACAGTGTTATTATACCATTGTTGTACAATTTGCATTGAAAATATGAGATATTAAATATAGAAAAAGCAGTTGCCTGGCAGAGGATCATCGATTGTATGCCGCTTCTTAATAACCTGTGAATCAGAGTGCATACATTAATGTTCAGGAATTGAAACTCTCTTAAAACCCTGGTGGGATTACTTGGATCCGTGGCAGGGGAATGTGTGTCTGTGTATGTGCATGCTTAAAATTTTCCTACTTGGTTCCTTCTCTCAAACACATCAGGGAATATTTTCTTCTCATTCCTTGTCTGTCAGTTGGAAAATATATACCATTATCTTCCATTTTATTACAAACACATTGTTTTTACCAAATTACAGCTCTGGAATATCAACTGTCTCTCTAAATAAAAATGTCTAATAATAATTCAAGGTATTTCAAAGCATTTAGTTGTAAACATGTTAAATAAACTTGACAGTGTAATTTAAATTGTGGTGCTTTTTTCTTTCTTTCTTTTTCCATATCCTTTCAAAAGACATTTTGCTAAATATTTTCGATTTAGTGGGAAAACAGAAAATGAACAAATGAACAATATGAAATTAGACTGGTATCCGAAGAAATAACTGGCAAACAAAGGAATGAAAAATAAGGGGAAGACACTCAGGAGCAGACAAAGGGGTTTGTGAAAAGAGACTGGAGTGATAGAGCTCTGTTTTTCAATATATATTCCAGGAAAAGTGGAGGATGCTTAGGAAGTAAGTGTGTGTATGTGTGTGTGTGTGGACACTGAGTACCAGATCTGAGTCCCAACACAAACAAGGAAGATGATGTGGAAGCAGAAGCACAGAATGTTCATAACTCCCGAGTGAGTTACAGATAGAGTGATTTATGAGTGGAAATAGCAGCAGAGTGATGGAATAAAAGGCATGGGAACTAAGGATGGATATTGTGACAGTCCTGTGTTTTGAAATGTGACAGGGTTAAGGAGATCATTCAAGGCCCACATGTTTGAAAAGGTGTTTTACAGACAAATGAAAAGGACAGGCTATTCGTATCCAGAAATAGAGAGACCAGGGCAGATAGACCCAGAGTGTGAGAGATGGACAAATAGAGCTAAGGCTGCAGACTAATAGAAAGAACAGGAATATACTGGAGAGACATAATGGAGAAGGAAGTATAACCTACAGATAGAAAGGAATACTGATTCATTTTGACACCAGAAGAAATTAAACCTGTGGGATCATGAACTCGTTGCCAGGGAAGAGTCAGAAAGTATGTCCCCAGTGTCAGAGATCAAACAAACTGCCTGATGGGAACAAAGACAAGACAGTGCAGAAATCCGTAACTGTTCTCTGTGCTGAGACAAATACTGTCGGAGTTGCTGGAACGGATCAAGGTTGTCTCTGATAAACTCTGGTCCTAAGGGAATGGTGCTGGGTGTTTTCCTGGTCTCTGGAGAAGTCACAAACAGACCATGAAATTTAGCATGGGAGTCTAGACTTTGTTTCTTGCATATCTATTTTTCTATATGCTGATATTCTCTGTCACTACATTCTTCACTTTCTTTTCTGTAAGTTTTAAAGTAAGTTCTGAAAATCTTCTCCTCCAGAAGAACTGGGTAGAAACAATCAATCTGCCAGCTTCCCTTGGACTCCAGTGGAGTCCATCTACCAGCAGTCCTTTGTTCATGAATGTGTCCCACTGGTCAGAAAACTTTATAATACAAAGTGCTAACATGGAGGAAAGGTTTATGTGGACAATACTTTCTAATGGATAAAGCAAATGAATTAAGATAAATCAACTTAAGATTCTTATTTTAAAGAAATTGGACAGCAAAGTAGAAGGAACTAGACTGATTAACATAACAAATGAAAAAAGCTGTATTGGGTAAAGGGAAGGAGTATAGAAAAAGAGTTGTGACTTGAACAGAGTCACTAAAGGACATTCAGTGTTCAAAGCGGATAGAAACAAACATAAAGTGATCTGAGGTGCTGAAGAAAAAGTAGGAATTACAGAACCACAGGAAAAAATGTAGGTTGGAAGAGACCTCTGGAGATCACTAGTCCAACCTTGTGCTCAAAGTAGAGCTAACTTCAAAGTTAGATCGCACCGTTCAGGTTTTTTTCAGTTGAATTCTGAAAATTTTCAAGGATGGAGATTTCATCATGTCTTTTAAAAGATTCTGCTGGAGTTGTATATATGTACTTTTAGAGTCACTCAAGGTCAGATCTGCTTACAACTTGAAAGCTCTTTGATATTTTTTGACAGATAAATATTACAAGGAAATATGTCATTCTAAATGACATAAATCTTCCCATTGGAAACACAGAACAAATATTACCAGTAATATTAAAGGCTACATTGATTTCTTCACCAAATAACAGAGAAATCAGTCAGGAGTGACAGAGTTTTAGATTTGGTCTAAATAAATAATTATACATAACAGTATAAGATGATGTTAGTTAAGGGTGTCTTGGATAGAGTGATCAAAGGTTGAAGATTAAACAGAAAATAAAAAAAGAAAATGCATCAGTAGATGCATTGTAGAGGAAAGGCTTGCCAGTTTGCAAGTTGCTGCTGGACTCTGCATATGGGGCTGTATCTTGAGAGCCCAGAGACTCAGTGAGACAGGGACCAACATAAGCTCAACCTTGCATTCCGAGATTTACAAAAGTAGAAAGCCAGGTTTATTATTTCTGCAGTGGTTTTCATGCTTGTAAATAGCTTTGCTTTTTTTTTTTTTTTTTTTTTTTTTTTTTT
>NW_020799105.1:15887937-15890232 GCF_003259725.1 Athene cunicularia
TTTTTTTTTTTTTTTTTTTTTCTGATTAGAGAGTACAGAATCTTTTAAGGCAGAATAAAGAATTGTGCAGTGGAACCACAAGGACATTTTAAGTAGGCAAGCTGAGACCTAGAAAAGGGATTAAAAGAAAATTTCCCTTCATTTAAATGGTTTACTTTCACTCAGGCTAGTTCATGTTCAACAGGGACAATTAAAGATGAGCTCTTTGCACAAAGGCAATGTACTACAGAAAAGACCTTCAGTTCTGGCACTGTCAAAATTTCTTTTTTAGGTTCAATAGGAAAATCGCAATGTAAAGTTAAGTAAAACTTGGAATGCAATACAGGAAACAAATGTGGCACAACAGGTAAGGAGCAGAGGACATCCGATGATGGTCCATTTAAGCTTGAAGCATTTTTAGATCTCGCCTCAACTTCATGAACATTTGAAAGGCTGTCAAAACCAGAGCAAATCCTGTTCATCGCACAGAATTATTTGAAACCTTAAGTTTCAAACACATGCAGCATAAGAAAGTCATTAAGATACACCCTGAAGGGCTTTCCTCTCTATGTGGCATTGAAGACATGTCCATTTTCATTAACGGTCATTAAAAAGAGTTGGTATTAATGACTTACTTTTCACACTTAATTTCCTTTTCAGAATCATAAATTATCTATGATTTTGAGTTCTACACTTGCCTCATTTGGTTTCAAATATTCTGTCCTCTGCAAGCACTTTATATGGAGACACTAAGACAAAACAAAAACCCCTTAAGGCTTTCCTAACCTCATAATAGACTCCTTCTTGCAAGGTCTTCTTGCAAAAGATAAAGAGTGAAAGTGCTTCTAGGACTTTAATAGTAATGATTTTACACTTTTAGACTTATGTCTGACATCAAACACAAACACTCATGAGAGTCAGTAGGTTCCAAACAGCTTCTTGACACTAAACAAAGTACACTGAAAAAAACCTTGGTAACAAATACAGCATGGAAAAAGAGATTTCTTCTCCCAATTCAATTACTGGCTACTTGTATTATCTCAGTTTAGTCCCTCCGATGATGTTTTCCCTTGGCACTTAACAAAGTTGCTTCTCCCTACCCAAACTCAATTTAAGAGATGGTGAAACTTAAAAACTCTTTTTGCTTAGTTTTTTCTCAGTGGAGAACAGGAGATGCATTGACTGTTGTCTTTATAGCCTATGGGTCTTTTGCTTATAGGTCTTGGTGAAGGGGGAGACTCCTGCTAAAGAATTTATTGTAGAAATTCTTGTAAAACCAAGAGTCTACACTGCACTCAGGATAGTGGGACTCTGGTCTCCTATTGGATCCTTTGGACACTGTCATAATTATAGACAACATACGCACAAACCCTTACCCTGCAACAGTGGCTCAGGGTCCACATCAGGCATCCAGGGACGCTGTGGAGCAGGAAGCTGGCAGACACACTGCTGAGGACTACTGTGGCAACTTGAACGTTGGCATGTTTTCATGCGCATCTTCTCAGGGTCAAGAAAAGGCAACAAAAAATGGCTGTGCTTTGTGAGGCTTTTACAGTTTTCAGAGTACAAAAAAAAAATTGAAAAAGTGTATAACATGCTTTTTCTCACCAAGACCACCTTTTCCCATATCATGCCAATTTTCTAGTTGGCTTTGTACTCTGCTGCTCCATCTATTAACACTATTTTGGGATTTTGTGTAAAATTGGCACAGCACTGCTTCTAGCCATGTTACTTGGACAACAACACAGAACCAGCTGCTGGCATTTCTGATGCTAGGATTGCCTCCAAGACTAGAGAGACAGGAGGGTACAAGCTAAAGCCCTCACTGAGCAGACAAGCTCTTAGTGTAAACACTCATAAGGACAAACTGGCTGAGAACTAGCCATTTGGTCAGAAAAGAGCCCAGGTCTTGCCACTGGCTGAGCTCTCTCTCGAGCAGAATCTAACAAGATATGCAAGAACTTTGAGATGGCACAAAATGGTCATAAAGATTTCTGGAGACTGTTCTTTGCTGATTGCAAATACCAATAGTGGTGTAATCATCTCTTCTTGCGTGCGTGAAGCCTGACTGTAACAAGCTGTTCATATAGAGGTATAATTTTCCTTTCCTAAGTGAGTGTACAGCATTTACTCATGTAACCTGAGGACAGCACTGTCATTGCCTGGATTTTTGCCTGTGGTCTTTAGTGAAACCAAGAATGCTTACAACCCCAGTTCAGATTGACCATTATGCAAATAATAAATCACAGATGTTACTACTTTGGGGTTTTAGCCTAAATGCAAAACTGAGATGGTATGTTGCCAGTTTCCTTGTTA
>NW_020799105.1:15890282-15891421 GCF_003259725.1 Athene cunicularia
AAAGAAGATCCCATTTGCCACAGTGAAGAAGCTGGTCCTTTGTAATCTATGTGTCAGATGGACTGAGAGATTGGAGATAAAACTGAAAGATGATGACAAGGCATGTTGCAGAACAGCATGAAAAGCAGATGTTTTCACAGTTGAGAAAGAATATGTGTAGGGTTTAATTCACTGTTTACTATCTGGAATTATTAACCTATGGGTTGTCAAGTGAAGAGTCTGCTGCACTTGGTATGAAAAATGGTATGAGGTACATGCACACCTGAAGAACATGAGCATTTTTCTAAAAGAAAAAATGTGCAAAATGGACCCCTGGAGTGGATTAACAGATACGAAGGTAGAGCATGAGGCAGTTTGGCAACACCAATCAAAGGCTACAGAATTGCTTGACAGCTGATATTCAGAAGTGGATGAACCTCTCTGAAATGGAGGACATAGCAGCCATATCTTTTTTTTTTTTTTTTTTTTTTTTTTCCTTTGGGATACAGGAACAAAACAGAGATAATCTAGAAAACTTGGTGAAACATGGGAAGCTCCCAACCAAAACACCACGTTCTGCATTTAACACAGTGAGCCTTTCCCGTGCCTGAGCTTTGAGCTGAAGGGCTTTTCCACTAGTGTTAGTGGGTGGCTGTGCTCAACCATGGCCATGAGGAGCAGCAGAAACCCTACAGGAGGACTGGGAAAAAAAGTGACATTTGGCCAAGGGTGCAGCGAGAAGAAACTTTGGGATTTAAGCCTATAGAAAACATTTCATAAAAGTTTGTAGTTTAAGTGTTAGATGAAATTGGGTTTGGTTCAGAGGAAGTCACCCTCTTTGTTTGATTGTTCTGCTGTGATCACAAAAGCAAGAATTTGTGCTTTCTTTGACAAGACAGATGACTGCAGTGAAATTTGATTCAAGACTATTTTCTTCTTCTGACCCAAATTTGACTACTGCTTTCGCTATAAAGGGATAACTGTATTTTTCTGTGTATAATCCTGCTATAAAACATCTGTGCATCTGGGAAGAAAAATATGACATATCTTTTATTGTTAATATTTTCTGATATGACTTAGCACTGTGGAACAGTCTGCCTTAAATGTCTTTATTTTATTAAAAGTAATTTTTTTTTTTTTTTTTTTTTTTTTTTTTTTTT
>NW_020799105.1:15891471-15903306 GCF_003259725.1 Athene cunicularia
AAGGAGCAGAGGACATCCGATGATGGTCCATTTAAGCTTGAAGCATTTTTAGATCTCGCCTCAACTTCATGAACATTTGAAAGGCTGTCAAAACCAGAGCAAATCCTGTTCATCGCACAGAATTATTTGAAACCTTAAGTTTCAAACACATGCAGCATAAGAAAGTCATTAAGATACACCCTGAAGGGCTTTCCTCTCTATGTGGCATTGAAGACATGTCCATTTTCATTAACGGTCATTAAAAAGAGTTGGTATTAATGACTTACTTTTCACACTTAATTTCCTTTTCAGAATCATAAATTATCTATGATTTTGAGTTCTACACTTGCCTCATTTGGTTTCAAATATTCTGTCCTCTGCAAGCACTTTATATGGAGACACTAAGACAAAACAAAAACCCCTTAAGGCTTTCCTAACCTCATAATAGACTCCTTCTTGCAAGGTCTTCTTGCAAAAGATAAAGAGTGAAAGTGCTTCTAGGACTTTAATAGTAATGATTTTACACTTTTAGACTTATGTCTGACATCAAACACAAACACTCATGAGAGTCAGTAGGTTCCAAACAGCTTCTTGACACTAAACAAAGTACACTGAAAAAAACCTTGGTAACAAATACAGCATGGAAAAAGAGATTTCTTCTCCCAATTCAATTACTGGCTACTTGTATTATCTCAGTTTAGTCCCTCCGATGGTGTTTTCCCTTGGCACTTAACAAAGTTGCTTCTCCCTACCCAAACTCAATTTAAGAGATGGTGAAACTTAAAAACTCTTTTTGCTTAGTTTTTTCTCAGTGGAGAACAGGAGATGCATTGACTGTTGTCTTTATAGCCTATGGGTCTTTTGCTTATAGGTCTTGGTGAAGGGGGAGACTCCTGCTAAAGAATTTATTGTAGAAATTCTTGTAAAACCAAGAGTCTACACTGCACTCAGGATAGTGGGACTCTGGTCTCCTGTTGGATCCTTTGGACACTGTCATAATTATAGACAACATACGCACAAACCCTTACCCTGCAACAGTGGCTCAGGGTCCACATCAGGCATCCAGGGATGCTGTGGAGCAGGAAGCTGGCAGACACACTGCTGAGGACTACTGTGGCAACTTGAACGTTGGCATGTTTTCATGCGCATCTTCTCAGGGTCAAGAAAAGGCAACAAAAAATGGCTGTGCTTTGTGAGGCTTTTACAGTTTTCAGAGTACAAAAAAAAAATTGAAAAAGTGTATAACATGCTTTTTCTCACCAAGACCACCTTTTCCCATATCATGCCAATTTTCTAGTTGGCTTTGTACTCTGCTGTTCCATCTATTAACACTATTTTGGGATTTTGTGTAAAATTGGCACAGCACTGCTTCTAGCCATGTTACTTGGACAACAACACAGAACCAGCTGCTGGCATTTCTGATGCTAGGATTGCCTCCAAGACTAGAGAGACAGGAGGGTACAAGCTAAAGCCCTCACTGAGCAGACAAGCTCTTAGTGTAAACACTCATAAGGACAAACTGGCTGAGAACTAGCCATTTGGTCAGAAAAGAGCCCAGGTCTTGCCACTGGCTGAGCTCTCTCTCGAGCAGAATCTAACAAGATATGCAAGAACTTTGAGATGGCACAAAATGGTCATAAAGATTTCTGGAGACTGTTCTTTGCTGATTGCAAATACCAATAGTGGTGTAATCATCTCTTCTTGCGTGCGTGAAGCCTGACTGTAACAAGCTGTTCATATAGAGGTATAATTTTCCTTTCCTAAGTGAGTGTACAGCATTTACTCATGTAACCTGAGGACAGCACTGTCATTGCCTGGATTTTTGCCTGTGGTCTTTAGTGAAACCAAGAATGCTTACAACCCCAGTTCAGATTGACCATTATGCAAATAATAAATCACAGATGTTACTACTTTGGGGTTTTAGCCTAAATGCAAAACTGAGATGGTATGTTGCCAGTTTCCTTGTTAGCTGATAAAGCAAATTTGCCAGACAGGCAGAGGTTTTGAAGATCTTAAATTTCTGCCTATTTTTTTGAGATTGGCCCAGATACAGAATAAAAACCCAGTTAAAACTCTTCCTCACAGGAAGACTGAAGATCAGTAACATTAGATATCAGTGTGTGCAGAGAGGGAGTGGCTATAATGCCACAACCATAGAGCCCATGACTTACCAGACACAGGAGGATTCATATGAAAACCAAACCAAACCCCTACAAAAAGCCTTGCGGAGGATCCAAGGTTTAGAAATTCTGCAACTCACAGGATTGTTTGGTTGGTTAAATCTGAGCTATCTCAACCTTTTTTTGGGATGATAATTCAGTCACAAACACATCTGGCAACACTTTGAGCATCCATTACATTTTCCCTCTCTGCAGCTTCAATGCACTCTGCGTTCTCACAGCAGAACAAACATCACTGTTGCTCTAATATTTTCATTTTCTGTAATAAATCTGATGCACCCACAGGAGAAGTGGTGAAGTCTTTAGACATGTCTTTAAAAGAATGTCTCAGCATGCAGTCCTGAGGATACAGTGTTCTTGTCTCTTTAAATGAATCAGCTATTTAGCAGCTAAATTGGGAAAGCAGCCAAAGTGTTCCCAAGAGACCTGCTGGCAGAAACGCATCGTAGTCCTGTAATATAAAAATATGAACTCTATGGCATTAGAGCTCCTTTATTGTAACACTTTCCAAGATGATTTTGGGGAACAAAATGTAACAGCAAGCATGGAATCATAGGGGATTCAAAGACACAGACAAAACCACCAAAGCCCTCAGCCTGTCTTCCTGCTTGCCCGGAGGTGCTCGCAGCCAAGGATGAGACAACAGGCCACTGTTGATCATCATTTTCATTTGTTTTTAAAACCCATCTATACTTATATCAGTCATAATAGGGTTCCTGGAAGCGCAAACCTGTGGGAACACGTGGGACAGCCACTTGAAAGCCCTAAACAGGCCCCCTTTTGCTGCTGTTGAAACACATGGAAATACAACAGCTAAAATCTGAGATGACAGAGGGAGTTGGAAAAAGCAGTGTTGAAAACTCCTTTGTTTAAATAAACTTGTGGTATCTCTATGGCAGGAGTAATACACTTTGTTGCATAAGGTAGGGGAGGGTTTTTCAGGCCAAAACTCAATGTAGGTGAGGACAAAAGATCTCTCTAAGCATGAGAGAGGGCCTTTGTAAAATTGAGCCCTGGAAAATAACCTTTGTGACTTTTGGCCCTGATGAAAGGTCGCAAATCTGTGGCAAAACTGAAAAACCTGAACCCGTACGGACAGGGTCACAGCCTGGAGACCAGCTTTCCTAGTTTCTGTGTTTGATGAAAACAGCCTCACACACAACTTCTGAAAGTTCATTCTTACAAGAGCAGGTTGGGAAGGTGTCACTAGCTGTGAAAATAAATGGCTGCTATAGCTAGGGATGAAATAACTGCTTTGACATTTCACAGAAGTAGTATCTTCTGTTGAGATTCAGCAGGAGAGTAACAACCAGCACTCTGACTCTTGTATGTAAAAGTCAAAAATCCACCTGACTGTCAGAAAAATAACAACTGTTTTATATATTTCTGCAATAGCCAGATGCTATGAATCTTGTGCAGCCTCGGGGAATATCAAGTTACTTGATAACATGTGATTTGATATTCCAAAGAGAAGAATAACCTGACAAAATGATTTGCTAAAGAAACGTTACCAGAAGCATCCAACTGTTCTGTTTCTTTCTCACGCAATGTCTCCATGGTACCCAAGGGGATAGACTGGAAGTACAAGCTTACCACCAGATAGAAAGATATAGAGTCATTTTTATAATATGGAGCCCATTTCACATATAATAAAGTCCATTGTCACTAAAAGAATCAGCATCTGTTTATTGCCCAAATAATAAACCAAGTGTTGTGCTGGAGATTAGTTGCACATGCAAGCATTTAAGTTTGTAGATATTTCCCCTTGAAAAGCATAATGTATGAGAAAAATTACTTTTAATGTATTCAAACAAAAATTATTCTCAGACAATGTGAAGATAGGGAGCAGGCTTGGTAAAGCTATTCATCTTATGGCCTGTTGATAAATCCACTTTTTGTTTTGATTTTTAGAAATATTCTGGGCTGTGCATGGATGAAGTAGTTTCAGCATACTCTTCAGGAGACAGAGTTACAATGACAGTGACTTCAGGTTGAACAGGTTTATTTGCTCAGCACTGGGACAGCCATCAGTGATGCATTCCTGTAGAGTCATGGCCAACTAAAACAAACCTGCATGAGAGGGAAGGAAGATTCTCCTGTGTTATGAACCATATGGTAACTGGGTTCACACAAATAAACAAATAAAACCAGCTTCTCTCCTATGCTGGGTCCCTACACACAAAAAAAAATTCCTGAAACGGCAGGGAGCAGGCCTCTTAAAATACAGAAACTAGTTTTGGTTTATTTTTGTAGCTTGTGAGGAAAGTCAATAATTAGGCTTATAAAGCATGATCAGAGCTGAAGTGAGATATTCCTGTTCTTTTGCTAAAATCCTTGTTCTCCAGTGCTATATCCCAATGACTAGTTAAGCCTTAGAAAGGCTATTAGTTCTCAATGCTCCTTATCACCAACTCCCAGTCCAGCCTCTAGGATGGAGTGTCTAAAGATGAAGTTGCAGACAAGATCTAACAACAGATGGGAAGAATCACGATTTTCCTTCCTGCTACAGGTTGCAAACAAGATGTCTCTGACCCGAGACAGGATGACATGTTTGCAGTAAGGACCTGCAAGACAGCTGGTTTTGCGAGTGATGAGTAATTGAGATTTAACTCCATTATCTCAATGTGAATTTTGAGCTACCCCAGATCCTTCAGAGATAATGTTTTCAGTCAGGCTGCTGGACATTTAAATAGCCAGTTTGTTAATCTATAGATACTACATACTGACTACAGCTTTTCTAAGAATGCTGAGCCAGCTTCTATGAATTTATGACACACAGAGAGCTGACAAAGGATAATTACCTTATTTAAGAACAGAAGCAGAGATCTATTCCTAAATAAGGGATGTTTGCAGTATCTATTTAAATTTCATCTGGGGACAACATACAAATATTTGATACAACTTCAAAGCCTGTCTGCCTATGTCTGACCTACACTGGTTTAACTAAATTTATCAGTACCATTCAGTGGTATAGAATACATATTTCAAGAATGAGGACAGCCCCCTTTTTAATACTGTCTTGTAACACAAAGTCTGGATTTTTGTTTCCCTCTCAGGAGTAACATAAAACAAGGACAATGCTTTGTGAGTCTGTGGCTGTGACTTAACTCGAGGTTAAGGATGGTTTTAATCTGAAAACTATTCAGTTATTTATATGTAGATAAAAATAAAAAATATAATAAAAATAGCTACTTTTGGTGAGAAGCAAATTGTATTAGTGAGTTGAGTCCCATAAATGACTATTAGCCCCCATTGTTCTGTGCAGAACATCAGAGGATCTGATACTTTTGGCATGTACAAAAGGTATTGAAGTTCACTGACCGCCACTGGAACAATTACCCCATGTTTCTGACTTTGTTTTTAGCAGTTTTCGATATCTAAATTATATTAAATGCGATTTTGTTTCACAAGATTTTCGTTCGTCACCACGCTCAAAGAAGTTGATGGCAAGGGCTAAGGCTGTGTCTGAAGACACAGTGTCCTGTTCACCCTGTTCCAATTGTTACTTCCTGTAGGTTCTCAGACTGAGATCTTGCTCTGGCACCTTCAAACAATATTTCCATCTAAAACTGGATAGGTTTTCTTCTTTTTTTGAGAATTAAATTGGCCCATACAATGTTCTAGTTCTGGCCTTGACTCCAGGTCACATGGCAGCTTTGCCAAATGCTTCAGAGAGGGTGAGTCCAAGCCCCTGAATACTGCTCCACTTACAGGCAATCTGCAAATCATAATTTCATCATTCAAAACAGAAATTGGTTTGTCAGAATGTCTTTTACTGGGCCCTTTTGGCAACGGCAAGGAGTGCCTTTTTCTGGTTAGCAAATGCGACATTTTTACAGAGCTGTGGAAAGCCTTAATCCTCCATCTGTTTTACAGCACTCTAGGTTCCTTTCTTCAGGTTGAGGGACATCAGACCTTGGGTTCCTTGTGGCATGAAACCTGTAGTCAATTTTTTTTATGGTTCTTCTCATAGCAGATATCATAATGTCCACGGGTTGTCTTCACATAGCTGGACTCTAGTTTTACCCATTTATTGACCCCTGAAATTGTGATTTCTTAATCACAAGCTAATCTCCTCCCCTACTGGAAATTGCAGGTTGTTTACAGTATGTCAAAAACTATAGCTTCTCCTTTAGTTTTGTTTTTCATTTTTTTAAGAGGAAACATACACTTTGTTGACTCTACAGATTACCACATATTAGTATATATTTATGATTATTTTGATAGCATTTGCAGAGAACAGAAAGCTTGTTACCTAACACAATCCCTGTATCATCTTTCCCTTTCTTTGACACAGGAAATTTGCTACAGAAGAAGAAAATAAAATCTAAAAACGAAACACTTAAGCATATCCAGCCAACTCTTTCCCCCTTTGCTTTCCACGACCTTGGACTGAAGCATTAGCTTCTCATATAGAGCAAAGTTTTGCAGTAAACATTCTGGGAAAAGAAATTAACTAAGATCTTGATACCATATGCCTAAAGAGTTTCCACATGTTTATAAGAAGGGAACTTCAAGTACCGAAAACACAAAGCTCACGTCATGCTTTTGTAAGCTTTCCACTTTTATTTGTTAAAAATATCTCCAAAGACTTTCCCATAACTAAATGTTCATAGCTATATCACCTCCAGCTGTGATCTCATCAGATGTCCCAGGCAGAGCGAGGTCAGGCCTAACTGGTTCATGTATGTAGAGATTCCAAGAAAGGCTGTGCTGTGAGAGGGATGCGATACCAGTAATATTGGATGCAAAAATGTTGGATGCAGCAACCCTAGTTTAACCTTGGGTTTTGCTACCCACAGGAAAAAAAAAAAAAAAAAAAAAGAGGTTGTTTGACAATGAAACAGCAGCAGCACTGAGTAAATTAGTAGCTGTTCACATCAACAATTTTTTGCAAATCATACATGCAAATCAAATGTTCGAAAATGGTCTGGGTTGGGAGCAAGAACACTTTGCTTTACGCATACAGTGATGGGAGAAGTGTCTTGGATTAGCGAAGAGCATCTGCAAAAGACGTGTGTAATTTAAGATGCGTTTTGACACAAGCTCTCAATGACTCTGTAGAGCTCACTGGGGAGTCAAGGTAAGATGCATAGTGATTGCTACTGAGTGTTTCTCTGAGCCCAGGAATAACGGTGAAGTCCTTCAGTATCATCAGTATACTTTCATTGTTATGGACATTGCAGAATTTCTGAAGGACAGGAGTTATTTGGGCCATGAGAAGTCAATTCTGGGTGCTACCTCTGGGGTCATGTGTTGGCATTTTCATGAAGTCTTTGATTACTTGGCTAGTCTCCTAATGTGTTTGTTGAAATGTGAAATAACAACACCCCACCCCCTCACCTGCTTTCCTTTGACACAGGAAAAACGAGTAATACAATGGCTACAAATTACCTTAAATTTGGATTGTTGCCAAAGAAGGTGGTTTCAGGTAAATGTGCCCTCTTATTATTTGGCTTTAGGAGGGATTTGGTAAATTTTATCTATTTTGAAAAGCCTCTAGTGACCTGAAACAATTTGCTCTGTCTCTGTTGAACAGTAAGACAGCTGAGGGACTGTTCATGGAATACAAAACCAGGCTGGTCCCCCCTTCTTAGCCGTGATAAACAGCCTTTCAGGAGCATGTTCATATTCTCACAATCCTACTTTATTAGCCTGGATGTTTCCTCACTAGCCTGGCAAGAGGTCCTTTGCTTTGTCAGCTCAAACTGTTTTCATACATAATGTCTCATCTGCATTTCTTTCATGATCTGTCACTGTGCCCAACTCTACAACTCCTCTTTTATCCCCATGAACAGCAGTTTAATGTTCTGTTTCTTGCTTCAGATTTCAGTAGTCAGAAAAAATGTTCTGCTCAAGTTCATGGGCATTTATGCTTAGACCTGATGACAAGCATCTTAACAAGAAGCAAGCAAATCACATCTTGCATACATACACATCATGACCACCTCCCAGTGTCACACAACATCAAAAGGACAAAGGACACATGAATTTGAGATCAATCTCATTCATATAAGTAGCTCAACATGACCAGAGGCTGAATTTTTTAATGGCTGAAGCTAAGATTTGGGGTCCACACCACTCTGATATATTCAAGCAGCGTGGGAATCCACATTTTCTGTATGACCTGCAGTTCCCACTGGTTGTAGCTGATTCTGAGAGTTCTCTTGCATCAGTAATGTAAGGGCCAGATAGATCATGCTGAAGGCTGCGACATACTTCCACGCATCCCATCTCCCTAGGATCTAAAATGGTGTTGAAGTAGTCCACGACCTTGGTAAGTCTGGCGTATTCAGAGGGTTCCGATTTTCTCACCCCCATTTGGGAAGACAACTACAAACAGCAAGAAAAGCTCAGGCAACTTAATTATTTACTTGCCTCTGCTGAATTCAGGAACTAAGCCTTAGGCGTTCAACTTTGAAAACCATTAGCTGAAATCTTTGAACATTGGGAACCTGACAACACAGTACTGATGCCAAGCACAGCAGACAAGGACAAGTATAAAAGTTTTGTGGAAGTAAGTACAAGGAAAAGAGACAAAAACTGAAGGGAGACATTTAGTTTGCTACAGTAGCATGTGAACTGCAGAAGTTTCAGGGCTGGCTTCTTGAGAGGTTGCTTGCTACCCTGACTGAGAGGGGCAAGGATGGCAACCTTGTTAGCAGCATGTTTCATCTGCTGCAACATGTGAGACAACTTCAAAAGAAAGGGATGAAATAAAACATAATGAGATTAAAATAAAAATCCAGAATATTGGCTCAGCATCTGGATTTCTCTCTCAAAAGACCAGAAAATGTGATAAACCTAGCAGGCCTCTGTCAATCATACTGAGGACATAAGAATAGGGACAGATGATCTAGAGACAACTAAAATAATGCTTTACGTGCTTATCAGGAGTTTAAATACAATTAAATTAGAGATCTGCTAAAGAGTTAAATCTGTCTCACAGTTAACCTTAGCAATGCACGAGAACAGTGGCACCTAGATGAAACCCTGTAAGTTTTAGATTTTGGGGTACTAGAAATTGTACCAGGTGAGCAGCTGGAAAAAAAAAAAAAAATCCCAGTCATATGTTTCAATTTGGAGGATCTTGAAGTAAACAGCCTCCATTCAAACATGTTAATTTTTCAGTAGCCTTAAATTGTCTCCCAGGGGTTGCTCAGGACATCGGAGAGATTTAATGCTAACTCCAAGAACAAACTGCTCTCGACTGTGCCTTATTAAATTATACATATGCAACCGCTTAAACAAACTAACCACTGTCCTGTTTACACCATGTGTTCCAAAAGCCACAAGAAATAAATCAACCCCCTTATCTTTACAATAAATGCTTCTTGTACACTTTGTGACATGCTGTGTCTACACACAAGCCTGGAAACGAGGTGATTTCATGTAGAGGACTGTACTTAAACTGTCAGGTCTGTTCCCATCTCAGCTCTATAACCACAGAGATTTCTTGCTCACTATATTTCACTTCTCAGAAAAACACTGAATAATATGCAGATATTTTATTAATTTGTACACATCTGTGATAAATTATTATTAAGTTATTAGCTTGTTGTGTGGTTTGTGTTTTTTTGTTTTGTTTTTTGGTTGGTTGTTTTTTTGTTTTTTTTTGTTTGTTGGGTTTTTTTTTTTTACACTCTGAGACAAAACAAAATGTAAATAGGGAGGCTTAACACCAACATCATCCTGCAGGATACAGTGCTCTCAGTTTCATGGGTCCCTGGAAAAAGTAAGTGTCCTCCTCGCTGTGTCACTTTTGATGCTCACACTAAAATAATCAGCCCATTTCTTGGTGAATAACAGGGTTCTTCATTAAAAGGAACCTCACGCAATACCTTGGATATACTAAGAGCATCACCAGTATTGTAGCAGCAGTGGCAGCCACAGCAGCTGTAAGTCCTGTGTGGGAAGGCACTAAAGCAGGGGAAGACAAAACTACTGGTTAGAAAGACAGCTGCATCTGACTGTGAGAGAGGTTTTTTACCACAGCCCAAAAGCCTCTAGATGAATGCAATAGATGTGAGGAAGTCAAATAGAGGGGTGCATAACACCATGGTTATGTTCCTGTGGCTCTGGGCGTGAGGGAAGGTCAGTGTAAACCAGGATAAGATTAATCCCATTGTGCCACTGTTGTGAAGGCAGTTCTGATGCAGTAAGTAAATCTGGGCTTTGGAGACTAACGAATCCAGCCTGGAACAACAGGTTTTTTTGCACAGGCAAAATATGACATTTGGAGCCCTTTAGCAGTTAGGTGCTACCTGTCTGCTCTCACAACTTCCCCAAGGGTTTAGAAGGTTCCCTGCATTTTTAGGATCATACTAGCAACAAATGCCTCTGTGACCTGCTTGTCACTCCCATCAGAGTGGCAGTGGGAGTCATTTACACGTTGATCACATCTAGCACAATAGCAATCAGTTGTTGCAGAAGTTAAAGGCAGATGACCTGACAACTCTAAGCAGGTACAGATCTGAATGTGTGATGTGTGTGTGAGCAGCCATCAGTGCCTCTCCATGACAGACAAGCTGAGAGCTGTATCAAAGCAGGACTCGAGCTAAATACTCTCAAAGGTATCTGTATGTGAAAGTATAACACACTGCTCCCCTACACACGGAGTTTTGCAATTCAAAGGTTGAGTGCTGCAGACACAGTTGCAATCATGAGATTCAGAGCTGGAAAAAACAGTGGGGTTCATGGCTACTCTCAGTAGAAGCATTTAACAACTCCTTTGAACTCCCTTACCAAAGATAGGCAGGAGGTTTGAGAGAGGCATGGTACAGTTATCAATGAAGAATTAAATTAAAGTACATGCCAGCTACCTCCTTTAGATACCAGAAAAAGTCTTGATTAATTTAGCTTCTAAGTAAAAAACAAATAGCCAGGAGTCAGACTGGTAAATATTACCTTTGTCAGTATCCAAAAATCCTTTTGCTCTTGAAAAACAGTGAAAAATCCGGTGACAGTATCAGTTGCATCACTCCTGCTTTTGAAATCTCCTTCCCTTTCCTACTCTTGAGCTTTGTACTTCCAGGAAGAGAAAGGTTCCACATGGAAGGAAACACACTGTCTAGAATATACCTATTATTATTTCAGAAATGAGTCTTGCCTCAAAATTCATCCTCATGCTATATCTAAAACACTCAAAAAAAGACAGAAAGAAATAATAACTCCTACTATATTCTTATTCTCAGCTTCCTCTCTAATACACCCCTTGCCTTACCCTTTAGAAAAGCCAGCTCTTCTTTTATCAGATTCAGCTGTAAAGATTCACAGGTGTCCTCCCTCATCTTCCCTCTGCATCTGTCAACACGTTCCATCTTTGGCTGCAAATTTAGTGTATTTCCTACTATTGTTTGCAAATGCTTTTTAAGGAAACATTATTAGACGGTTCTTACAAAACCCCACACTATTCCTTCTTTAGGGAAAGAAATCTATTCATAGTAAAATTTTCAAAAGAGGTCCCTGCACTGTCTATTCAGTGAAGATCAGAGACTTGAAAATCTGACTGAAAAATGATGTAGCTGGAGCTTAGCTGTTAATTTCAGCCTGCAGGTGGTTGTCTCCTCTAGGAGAATGTATCTAGTAATAGGAGTCTTAGATAAGTGTATAATTGAATTTCTGTTACAATTAAAAAAATGGATAATTTCCTGTAGTTTAAGAACTGAACTGTGGC
>NW_020799105.1:15903356-15950025 GCF_003259725.1 Athene cunicularia
TTTAATTTTTTTTATTCCTGTGATTTTAGTACTGACAAAGACAATACTGTCATTTGCATAACAAAATGACTCGGATAACTCTGCGTCTATTGAATATCCCTTTTAAATCCTAAAATGTAGTCTAGGCTCATGGAAGTGTGTGTTTGGGGAAATAAATTTCTCTTGCAGAAGCAGATATTTGATGCTGGTGTTTGCTCTGGAGCATATGCAGAAGCCTAAGCTATGTGTGAGCTGAGTTTTATTCTCTGTTAATGACATTTTCTAAATGACACTGCTCACACGACGTAATTCATGAGTTCCCTAAGAGTTTTGGTATTGATTTTTTTTTTACCATCTGTTGGTGAAGATGTAGCCAAAAGGACCGTTCAACCATGGGTTCTGACTCAGAAATGATTATCTAAAACACCATTGCAAAAAGGTGGTAAACTGAGCCATAGAAAGTGTAAATCGACAGATGAGTAAGAACCTGAACTCACCCTTTCCTGACTCCCCATCGTATATTTTAATCAGGTGAAGTTTAAAAACAAGTTCCAAGACCAAACAATGCTACCTCAAGTCCAGACTGTCAAGCTGAGAAAGAGGTAGGGTCCTGAGTGGAGCTGACAATCTGTGATGAATGATGGAGACTTGCTGTTAATCTATAAACAGCATCTCTGTTAATAATCTAAAAGAGGAGGACCCGGGAAATGACTCAGTGGAGGTTGACTCTGCTTCACATAGATGCTGCCTTCTTATTATAGAGTTCTCCTTCCCCCTCCTCTGTCAAAGGGATCCACACATCTGCTGTTATGGGTTAGATTAGGCAGCTGTGACTGATTTTGTGGTTTTATCTTTCTTTTTTTCAGTAGTGCTGAAGAATTTGCTTAGAGGAAAAGAAGAGGAGTAATTGCATTAGCATTGAAAACATATCTCTATTAGAAGGTAGCGTCCTTCAGGTCTAACTGATTTGATAAAATTTACTTAAACCACAAAAGCAGAGTACAAAATCAAAATTTTAATCTCATTTTTTCCTGTCTTTGTGTGTTTTTACACGTACATACACATGTGTATGTTTATATATATATATATATATATATTTACAGAAGCACATCCACCAATAAGTGTGTTTGTGTGTATACACAGTGACATTTAATTTTAATGCTTTGACAAAACTGTCTAAAAAAATCGTTCCTTGTCTGCAATATTTCAAAGAAGCGGCATTGACCACTACGTTTTCCAAAGAAATATAGTTATTAGAGGTAGGAATAGATTTTTAATTGCAGTGGTATCAACCAACGCTGCTAAGGTGATTTTGGCCAGATGAGGACCCAGTAAACATGATCTTGGAAAATTGTTGTGCTCTCTCCCAGACACTCCAGCATGTACCAGATCAGGAAAGTGTGTTTTCCCCTTGTGTTGTTTTTCCTGTGAAAGTAAAGTGGCTTGATAACAAGAACTCCTAGCACAGGCCCAGGACATGTTTTGGGAATGCTGCACAGTACAGGTGGGTTATCCTGGATCCTCTGTCTGGAGACATGTCAGAAGGGGACCACTGTTTTCTTAGGCTGCTCTGTGCACAGCTGAAGGCCTGCTAAAGCTGTAATGTTCCTAATGAGAGCATGGACAATGTCCATGTCTCACTCTACAGAACATCAGGGAATGGAGAGATTTATTAACTGGTAGAGAGGAGACTCATGTTCTTATCAGTACTATGCTGTATAAAAGGAATCAGAAGAGCCAAGCTAGACAAAAGGCTTTTTCTTGGTACTTAGGAACTTTTGATCCCATTCTTTAAAGTGTTTTGTACAGTCAAATTTTAGAAGCCAAGAAACTTGGAGGGAGGTAGGGGGTGGGGAGGCTAGATGTGAGGTCTAAAATGTGTAGGCTGAAAATCACTGGAAGACTTCTGGTGAAAGGAAGATATGTCTCTTGCAAGTATTTTTTTTCTGTTGAGGATTGCATAAAATTCTCCTTTCACCCTCAGTGTTCCAGTTGGCTTATAATCTAGATAGACAGACTGCAAACCCTTCCAGCCTTGAAGGATGTCAGTTCTCATATTCGGGTTTTTCTAAGAGAAGGAATCACATGGAACTTCCTCTCCAGGCTTGGATTCTGCAGCCTGGGCCCTTTCTGAGCTTTAAAATTTGCTTTTCTTGTCCTCAATAAATTACAAAGAGTTGTTTCACTTTTCAGCAAAATAACTTCTGGGAATATATTTTTTTTTTGATTAAAAAATTGATATACTGGGAGCTTTCAAAGTAGATTTTCACTGTAAAGTTGTTCTAGTGGATATATTTTGACCAGCCTGAAAAAGGTCACTGACATTTGCTGTGATAAGGAATGATAAGGAAAACTTACCATCTAATATCAGCTTCCAAATGAGGTACATAAATGAAGATTTTAGTAGTAGCAGTAATAGTCTTCCATCAAATTAATGGAGCAAGATGGGATCTTGCAGACAACTATTTATGAGAACTGGATGTGTGCGTCTCTGCTAGTTAAGGAAGGACCTTCAGGTTTCACGAATGCTACCTTCCACAAAAATCCCATTCTTGGTGCTACAGAAGAGGAGATAAGTGAGCAATATGATCTCTTTGGTAGCAGAGAGAAGGCATTGATGCTCTTCCCTGAGGGTGACAATAGACAGTGACTTCTTCCCAGAAGATGACATCCCTTGGGGACTTACACATATGTTATGTGTAAAGGATGCTATAGATTCTTAACTCTGAATTTCTTAAGTGTTTGTCATACACCTTCAGATTTCAGTGGGACAGCTGACACCAGACATGCCTAAACAGAGACTGCATACATGACAGTGATGAGCCATGCTACTGACTGATGTCTACGCACAGTTTGCTGCACAGCATATGTTCCCCAACTTCAGACTCTAACACCCTCTCTGACTTTCAAGGAAGATGAATTCAATTCTTGTCATCTCTGTGGTACCACACGTGCTATGATTATCTGATCATAGCAACATGGAAGTGTGTATAAACTAATTTACCTGGAGAAAGACAAGATGTCTAAAATGATTTCATCCTTCAAGGACCTTAGTTTGGCAGCTATTAGGGGTGAAATAACTCATAACTTTAGAGCAATCTAACAGATTGAGAACAGAGGGCCTAAAAAGTCTCTTTGCTGCTGCATAGTTGAGTAATGGGAGGGAGAAACACGTTCCTGATAAAATAAAAATGAAGTTCTCCACCTTCAAACACAGTCAAAATCTCTCCTGAGTGTCAAAAGGATGAATTGCCTCACTTCTCAGCCTTGGCGCAGAACTGTATACCCTGGATCTGAGCCAGGCCAGAATGTATACTGAAAATCTCCTCAGAAAGACCCATCTGAGTTATTTCCCTTCTGGCATCAGGAAACTCAAAATGGCCATGCTGGCTGGTTTCCAGCACACAGAGTGCCTGTAAACCCCTTTGAAGTTGTTGATAGATGCTGGTACTTATCCCATAAGATGGAGACAAAATTAAAGTTGCCATGGATTTATTAGAGATACTCTTTTATATGACATACAATGACCTACCTTGCCTTTATTCCAAAATAAAGGTTTGCTAATATCCCTAGAGCATCACCTGAGATTTTTTTTTCAGGAGGCACCAGGGCTACATTTCAGTGGACAGTTCCTGCTCTTCTCAAGTAACTTGGCAGAACCATACATTAGCATCATCCACCATAGGCCAAGACCCTAACATCATTTACTGCTTTTTTATTCCTGTTTATGAGTTTCCCCCTGCATATTGCTGTGGCCAACTAATCATGCTGCAAGGATACACATTATTTTCCAGAAGTCAGCATCTGTGCTTCTGCCCTTCAGGAAAGTGAAAGGCATCACAGGACATGTTGGCTGTACTGGTGGGGCTGTGCTCCTCCTGCCTGTTAACACTCATGTGCTAATTTTTTAGGTCATTTTTAGGCAGACTCGCCTCCAACTGAAGGCTGATGTATCCCACCTCATTAGAAAGAACATTGCACGAAATGCAGGGAAATGTAGTGATTGCATGGGAGTGAAGAGCAACAGCTGTGTCAGTGTGGTGCTCACTATAATTACACACCATGGTTACTTTATAGTGCACCGCTGGGATGTGCGGGGTGGGTTATTGTTTCAGCGACAGTGCATGAATCACTGCTGGCATAGTCGTTTCACTCAAAGGAACTATGAGTAGTGCTGAGACAGTGTTAATTTCTTTGTGTTAATCCAGAAGACCACTGGTTTTGGTATTTCCAATACCTCATGTGAGAACCACAAGTGGCTTCTTGTCACTGTAAGACCAATGAGTACCAACCCAGAGAGGGCCCATGGAATCTCCAGTTGGACTCTTTTACGTTGTTTTGTAATTTTTTTTTTTTTGTGCTCTGCAGAAATACTTTTAACTGGCTGAAATACAGCCCAGGAAAATAGCCAGTCGTCTGGAAGACTGGACTGCTGGGTTTTTTTATTTCAGTCTGCCACCAGTTTGCACTGGAGCTTTGAGCAGACTGGCCTAGAGATGCAACAGTTCAGGACAACCCTATCCTGACTTGTGTAGATATATATAGATACAGACATCAGCATATGAATTAATATCACATCAGCAAGCCTAATGGGACTTACTTCACCGGGTATGAGCTTATTCATTAAAAACATCCAGGTGATAGATGTGCTGGGAGAGACTTTCCGTGGGTGAGGTACCAGTGGTGGCATGGGGCACAGTGTGAGATCCTCCCCATGGCCCTGCGTGGAGGCTGCCACTGGGCAGCGCATCACCCTGCCTTGCTCCCTGTACCCGTGCTGGGCTTTGGCTGAGGGATACAGCACACCGCTGGCAGGGAGCACTTTGTGTCTGGTGCTGGGTCCCACTGTGGTGCCGTCTCGCAGACATGAGAGGCACGGGCAAAATGGGAAGTGGGAGCGAGCAGCGTGAGTCAGACAAAGCAGAACATTTAGCAGAGCTCAGGAAAGTAGCAAAAAGCTTTGGATAATAACATGTAAATACAGATTCACATCCATATCTTAAAAATGTGTATTTCTCATATTTTTATGACTATACAGCAAATTGTTTGAGCAAGTGCTACTCTGAATATTTCTTCCCCTGTGGGGGAATAATGAGGCACAGGGAGATCAACTGATTTTCTTGGGATCACAAAGAAGGTTCAAGGCACAGCTCAGGAGTTTATCCTGGACTGGATTGCCTGTCACCTTGACATTGTGAAGCACATGGTAACTTGAAAAACATCATGTTTCATGATTAAAACTCCTCTCTAATGGCCAACAAGTCCTATAAAGACAAATGTCATCCCAAAATGTCAATATTTTAAAAAACAAAAATCTCTGAATAGGTTGCTATGAAGAACATTTTTTATGAGGCTTACTTCCCTAATTAGAAGTTACCAGGGCTTTACCAGAGCTGTCTTGAAGTGTTTATGCATGACATTGAATAAAACTGCCTTATGCTAACAGCGAATATCTCCCATTATTACTCATAGCTAGTGTCAAAGTCTGTCCATTGTGTTTTGACATCCATGGATTTGCTTCTGATTATGGACATGTCCTTTTGAGTGCAAAAGATGAAGGGAATTTTTTTCTTTTAGCTGAAGAAAGTTGGATGTCACAAAGCTATCTTAACAGCAAAGCAGAGAGACTGTCTGGAAGAGGCAAATGCACTTGTCCTCTGTAATAGGGGAAGAGGTTCATGAGAAATCTGTGGTGTGTTTAGAAGCACTTATGAGACCAGCACAGATATATTGTTAGTAGTTGAAATGTAAATCAGAAATGTTTCCACAAAAACTCCTCAAAACAGAAAAAATAATTAAAGTAAAAACCCACCACAATACAAAAAGCCACACAATCCTTTTTGGTCCACATCAAGTTCTTTCAAGAAACTTGCCAGAACTATTTTCCTACAAATCTGCTTCTTTGTGTTGTTAGTTTGTCTTCCAACAGCACTAGACAAAAATGCAATGACTCTCACATCTGTTAGGCCATTATTATTTCATGTGTGGGGGTGACATTGCCACTTGATGATGCACGGTAATGACGCATAATAGCCTGGTGACGCGAGTGGGCTGGCTTGTTCCTCTGTCACTGGGAGTCTCTGCAGCTGTGACTCTGTTGGGCGATAAGAGGAAGAGATGCAGATTTTTATTTGAAATTTTAGTGTGACATAGCAGTGGTATAATTTGAAGTGCAAGCAAGTCTACTTGTTGGGCATTGAATAAGCTTTGCCGGCATGAGAAGGGCCATATAGGAGGGGTGTATAGGAATAAGCTGATGCCACCTGAAACGAGTAAGCAGATCCAAATAAGCTGTGTAGGGTTCTGCATCTCACTTGGTGCTTCAAAACAAAGACTGATGCCAAGTCTCAAAAATACTCTGTTTCTAGTCTTTTATGTGAAAGAGAAAGGCCCAAGCTTGATCTTAGTACAAGAGAGGAAAGATGTGGGGGTTATTTGTTCTTTTCTTTAATGGATCTCTTTATAGTATCTGAGTGCTGCTTACCATTTCAAAGGAGGGAAACAGTATATTGAATAATAAACATACTCATCTTCTCTTTGTTAGGAAGATTACAGAGGCCAAAAATCTTAAAATTTTTATTCTTCTGCTGGGTTCTTAAATTTCTCTCAAGTTTTGCACCATATTATTTTGCCAGGCTAAATAAGCTGAGCTGCTGCAGTTTTCTCCAATGTGATTCCTACATCTGCTACAGTGGAAATGAAACTGCATGCTGTCCCACATGTGACCTGACATGAACCATTTACAACAGTGCCTGTACTCTCCTACTGTGGTGGTGTGCTTCCTCTCCCTCAGCCTAACCTGTATTTCCCGTAACCCTAATTAAGTGATAATCACCAGTGGTGGTAGTAATGATGCATCTGGTCCTGATGGATGCATCTGACTCAAAGTGAAAATTTGGGGCAGACAGATAACAACACAATAGCTAAGGGCTAATTTGAACAATGCGCTCAACTAACCATGGTGCTGGTGAGCACTCAAGACAAATTTGGAAGAAACTAACACCTGTAGATGGTATGTGAATATGACTGTAAATCAGTTCTCTTACTCCATAAATAGTGGATAGCCCAGGGTCCATTGAGCTTTCCTGCACAGCAGCCGGCTGCATGCCAGGGTCTTCTCTTGCGTAGGGACATTCTCAGAGTTACTCTTCGAGGTTGAGAGGGTCCTTGCCACAACAGATTCTGGGCAAGTTACTAATAAGATGTTAAACTTTGAAATCCTAACTAAGTTATATAAAGGATTGATTGTGCATATATAGTCCTTTAGACATAAACCATTGAAGTGGATCCAGCCACACCTAGACTCCTCTCTGAGAAGGACTTTAGAAAACAAGGGTGTCAATTCTGAACATTGTGACTCGATGGGAAGGTTTCCCTGACAGTTTTGTCTGATCCTGTCCTCTATGCAGTAAATATCAAGTGAACCTTGACACCGAATCTTGCTAAACCACTGTCTCATGTACTATCAAACGTTGTTAAATCACTGTTTTATACAATAAACATGTTGCTAATTCTCTCTTAGGAGTGAAGTGCATCACTCCATCTGTGACACCTACCACTATTGCAAAGTCGGGTATTACTGATAAAATACATACTGATTAAAGCAGTATGTATTGGTCAATACATATAACCAACATATAAGCTATTTTATAATCACAGTTGCTTTTTTCATGGGGTCAATTCCCCTCCTTCCCTGCCACTTCTTGTGGCTGCTGAGTAGGGGCTATTGTTTCCTTCCATAGGAGATAAGGTCTCCAATGCCCTGGTGGGTGACGACTTCTTTCAGAGTCATTGGCTTCTTTTTGACTCCCTGTCCCCGGATGTGAATGGAGAAAATCTGGTGCAGTTCTGCTGACTGTGTCATTATAGACACTGGGCAAACAGCTCTCATTTTGGGTACCCTATTACAGTGTGTGTGAGTGTTCAGTTATCATCCCAGAGCATTTTGATGCCAATGATTTAATGAGAATACTGTTGAGGCTGTGTGCAGTACCCTCAGTCAGTTCTGCCATAAATACAGAGGGAGACATCTTATGTCTCCCATGTGATCTACTTCTATCCTTTAAGTCCCTCAGACAAAAGTGGTAATTTTCATTTCCAAACTCTCTTTTCCATTGCTTTTCAGTGCTTCTGTTCAAAGGTTACAGCATCACTTTTCTCTGCAGCTCCTGCATGAATTGCCTTTATGAACATAATCTCAACCAAAACAAGATTTATTAAAAAGAGAAAGAAAAGGAAATTGAAAAAAGGAATAAAAGGTTTATTTAACATTTGACATAAATTTATTTACATTCCTCATGAGTTAAACTGTTCAGCTGTGTGGTAAAAGCAAAAAGAAATACAAATAGTTCACCTTCCATGAAAATCAATCTTCTGTCTATTCAAATCCCTTGTTATCATGAACTTTCTGTCTAGAGAGAGATGTGAGTACCATACTTGTTTCTCGGCAGAGTTTTCTCCATGTAAACATCGAGTAGAAGCTGAATCCATCAGTTTCCCTGACAGCTGTCTCACTGAGGTTGTTATCTTAAGCGTGATTAACAGCTGCTTTTCAAATGCTCAGTTACCTGTTTCAGAGATTGTCTTGCACAGATTGTAACATCTCAGCAGAGCAAACGTTATTCAGGCATTAGTCTTATCAAATTTTCCTTTACAACATTCTTCCCTTTGAGTCAATCTTTCCTGCAGTAAAAATACGAACTATAGGCAGATCCCTGGACTCAGCTTAACATCTGTCCAGTCCGAGTCTTGTAGTAAGTTTTTTATTGTGTTTACAGGAGACAGGCCAGAGTGGAAACCCGCATCTGACCGCTTCAAACTTTCTGATATTTGAAAGCTGAAATCAACCTGAGGTCTGAAGTATCTCTCCCTCCGTGAAATAGCACCTAAAATGCAATTACTCTTTGTCATTGTAACAGACTTCATCTATTCTCAGAACTCCTAAAATTCAAGAAATAAAGGGAAATAACTTTAAGCATCCACACAACCGCGATGTGCGAGTGGCATGACGATCTGAGCTGCATGGGAAGTGTGCGACTGAATGTACTCTTCACCCACTGCCTTCTAAATCGGGTGTGAAGGCAGTGGACTGCTAAAATGAAGATACTTCAGTTAATGATGTTGCCTTGTGCTAGCCTGCCAAGAGGTAATAATGCAATTAGGAGAGGTTGTCTGACTAATAAGCAGAGTGTCATTGTGGGAGGTAGGAAAACAGAGGCAGTTTTTCTGTGGGGTTGATCTGTACATAACCGTGTCCTCATCAAGGCCAGATGGGAGGCAAAGGGTGTGTGCTGAGCCCTGCCCTGAGAGATGCTGTCAGGCTGATGGCGATGCTCTCCTTGGCAGTCTCTTTCAGAGCCCTCAGCCTTCACTGAGTGTGTGTCCAGACCACCTGTGCACATGGGTCATTGGGGAACTGCATGTCAGATATTCCTTAATGTCCATGCAGGCCTGTTCCCAGCTTGCTGGGCAACACACATGAGAACCTATGCAAGCAGAGAGCAGCATTTCACTCCCTGTGTCTCTTACTGACAATCCAGTTTCCTCTTGAACATCTTGGTCCTGGGCAGATGCCTTCAGGTACTCTGACATTAAATGGCCATTTTCCCCAGCCAATTTTAGCCTTCTCAGATTTGGTGTCTCCAAGGTAATTGATTCCTCTCCCTCCAATGAGGGACCTCTAGTGGGAGATTATTCTGTAACCTCATGTGAGCATGTGGTGAATCTCTTTCTGCAGACACCTCTCTCCCCCTGTTTGCTTTAGTCAAATAACCTGGACTAGACATGCACTTTCTTGGTGGCTAAGGTCAGGTGAGAGAAAACCCATTATGGGTATTCCAAGGCCTAAATCCCTCTGTGGGATTAGCAGTCTTGGATTAGCATGCCCATTTAAAAAATATGAATCATGATTTCAAATGTCCTCAAGGTATTGGATTGGGATAACTGCTGCTACAAGTGTGTGCTAAAGCCTCCCCTCATGGATGGTAAATTCAGTTAAGCTGAGCTGAAGACCTGGGTCTTAGCTGTCTTCTTTTTTGATAAAAACAGAGCTCCTTGTTGCTGAACCTCAAATGAAAAAAAAAAATGGCATTTGGTCATGTCTGTGCCTTTATCATCCTCCCCCTGGCATAATTACTGTGATTATTTCATCCTTCCCAACAAGTCTGGGACAAGCAGAAACATGTGGCTGAAATGGAAGCCCTTATCTATGCAGGGCTGAAGTGTCATCTGTCAGGACAGTTCTGATGATCCAGAGCAAAACAACCGCTCTTCCCAATGGCTTTGAACTGGGAAGGTTTAATGGTGAAAACAAAGCGCTCTAGCCACGCCTCTCCCTGTTTTCCTAAGGAATGAAGCGTCCAGGCCTTTGTGTGGATCTTTTCACACAGTTTCATTACTTTTGCCAAAGCAAGAGCTGACAGCTATTTTTATGGGGAATGCTGTACAGCTCGTACAGTAGTTTAGTTTTTCAAAGCAGTCTAGGGGATTTGAGACACACATCTTCCATTTGCTTTAACACACCCTCACTTTAATTAAATATATGTGTCTGAATCCCCCAGGCTGCTTTGGAAGTCTCAACTATAGAGTCTGATTTAAACCCACTGAGATCAGGTCTCTCCACTGACGTCAATGTGTTTTGGACAGTGCCACTGTGAAGAAGATTTCTATATTGGATGTGCCTGTAAAGGCACGATCTAAGCCGGTTCACATTGATCCATTCTTCACTTCGGGCAGACTGTACTGGTCATCACTAATGGCTGCAGCATAGAGCAGTGGCATTTTCCAGGCTGCTTGGTGATGAATGATTGAACTGCCACAAATACCGTGAAGTCTTTAGTGGAATCACTATTAGAAATGTATCAGAGCCGTGGGTAAGGTTGTTTGAGAGACATTCATTGTCAGGAGAAAGATTTTGAGATGGCAGCTTAAAATTAATGTAGAGGCCAGAAACATGTTTTACACCCTTTTTATACACAGCTTAGTTTCTGGGATACTTGTCTTCATATATCTACTTCTGAAATATTCAAGATGGGCTTCAGCTAGAAGGAGAGGAGTAGGGGACACTGACAGAAAAGCCTTTCAAAGACCTGTTTGCTTTCTCTTTTAAGCACTTATGGTTAAGCTGCCTGTCAGGAAAGGTTCCCCCATAGATCAGACCAGCAGGGACTGTTTTCATTTTGAAATTGGAAGAAGGAAAAAAAAAAAAGGCGGCCATGGGAACCATGGACTGTTTGTTTTTCTTTGTATGTTGGATGTCATCCTCTCTCTCAGGTCACTCAAAATTTTCCCTGCTGTTTCTAGAATCCTAGGACAGTGGCAATGCTGCCTATTTCTTCTTCAGGCAGGAGGATGTAGCTTTGATGTCCATGAGCATTCAAGCTGAACTGAAGGTCTTACACTCTCTGTAAGCTGTTGGGGAGCATTTGGTGTGTTTTGGACTGTGGAGATTATAAGATTTGAATCTTGTGGGTCTGGGGAGTGCTGCAGGGGGACAGGAAAAGTGCTTCTCATATTCCAGGAAATTGGGCAGGGACTCAAGCTGTCCACGGATCTGGCTGTGTTCACAGCTGAGAGAGTGTTGTGTGACTGTTCAGGTGCCAGTTGATAGGTTGGAGAGTTCAATTAATAATTTAATAGACTAAGTCACCACAGCACTGGGACTCTCCTTAGCTCCAGAAATTTGCTGAACCTCAGAGAGAGTAGTTAAGGTTATGCTGAATTTCTTGACAGCCCTTTGAGAAAACCAAGAGTAGGAGAGTTAACAGCTGTGTATTCTAAGAAGCAGACAAAACTTCCACAGTTATCTTTTGGATTTTAATTTGTCTTTTTCCCCCATGAGTTTTCCATTCTGCCCAATCAGCCATGCTCATCTAGTAGAAATAACTGCAACTGAGAGTGAGGCATCATTATCGGTAGGTATCTGCAGACTGAGGTCATGGTCTTGTGAATTTAAGCTATGCAAATGTACATTTTCAGACCTCTTCTCAGCTCTGGAAATGTGTTCTATCATCAAGAAATTCCAGGAATCACTTGACAGGTCTGGGTGTGCAGTGCAGAACAAAGAACCCATATTTCTATGAAAAGATGACAACTTTTTGAATAGTTCTTGTGTTTACAGGCCTTCCAGACAGACATGCATCAAGAAACTGTACCTACTTGGGCATTTGATGTTGTGTTCATCACCTTCTTTTATGAAAAAGAATGTGAGTCATTTGAACATCACAAAGTAAATTAATGAATCTGACTGAAACTGGAGACAGTTCTCTTCTAAAACAAATGCAAAGTCTGTTCAAACAAGGAGTTCATTTCTCAGCAAGTGGTGTTACTCCACTGATGGCACACAGAATTATGTGGTGACAAAATACAAAGGAGTCTTCCATGAAGCTGGAAAACAAAGGATGCCCAGTTTAAGAGAAATATCCAACTTGGCACTGCTTGCTTCTGTCTAATTGTAATTCTAGTGATTCACAGGCAGATATTTTGGATTTGTGTCTGTGTCTGTCTACGTACACATACGTACACGCTTATATCTATACTTACACACACCTCCCCCACACTCTTATTTAGGAATATGCATCCAACTTGTGATTGCAGAAACCCGCTCATATTTTATGTAAAGCAGTGGTAAGCTGTCAGAGAATGGTGTCATAGATTGTTATGACAGGTTAGTCAGAAAATTGACGTGTTAGAGAGAAGCAACATATCCATCTGAACATGCTGGAAAACTGACAAGACCGTAGTTACATGTACAATTTGGAAAGAACTATATAGGCATATGAAATCCCATCATAAGACTTCTGGCTATGTTACAATACTTCTCCATATACCCATATGATTGTTATATACAAGTCTCATGTATACTCTGGATTAGCTGCCACAAGATAAAAACTAGTTCTGCACTGTTAACTTTATCAGAGGTATCCAAATTCATGTAACCTGTTTATGTAATGTACTAAATGTATAAAATTAGCATCAATGTATATCTTATTTCTGAGTTATTTAGGTTGTTATTTTGTAATCCAAGCTATCATTAAAATCTCAGGGGAGATCTTAGTTCCTCTAATTTTTCTGAACTGCCTTCAGTGCAAGGGCAATATTTACCTGCGTGTCTAGACACCATAATTTGGATTGCAGCTTTGATGCTATAGCATCAACAATCTTGATTCTTTCTGAAGATGCTGATTTGGATGGCTCAGAAAATTGATCTTAATCCATACATATTTTGTCCCTAGATTGAAAAACTTGCTGTTAGTAATCAAAGGTGATTGTTCCACTTGTTCTGCAGGTAGGTTTGATGTTTGGGACTTTCTCCACACCCCTATATACACATCACTAAAATCAGCTTTTTTTTCTTAACTCCCCTAGAACAGAGTTGCAACTTTGGTGCACCAGAAGACGGTGTCACTGCTTTTCTTAACATGTTTGTCAAGTTTCTTTTTTTCCCATTTCATTTCTGTGGCTGTTTGGTCTAAACTGACACACAGAGAAAAGCAATAACATGGATATCAACTATAGGGGAAAGAGGGGAAAGAGAACACCCACTCATCAATGCTCCCTCATATTACTCTTGCCAGATTTAATTTCAGACTATCCAATTTTTATCCCATCTCAAATATCTCATCTGAACTGAAGTTTCTATGGTATTAGAAGAGAGTTAGAATCTAACATTTATAGACAGTCTCGTAGCCTTTCTTTCTCATTCCTGTTTTTGTTAATTCCCTTCTTGTTTTCAGAGAGGCAGAGCCATTTCTCAAACAGTATTGCAGTGAACAACTACTTGAGGACTGTGTCATGTGCCAGTATCTGTGCCAAGTCCCTGGTAGGACAGGGAGCTTTTGAACCATCCCACTGCTAATCAAACAATCTGGAGACATCCTGCCAACCCTGTCCTTGTCATCTGCTGCTCACTCTGCACGCACATTTGATTAGCTCGGCATCAGATTCTCCCAGCTGTGCACAAAGTTTCTTTTTCTTTGCTACCAGCCAAAGGAAGCAGGGATGGACTGATTTAAAAATCTTGGCTCATCTTATCTGGCTCATGACAAATATATTCTCAAATTAGTCTTGCAAGTCACTTTTTCCTAACTAGAAATTACTTTCTACAATAGCCTGTGACATATTTTTATTCTGCTTTATATGTTTCTATCCTGATAGTCTGTTTTTCTATCCCAGGCTCATTTTCCCAGCCTCTTTTTTAGGGTTTGAAAAGGGGAATAATTTGCCTTTAGGGAAATGGGTAAGTAGACAACCAGATCCCATTGTTTTTGGACCACAGTTACCTGCGCTTTTAAAGTTAAACTTATGGTCAAGTACTGGGTTGCAGTAGGGAAAGATCTGTCCCAAAATGTAAACACTAGTAATAAAAGTATGACATAGAATTAGTTTTTCTTTTTTTTTTTTTCCTGAACATAGAGTAGTTGTATCTCCTCCTTTGTGTATAATGACTCTCAGAGGTTTAGCTACCTCATCCACCTTCTTACTCTACAGTTGTTGTTCCTTCCTTGCTTCTCCTTTTCACCACAAAACAGAGCAGGAAGAAGATTACGAAAGCAGAAATCCCCTTGGACAACTCAGATCAAGGCTGAAGAACTACTGCTCGTAAAGCAAGGTTGGAATCATTCGCATGTGCCAGGAAAGGTCAGTGAGTGTGAATGCCTGTGGAGAGCTTGTCCATAGAGGCTGATAATTTTCAGACATAAGATTTCCCAAGAGTACGTGGCAAAAGAGAAAGTGCCTTGAAAACAAGCAGCTCATTCTCTTTTGGGCTAAGGCCACCCTGTCAGGTTTTGAGAGCACAAACAGGGCTAAAAAAATATTTCACTTACATTACTATTAGAAGCAGGCCACATAAGTACTTAGCCTTATGGGGCTGGACATTAGGCATCTAAATATTCATATGGTTGTGGATAACAGGCATCATATCAAGTTTCTGCAAGCAGTGACTTTACAATCTAAAAAGGAAGAATTTTCTAAGTGTAAGAAAAGGCTGAATCTTAGAGCTTAAGCCTTCACAATAAATATATGGATTAAGTGTTCTTAGGGATCACAGAGTTGGGTTGCTTTACCCATCCCTGATACTACCTTAGGTAATATAATATACAGTGGCTTGGCTAATAACAGTCTGTACCACTTCTTTGCACTGGATTGAACCAGAGTGTTGTGTGTGTGCCAGTAGTCCTGTGAAGTTCAGTGTAGCAGAGATTCTGTTAACATTTACTGGGACAGCAGTCCCTTCCTGATCATCCCTGTGCTGCACTAGCTGTCATCACCACCACCACCAAGTGCTAAGTGATGGTGGCAGACGAGGATGAAGTCCTTGAGAAGCAACACCAATTTATAACAGATTATCCTATTTGTAGAGTGCTTTCTCTCTACACCCCCCCTTTGGACACTTGTTTCTTGTTAGTTATCTACAACCTGGGCATTTACTCTAACATAAGTAGGCTAGATACTATGTATAAACCTATGCCATAATCAAAAGGGAAAGGGAAAAACCTTCAAAGGACAATTTCAGAGGTTTCTCTCTCTATGGACAGTAGAAGCAGTCAAGAACAAAGTTAGGCTATATATCCAACCCATAAAGAGCTGGAATAGTCATAGAACTTCTAGGTGTCTAAGTGAAACATGTGCCATTCCAGCTGCAGATTGCTGAGGGTGTCACAGCAGATGCGATACGTTGCAGTGCACAGTTTGGTCAGTGTTTTGGTCAGCCACCGGTTTTCTCTCAGAATACTGCATTACAGGGTAAGCTGGTTAGTTCTATTTGATTCAAGGCTATGGCAGGAGAAGGATGGATATATATATATATATATATAAAATATATGGAAATATATATAATATATGGAAAGTCAAGTTAAAAACTTCCTTCTGTGGACTTTAAAATAATGGGGCAAGAGATCTAAGGAATAGAAGTCAATGTGTCCATAATAAAGCAGTTATTGGAAAGAACAAAAAAGACCACATATTTTCTGTTGAAGTTGGACCCCTTCAAGTACAGCTCTCTTTTGCCTTGGATTGAATCAGTATCTTTCAAGGGGGTGTTCGTTCATTTTTTTCTTGGTACCTACACCCTTCACCAACGGGAAGGAAAAAACAAACAAACTATATGGAAGGAAAAATTCCCCAAATTCTTGAAGAGATAAATCTTGAGCTTGGTCAGGTGGTTTTCCAGCTAGAAAAGCTGTGAAAGCCACTGAAGACAGAGGAAAGCCTTAAGCCTACCATGGAATCTAGTTAACCCTACTGTAGTAAGCACAGATCTGGCACTGATTTCACGTTTGGATTCCTTGGGCAGCAGGTCATTCGATGATTTCACACCTTAATTCCCTCTTTGCAGTTGCTCTGTAACTGCTCTGTCAATGGGATAATTTCACAGATCTGTCATTACAGAATTGTGTTGTGGTGCAGCAGTTGCACAGGGAAGTCAGTAACTTCCAGCCCAGGAGAGAGACAATGTCCTTCGAGGCAGGACAGAGGCAGGGAACATTCCTTGGGAAATCACTGGTGTTTGCTGGCCACAAAGGGTAAAAAGAGGACATTTCACTTTTACTGCAGCTGAAAGTGCCGACACATAAAATTGCTGCAAGGCTGTTCAATGGTACGGTCCGCCACGCCTGGGAAATGCTAGAGCTCTGTTATGAGCCATTTTACAACCTTCAAGGCTACTATACTTAAAGCATCCTTTAGAGTTCAGTTTGATCCTCTGCCTCATACCTGGGATCTTTTGCAGACAAAACAGGAAAGAACTGTCATGGTTTAGCTCCAATGTGTATCCATGCTGGAAACCTGCTGAGACATAAATATTTCAGAGCATATTAGCTGGAAGCTCTCCCATGAACTAAACAAGCAGTCTTCAATTTGCATTAAAATAATTAGGGGGTTGGCTTCATAATTAATTTTTGTGTAGCACATTGCACTTATTATCTCTGCAGGTACTCTGTACAACCTCTTGACAATATAGTTGATTTCTAACCATTACAGTAAGCTCCTTTTAGGTCATATAATATGGCAGTTCCTCCCTGAACCATGGTGAATCTGGATCTATGATCATATTCTCCTACACCGGGACTGTTTAACCTAGCTTTTTATTAGTCCTAAAAGCAGGAATTGCAAACCTTTTCCTTTATAGTGGTATACAGAGGATGACTCTTATGGTGAAGGAAGCTGATAAAGGATTGGGGTTGAAACCTGTATTTGAATCAACAAGTCTGGTGATTTGCTCTTTGGCTGAAATCTTGTAATCATTTAGAGGGCAAGACAGGGCTTAATGTCAGCTCTGTAAATGAAAACCATAGCAAGACAAGTACATATATTTGTAGAACAGACACACAGCTTTTAAAAACATCCACATAGAATAAAAACCTTGAGAACTGTAGTTTCAGTGATTCAGCTAATAACAACAGCGATTGATTTAGCTGAATGCTCAGGGAAACAAGTCACTGCCATTTTACAGTTTTGTGTCAGCTAAGATGGGGTAACTCCCTCTCCAAGCAAACTGGGCTACCGTATGTGAATGCTGCTCTTCCTCAGCAGGCTCAGCTGAGGCCACTCACGAGGGATCTAACACAGAGTAGGAACAGGCACACAGCCATGTGCTGAAGATCCACTGACACCAGCTTTTTCTTGTGGCTGAGCCAGGTTTCCAGGCTGGATCTCATCCATTTTGAGATGACTGCATGACGTAAGGGATCCCTGTTTTACTGATTTGCTTGAGTGGTGTTATGGTTTCATATTCACTGAAAAGGAAAACCCAGGAAAAAGCTAAAATTGAAAAATTTGTTAATTTCTAAAGAAAAATGTGGAGTATTTGAAGGGGAGCTCCTGAGACAAAGCCCACTGATATCAGTGGGACTCTTCATAGACTTCTGAGATTACTGGGTTTTACAATCTCAACTGTTGCTATACCTTTGAGCTGGCAGGCACATTCAGACCAGCTATACATTTACTGGGAGGGCTGTCTTCCCTCAAAGTTAGTCGGTTAACTCTATCTCTGGGAAAATATCACCTTGTCTAAGGTGATCAGTGCATTCTCACAGAGGAGGACTCCCACTTCGGTTATACGTTGGCTCCCTTCTGTACTGCATTTCCTTGCAAATAATAAAGAATAATGTCCCTGTCAAGAAAAAATGGTGTTTTGCTTTCTCTGCCTAGTATGGTATGTTCCTGGCAAGTGATAATGCATTGAATACATTAACCAGCCTTATAAGCTTATTTTTTGGTAGCTAAAATTTGTTGCAATTTGGATCATTAAACAATTCTCCATGTAGCATTGTCTTAAAAGAAAACACATTAAAAATCTATCAAAATTGCTGATATCACATTAGTTATCTGAAAATAATGGCCATCACTGGAGACAGAGCTATTGGATTTTGGCAAATTAACCTCACAGCTCACAATGAAGGCCACAATGTCTATGGAGGACATACTTTTACAGCTTGCAGTGATGGGTAAATGTGGAACATAAAAGCCAACTTTCCCCCATCCAATTTCCTGTTTCTATGGAAGAGTATAATAGCACAGCAAATGCATCATGATTGTTCCACAACTTTGGGAAAGCTGCTTTCCCAACTTTCAGTTGTTTTAAGTTTGCATATTAGTTGAGTGGGAGGGGATGACCATAGCTCCCCAAGGGATGTTTCCTCTATGCATTTCTCCAGTTCTTTTCTGAAGCTATAAACTTTTAGCACCCACTAAAGCATATAACTGCAGCAAGGAGATCCATAAGACTGAATTATGTGAAGTATGTTCTTTGATTTGTTTTAAATGTTTCCTGTCAAGAAAGTATAAACACCTCCTAGTCTGAGTTTTGCCAGAGGCAAACCTTATTCCACAAAAGATGTAAGAGACCCTTATCATGCAGCATCTCCCTCCTCTCATTCATCTCTTCTCCAGACTAGGCACCAAACCAATATACTCCTTTTTCATGTGTAAACTACCCTACACCACCATGAAAGTGTTGAAACCTTGTGAAATTACCCAGGTGAAGGTGAGTTCAACCATAAAAATACTGAATGTGGTACATATCCAGAGAACATTAGAAATGTTAGAAACATAAACCAGTAATTTGTCTTTGCTCCCATATGAACAATTAGCCATGTGTTATGAGTAAGATGAATATGTATATGTTCTAGAGGATCTTCTGCACAGTTCGCTGTGACTCTTCTGGCTGCATTGACTGTTTCATAGCTACTGTGGCTGCCTAGCTGGGGAAACTAAGCCCCAGCATCACTGCGATCCCATGTGAACTAGGGAGTAAGGTGATTTTAGCCATGGTGAGGACTATGCTCACAGTTTCCCAGCATGTGCAAGACATACAGTCTTGAAACTATCACTGTAGACATCAGTGACTTGTCTGATTCTCCACGGTCCATAGGCTACAGGACCTGCTCTTGGGTAGAGGTCTTCCCAGTGCCTTGTCCCACAGAACCTGAATGAGCCTTCTCAATCTCATCAGAAACTTCACAGACTTTTCTTTCAATGAACTAGTCCTGTCTCCTACCACTTCACCTTTTTCTGGCTGTCATTTTACAGACTAGTCTGCCTTTGAATTTCTCACCCTCCTGAAGTACCTGTTCTCATAAGACTTCCCTTACAGAAGATCCAGCACAAGGAAGTGGATACTCTGAGCCCACACCTTGGAATGATAAGTGGATTCAACTGTGATTCTCTGCAATATAAAACAAAAATATGAAACTAAAGTGTGGGAGGACTGGATTTGAAATCCTAGTGAGAGGCTATACCTTGTAGCTATGTGTTTTATACTTAAATACCAGTTACTGACATGCAGCCACTTCTGGGACAGGGAGTGAGACCCACTCAGCACCCTGCTGAACCAGAGCAGGTGGAACACAAAGTTAGATTCACAACAATAAGACAAACCCTCATCGTGGGGAAGTACAAGATGCTGCAGAGCTTTTTATAGCAGCACAGAGACCTTTAAACCTTGTTGAGCCTGCGTGTCTTTCAGTAAGTGAACATTTAAGCTGCATGATATTTGACACTGCTGTCTGTAAACATGTAAAGGATCAGCCAGATGCTTTTGAGGCTGGAGGGGTTTAGACCAGATGTTTAGCCCTATGAGCCATTGCCTACTGCAACAGGGACTGCAGAAGTTTACTTTTTTACACTTTCACCAATTACACAAACACAAACAAGAATCTTTCTACTTTTTATACTTGCCATGAAAAAGAAAGTGAGGATTAGGAAAATGCCCATGCCTGGCTATTGAAGAAACCCATGTTGAACTTTAAAATGCACTTTTACTGTCTTGAACATCTCAGGGCAGCTCTCTTCTGCAAATCCTATCTCTGTATATGGCTAATTCTCTCCCTGGTGTTCATTCCTACTTTACATATTTATATAGGAGATGGTCTGCGGATGTACAGAACTCAACTATGACTCAAAGCAAATACTGTATAAAGCCCTGTAGATTAAAGAACACTGATTTAATTTGAAAGCATTTCAGGTCTTGCTGAGCAGTTAAAGAACTAAAAATCTGGCCAGAAGTGTGCAGATGGAGTTGACTGTCTCAAGACTGCACCCTAGATTACAGCTATCATTTGGACCATAAAGAATGACAGCCAGTAAACACATTGCTTACATCATTCAGCTGGGAAGAGATTTGACTCAATGTCCTATGAAGAAGAAGAAAAAGGTTGCATCTAATAGCCAGCAGAGAAGAAAAATTTTCAACAAAGAGATTTTAGCAGAAATGTGCTCATTCAAACTTTTTCTGTGGAAAGTAGGGGTTTTATCCTTGTGGGGGAAAAAAAAAAAAGTGACACTTTTACTACTTTTTTTAATTGTGGAGCAATTCCCTAACAGTTAAAAAGCTGAAAAATAGTTGGAAATTGATGGACAAGATGCTTGCTTTTTGAAACTAATATCATCACTTCCAAGTAACACCAAAAGAGGGAGTGTTATTTTAAAAGTGAAAAGTAACACTTAACTGTGAAGATGCTGCTCTCAGCTGCCCTGTGTTACAGCTTTTATAATGATTTTTAAGTGGAAAAAATAGTGAAAAAATGACCTTTTGAAAATGAATATATTAAAATAGTAGTGATTTGAGAAAAAAAAAAAACCCTTTTCCTATGAAAACTCACTTCAGCAGGTGATTACTACACCTCTGTGAAGAGCATGATGCTATTAGAATGATATTTTGGACTTGTCAGAAGGGGATATAGTTCAATTTGCAGTATTGGTATCATCACTGTTGATCATTTGCTCCTGAAAAATAATGCACAAAAAGTAGAACTAAACTCTCTGTTCTTTCATGGCTCAGCATTACAGAGGCATAAAGGCAAAATTGTCCAAAGATCCAATCCAAAACCCATTAAATATCAATGAAAACTTTCACAGAGGGCTTCTAGTATGGGTTACCTCCCCAGTGACTGTAAATGAAATTAATCTGTCAGGCAGCAATAATACAGTGATATAATTAACTTGCTTAGAATACAATCACTTTAACTTTCATTAAAAGTGATGAGTTTCTTTCAATTACCTTGCCAAGATACATTTTGTTGTTGTTGCTTTGTTTGCTGTTGAAAAAAAAAATCCTTTTTTGGTTAATTTCCCCTTGGACTGGTGATTGTTGCTGTAACAGAGTCTGACTTCCAGGGTCATGCTTGCAAATGTGGTGACAAATAGAGACATCTGTAGAATGGTGAAATAACACCATTTTCTTAGTGGAGCCAGGAGCATGCACGTTTCACCCAAAAGTTAATGAGAACTCAATGCAATATTGATTCTGCTTGAACAGCTACACGGATGGTAAGCTAGGATTATAATAAGAGATTGCACAAGTTTTCCAGAGATGGACAGGTGAGGGAAAAATGCAGGACCATTGAAGAGACCATGACTTTGGGCCTCTGTTCTGAAAAACTCCCTGACAGACAGGCTGTTGTATGTACCTCAAGATTTCACCGGGCTTTGGAAACTCAGTAGTTCTCATTGACTTCCCCATGCCATGGTTGACTTGTGCCTTCTCTTGGGGCAAGAACTAGCTATGAGCAGTGACTGCCTTCTCTGATGCAGTCCTTCCTTTCCTCCACTCTCAGGTCACTTCTGAATGTCTACTTGCGACTTCTTTCCAGTCTGAATCTCACATCTGACTGGGATGACAGGGAGATGGACAGGTTTGCTCTTATCCTAAGTACGTGATGCTTCTCGCCTGTAACTTAATGGAAGTTACAGAGAAGAGCTGCAGTAAGCAACAGCAGGGGCAAAAAGAGCATTAAATAAAGATGAGACTGTACCAAGTGGAGCTATGAGGAACTTGGCAGGTTTGATTCCCGCAGGTTCACATGAGCATCTTCAGCTGCGATCCACTGAACAGCTGCCAGACAGTAGTTGCAGGGGCTGTTTCAGCCTGGGCTACAGAGGAGGAGAAGCCAAATGGAGTGTGAATTTTCTTTGCATTCACTCCATGACACATTTGTATACATATTAAGTCTTACATTTGTCTCCCCTTTCTTTTACTTTTCAGTCTCTTTCCTGAAAATATAAAAAGAAAGTCCGCAGTTTTCAATTGGAGACAATAGTCAGGGGTAGAATATAGCCAGCTTTTAGAGAGCCCTGAGATGGACTGCTTTTGACTTAGTAAACTAACCACAGATGTTTCTTTATTATTTGAAAAATATAAGATGAGTCATGTTTGAAAGTATGAAGGTTACAGTGCACAGTCACAGAAAAGTCACAGTACAGTGTCAGACAGTACTGCGATACTAACAGATGGAAAAAGATTCAGATGCATCTTTTAGCATAAACATAGGGTTAAATAAATAATGGTCTTGTAATGGACAGAGTGAAGAGTCGGTGGAGGAATTTTGTTTGCGTTGACCTGGAAGAATTTAGAGAAATGGAGCAAAGGAAAGAAAAGTATATATGTAAATTTTTAATCTAGGTGAACCTATTATGTTTTAACATTATTTAACAGTAATTTTAATATTAAAATCTAGCTGAAATTTTAATGGGGTAAAATTGCAATTTAGAAGGCAAAGAAACAAAACAGAAAAGTTCCAGTTTGAGAAAGCTGACATAAGATGTGATCATGTCCCTGCTGGTTGTTCCTTCCTGCCCCTTCACCCCCACAATACTCCATATGCCACCAAACACCTTCAGTCACCCAGGAAATCCATTTTGAGCTGAAATTTCTATTAATCTGAGAGAGCTTGCAGAGTTCCCCCCAACCTGGTATTGAGTGTATGGCTTCTCTTTTGGTTTTCTACATGGCAAGCTCTCTGTATGGTGGGCAAGTCCTCCGGTGCATAGCCAGTCCCTTGCCATCCCTTTAGAGGGACGAGTTGGTCTCCTCTGCTAGGCCAGATGGTGCTTGTCTGGTACCTGCAGACTGCTAAGCTCCCTAGCACAGCACTTCCAAAAGAAAAAGACCAGACATTGAGCACTGGTCCATTTTTGTAGGTGCGAAGAAGCAGAAAGAGCACCAGTGTCAGGAGAAAAGAGAAGGCAGTATCTTTCTCTAAAAAAGTCAGGAAATCTTTGCAGATTTCTCTCTTCAGCCTCAGTCTCATGTTTGCAGGAACCATCACTTACAGGTCCAATTTAAATAGCTTCTGGCTCTCTTTCATGTTCTTTATGGTCCTTGCTTGTGCTTGCTTTGAGTCCAACTCAGAAAGAGTCACCTATTCAGGTGTCCTGTTTTGCAGTGATACCTTTTAAAACTGAAATGATAAGACCAGGTGCAGAAGTAAGCAGAAGCTGAGGTGAGAGGGCAATAACATTTTGCTAACCGAGTAGATACTTGTAAGCAAGGTTAAAGTTACAGTTCACCCTTTAAACTGTGATTTAGGTCTCTTCTGCTTAGGATTCCCTTAGGAGGTCTTTCTTCATTCTGTGCAATCTTTAACGTATGCGATAGTTGGCAAGGAAATGCCTTGTTAAATCTGGCTTAGTATTCAGCAAATATCCAAAGGGCTGAATGATACTCTAATTAAAACCTATTTGCCTCAAACTTCCTCTATATGCATCAGCTTTCCTCTGTGACTGCACTGTATCCCTTGGCATTATCTCAGATGTTATCCCACCCATTCCTCCTGCTGCAGGTGGATTCATTACCAGCCTAGTAGGTCAGCGGGCATTTTGCAGGGAGTAGCAGGACTTTGGACTCTGAGCTCCGTTGACCCATGGGCTCAGTAAACACAGGGTTTTTCACTGCTGAGCTCAGAGTCACAAGTGCAAACACCCAGCTTGCAGTTTGGGGCAAGATAACTGGAGGGTGAGGGGTGAAATATGCTGTCATTATTCTGCTCCAGGGCAAAGCCAGTCCCCATGGCTGAGCTGTGGACACAGATGCTCGGGGCTATGGAGCCACTCCTGTCATAGTGACACTTCATGTGAAAGATGCCTGTGAGATGGGGTAGGTTTTGATCCTGGACATGGGTTTGGTGATTAGAGGTATAAGACAGCCGTGCCTGGGCTCCTTAGACATGATAAATCCTACAAGGGGTTTAGTTGGTTTTGAGCATGGCTTGAATGCATACGGGATAACTGTCCTTTCTCAAATCCTTTTGCATCTGCTGTGATGTAATCTGCAACTTTATTACATCTTTAAAAAGCCCAAACAACTCTCTTTCTCCAATATTTTACATGGTTAAGAGAAAGGGAAGGCTGAGGCCATGACCTGCCATGAGGACAGAGGTATTGTCCTCCCTGCTCTCTGGCATGTCCTTTTATCCTTTTTTTTCCCTCTTGCTTACATGTGGAAGTGGAAGGGGCAGAGATCACCTTTCCACCAAGTGCCTGGCATGGGGTAGTACTGATGAATTTGATTTCTCAGCACTGCAGCCACCTGTGCTGTGGCAATATATAATTAAGGACAATAACAAAGGCAGGAGCAGTGTCTCGCTCTCAGCCCAGGATTAACATCAGAGAGGACTGTATCATCGCTGCTTTCAAGTCATCAGCCCCTGTCAGCTCTCACAAGCGTCTGAAGACTGTGTTGCCCTCCTCATGCTTTGAGGCCTTCAGAATTTGAAAAAGAAGCTCAGAAATTATGTCTTTTATTCGAAAACTTTCTTTTCCACCAATTCATTAAACTTTATACTAAAAAACCCAGGCTGTCAGAAAAATTATCCGACTCACATGATATCTTCAGGCCAAGTGCTAAAATTAAGTTGTGACGTAAAAAATACCAAAGTGGTGGGCATATTGGTTTCCTTGTAGAACAGATTTCTCTAGATATATTAATTCAGGCATTCCTGTGCAGTATGTCCTGGGAGACCTCTTCCCCCCAGCTAAGTTACAGACTGAAATTTAACTAAAATGCTTGAGAAGAAACTGCTGGGAAGGCAATTTCCTACCAGTGCCTCCAACTTGGCACCCCAGAACACATTAGCTTTCTACTATTGTTGTTTGCACACACAAATTACTCCATTTTCTAAGACTGACAGATTAAGCCTGCAGCTTTTGCTAAAAAACCAGTGAATAAGGTTTGGAGGTAGTTTTCTCCTGGGAAGAATCCACACAAAGCATTATTTAATATTTTGTAGATTAATCTACATTTGCATATGGGCGGTGGGGCAGGTTTAGCTCCAGGTGCTCAGTGGCTCTTCTGTGCTGTGCTTGGCAGCCAGCCCGATCTCTTAAGAGCCCTCCCTTTGCCAGAGCTGCTGTGGGGCGGGAATTTAATTTTTTTTTTTCTGGTCAGCTTTATTTTCTATGCAATTATTTTCTACTTTAGTCTCAGAGAGCTCTTTGCTTAATTTACAATGGAAGATATGTTTAAATCTCTTCCGTGCGTCCCTTTTTAGCCCTGTCCTGCTGTGATTTACTGGACGCTGTTAAACACAAATCTCTGGCTGGGAAACCCAAGGCTGAGTGCTTGAGCAGAGGACAATGGTGGTTGAGATTTTATCGGAAGGGAGCCTGTCTTGTTACAATACAGCTCATACTTTAAGAGTGCTTGCCACCTTCTGGTTTGAGAAAGGATTACAATAGTTTAACTCGGGCATATTGAGGAAATCGACTGTAAAAATGCTGATCTTGGTCCTAATCCCCTTGAATCGGATGAGAGATTTTCAAGATGTCATAATGTCGATTTGAGAGTTTTGAAGTGAAAGGATGGATCTTTTCTTTTAATCAGAAGGACACAGTGACATCTGGCAAGCCACAAACAAAAGTGATCTTTTAAATGAAATATTTGATACTATTGGCATCACTGGTGAATGCCCTTTGACCATTTTCTAGTGTTCAGGAAAATATTGAGAGCAAGTATAATGAAAAAATCATCTTATAAGTGAAATACATACAAACACTTCAAAAGGAAAAAAAAAACTTTTGAGATTGGGAACTTTTTTTCCCACAAAGCTGTCTGCAGATTTTGACCAGTCTGAGACACTTCCATTCAATCTTGTCAGCTGTCAGCAGTCTGCTCAGTTTCAGCAATGCCACTTAAGAGTGTTATATGTGCTATTTGTATGAGGATGATGTACGTTATCCCTAAAAAAGCCACTTCACAATTATGGGCACTGAAATAATATGAATAGCATCACTTCCAAAAATCAGAGCAGACTTCAGTCAGCCATCTGTGATTTAGCCAGATTAAAGTGTTCCACATAACACATATATTTCATGAAGGTCGGTACATGCTTATGCTAATGGATGTCACATTTGCCTGGCTTCATATAATTCATACTTAATTTCAAATATCACAGTACTGTCAAAAAAAAAAAAATATTTAATTCTACAGAGATCCTAATTGAAAGCACCAGAGTATCTGAAAGCATTCCAGCAGTGCATGAAGCAATGCGACTAACATATGCCATTTGTTTGTTCAATTTTTTCCTTCCCAGCAAGGGACAAACAGGCAGTGAAGCAGTTCTTTTTGTGTGTGTGTTTTTATGACACACATACACACACAAAGAATTATGTTTATATTGGAAAAGGCAGGTCAAACCCAGTGTTTCCCACACAGAGAGAATGGCAGTGAAGTTTCAATACTCCACAGTTCTTGGCAGTTCACATAAGGATTTTGGCCAAAAAATGGTTGGTTGTTTTCTTGGATCTAACTTGGCCTTGCATGTCTTCACACTACAATATAGTCCTTGTTTGTCTTTGTTAATTAGAGCAGACTTTGCTGTACCCCACCACCAAGAACTGCTCGAATGGTGACTGCAGCCACGGTGAGGTGAGCAGCAGCTATTTGTTGGATATGATCCACTAAGAAGACATGGAAAGAGAAGCTGAAAATTGGAGGAAAGCTGGCAGGTGTGGAACAATTCAGTGATGTGCTGCAGAACTCCTTGCTGAGGATGCCACTCTCTGTGGATGCTAAAATCTACAGACAATACATGAAAGGACTGGAAAAATAAAGAAAAAGAAGTCATGGCCTTTGGGCTGCCCCAGCACTGCTTTTAGGCAGAAGAGAAGAGCTGGTGGTAAAAGCTCTGTAAATTCTGTCCATCACAGGAAGGCAAAACAGGGTCAGTGCCAGTGGGAAGAAAGGAAGAAAAAGGAGCAAAAGGTCTCTGAGGCACAAAGAACTATTTCTGCACCTTTTGCATTTTGCAACTGAAGTTCACTTGCTCCCAGGCCTTTCCTTGGGGTAAGACTCAGAGTTACAATAACATCTTGAGGTTGAGCAGCCCAGATGCCAAAGCACAATTAGCTGAAGAAGCAGCTGGCTGCTGACCCAGACAACTGAGTGACGGCCTTTCTCAGCTTTGCCCTAATCCCTCTCAAATCACTACCAGGCCCATTTGGGAGCCATGAGGTTTTGGCAGGGCTTCCCTACCTGACCAGGAGATGCATCAGGTTTGTGACAAGTGAGAGCATCCCCCTTTCTCCCTACCTGGGTGAAAAATCACAGCTGCTCATTCCCAGAGTTTCTTGACAGAGCCCTGAAATACTTTGGTCCCACAGGCAGTGTTAGGTCCAAAGCTAGAAAGTGTCTCCTGTGCAGTGTTGATAACCAGGAGAGCTCTGCAGCAGTATGTGTGCAATGGGGCTCTCCCTCTCACGTTCAATGCATAAATCAGCTTGCGGTGTCTTTGCAGTGGTTCAGCCTATTGTCTTGCCTTCTGTTCAGCCATGTAAGAATTACTAATAGGAAACTGTGGCAAACGTTAATTTAAGAAGCGTGTTTGTTGTGTCTCAAGCTCCATTCATTTACCAAACCAAAACAGGGTATATTTTTCACTGAATATTTGAGTCGTATGTCAATAGCAAATCTGGCCAAGTTATAGAACAGTTATGTCTGAGCCTTCACGGACTGTGCAGTTTGTTAATTCAGGATTTAATTTTGCTACCCAAAGGAGATCAGATATGATTGCAACAATGAAAGCTCTCTGCAGATCTGCAAGGTCTCAGGTATCGTCTGTCACACCAGAGTCTATCCACAGAAGATTAAGAAACAAATTCATTTGTCTGAAGCAATATTTGTACCGTCTAGAACAACAACAAAAACCCTCTTTGGAGTCTGAATAACCTCTAATAATGACTAAGGTATCTACATTTTACAGCCTTTTTTTTTTTTTTTTTCCCCTCAGATTTCTTCATGTGAATGATTTCTGCTCAGTAGATCAGTTTATAATAATTTTTAGAGTATTGTGGAAACAAAATTCCATTGCTCTGGCTGGTTGTAAGTGATACAGTATGTATCTGTTCATTATTTGGTTGAACATAATCCAGATTTTGAGGACAATATATTTTAAATTCCCTCTTGACAATTTTTTTTTTTTTAATACTTTCTTAAATAAACTAGTTTCCATGGATGTTTCTTCCAATACATGTATTCATTCAGAACTTTGGGCTTTATCCAAACTGGTCATTTAATTGTCAGTCAAAATGGACAGATGCAGGAGGTCAGCATTTTCTGGGGTCAGGCCATAAAAAAGAAACTTTAGCTCCCAGCTCTTCTCATGCTGATGTGAGTGCTTTTCATTTTGAGCATGGCTGATTCCACAGCTTTGAAATGACATTTTCAGAAGACGAATCCTAAAACTGCTATAGAATCTGTTGCATTTCTCAGCACATGAGAGGAGGTACTACAGCATGATGAAATACCATTCCCATTAAAGGAAGGAATGTGGCTGAATTTATCTTGCCATGCCATTTACAGCTGAAATTAAAAAGCCCCACAGGTATGTATGCCATTGGATGGTGCCAAATACATGCAACCTTTGCTTGAGATACCTGCTATCCGAAGACTTCTGCCTGCTTAACATATGGCAGAGGTAAAAGGAAGATTAAGTGTGAGTGTAGCCATAAGCCACAGGTTTCCAGATGAAATAAAGCTCTCTCTCATAACAGAGCAATCACAATGTAGCTGTCTGTATTGCATTAAACATTGCTACTAAAAGGCTGTGCTGCTTTCAAGTACATGAGTGATAGCAGCTGAATTTTTATGGGTAAAGAGTAGTTTCTGCTGAACACATCCTAAAAACTCTGGAGCTTCACAGGAAGCCAGAGAACATCCACGCAGGCCCCCAGAATAGGTGTTTTGGATGTAAATACATAGCTCGCATAGGAACGATGTATGCATGTCTTCCTTTATACATACATAAGCACATACAGAGAGAAAAAAATACTCAGCCTTTTTTGGCTTTAACATAAGTCACTATTTCCTTGGGATGGTTGAAAAATTCTATTCATAGTTCCTCTAATTTGGACATAGGATGCATTTTCATGACAAAGATTTTACTTTATTTTTTCCATAAAACAAACCCAGAACTGATAAACAGCTTGGTTTGATGTTTTATTTTTTCTGGTTTTGTTTTGTCTTGTTTTGTAATTTTAGTTTTCAGAAGGGACCAAAAGATATTCACTTTTCCCTCATTTGAATTCAAACTATATCTTGGCTTTCCAAAATTTTGAAATCTTTTTGATGATGGCTAAAAAAAATTAACATTTTTCAGCCTTCTCTACTAGTTGACTCAACTTGTTAAAGTGCTTTGCATAACTCTTAGCAATTTACAGGAAGATAAAATTCTTCATCAGACGACATCTAGATACCGATGTCATGCCTCCTGCACTGCCTCCACCATGGAGTGATGTGCTCCAAGCTTCACCGTGCCCTGCTGCTTCTGACCTGAGCGGGTCACATTGTGAAACAGGAGTGAATCCATGCTGGGAACTGATGCTCAGAAGAATTCTATGAGATCCACATTTTTATAGACATAAGGGTGTAGTAGCCAAGTCTTCCCACTCAGAGGTATGCCAGAGGTTTTAGCATTGCCCAATAAATTAGTATTAGGCTCTTAATTTGATTTGGAGTCCTCAAGAAGTAGAGAGGTCACCACATCTCTAGACAGCTAATTAGGTGATTAATTATCACCACCACTTGAGCAAACATTGTCATTTATTTCTCACTAAACTATGTCTGCCTTGATAACTTTTGCAGATTAAGGAGACTTCCACTGCACACTGTTTTCTGCACTCTAATAGTAGAAAATACTGCTCTGAGGTAGTCTGTCTAGGCAGGACTTCCTAGTTGCTTCTGAGACTTGAGGTTTTATCTCTGTAAAATGTTTCACTATGTCATCTGGATCTACAGGTCAAAATAGGTTTCATTTGGTGTTTTTTTTTTGCACAGCATAGATCCTTCTGTGTACAATATATTGCAGGATTAAACTCAGCATACTGTAAAAAGTGAGTTTACAAATTGTAGTCATTCCCTGTTTTTTCCTCTTTTTTTTTTTTTTTTTTTTTTTTTTTTTTTTTTTCTGTTTATACAAGCCAAGAATCATAGCAAAGGAGAACTGGAATTTAAGAAGTGAAATAGCTTGTTTTCTCCACATCACCTTCAGCTGAAACCTACGTAATTCAAAAGGCACTTGTGAAACCCATTCTTAAATACACTTCCCATGATTGCTTCACATTTTTAATCAGTTTTGCTTATTTGTTTCTTGAATATGACTCCTAAATCCTTTTTTGGGTCTTGTTTTCCATGATATCATAACACACCGTTTTGCAGCAGACTATCCTGCAGTTATTTGAATAGGCCAGGTGATAACCAAATGATGCTAATAGATCCCTCTGCATCATTGTCTTGTTCTTATATTTACTTAACAGGCTACCAGGCTTTATCCATACTTAAAAAAATTACTTTGTATTTCCGTGATACTCCTTGATGAAACATCTACAACAGCATAATCCTGAGACGATATCACGCCAGACAATCTGCCCAAGAACTACACATTTTTGCTAATGATTTCCGATTGATAGATCCCTTTTGGGATTTGTCAATCACTTCTTTGTCCATATATTGTATTCTTCATTGGTTCTGATGTTTCATCAGACTTTGAGGCATTTCTATTTCAAATAGTTTAAAAAAAAATGTAACACCACAGATTAATAGTACGGCTGAGGGAAATAAAGGGATAATCAATTCTTTCCCATACCCTCAGACAGGATCAGCTGTACCAATATTTCATTCTAAGAATATTACAGTTTCAGAGATAACTTTATCATCCAGTCTTGCATCCTTGTCAAAGAACAAATTAGGTTTTGTGTGACAAGATCTCTTTTCCACAGAGCAATGTTGATTAGCATTATAGACCTTTTCCTTCCTTCCTTACCCATTAAATTTTTAAAAATGTTTTTTAATTTCAAGTGTTCACACTTGATCATGTCTTCAAATATAGAAATGAAGAATCTTCATTCTGCACTACAAGAAATTTAATCTATTTCAAACTAGCTATTATCAGGCTTTTAATCTCTATCCAAAATTACAGCTTGATTCAAAGATCATTAAAGCTAGCAGGAATATTTGAAATTATTTAATAAACCAGATCTTTTCTAGTCTTTAAAAGGTTAAAATATTTTTCAGCTTCTTAGTTTAAAAAGAAGTTCCAAGTGGGTAGATTTCATTCTACTGAGACAAAATAAGACCTGGAAAAGCAGGGAACAGTTGTCTGTTTCATATTCACATGCCAACAAGTTGATGGAGAATTAGACTCCCTCTTATAGTAACAGCCTACAAAACATCCTTGGCTGCTGGAGAGTGAGACATGAGCAGAAAGCAAAGTTTGTTGGTAAGAAGACCAAAGCCTCAGACAGATGAAGAGCATGTAAGAGACAACTGTATGCCTCCAATCTTGTTTTTATTATGCAGGTTTCATTTCCTAGAGATACATATCCAAAGGACACTGGATTGTCTCTGAACGTTTCATGCATTAGCTCAGCATAAAGCTTCTGAAAACAAATTCGTGTGAGAGGCTAAATACTCCTCCTCAATGTTATTTCTTTTTAGTCCTCACTATTCATTACACACACTGTTTTGAAAACTAAAGGACCTTTACTAATATTTTTGTTCATTTGTTTGCTGTCAGAATTCAGCTGCTTGATCAGACCTGATTTTCCCAGACTGTTTAAAAGCAAGTTATTCTCCAAGATCCTAAAGTGACAAACACCTTAAGTATTATTGCCCATTTTCATCTTTCATATGGGGATTTGAAGATTAATGTGTTACATGCCATAGAAGAACAAGTAAAATAAGCTTTTTCCAAGGGAAAAACATGAGTTTGCGAGAAGGCAATTTCTTCGTAGCACCTTTTGTATTCTTTTTGATTTTTGTTTTATGTTTTCCTTTGCTATTTGAAAATGAAAGTGTCTAACCTTGGTTCGATACAACCAGGTGGTAGAGGTCAACATATTTAGAGGGGGAGAAAAGGCAATTGCAACAAAAGCTACAAGTTTGTTACTGAAAACTTAGCTTCTTAAAACTTTAAGCTATGAAGCAATTGATGCAATCTTTCTGTCTGAGCTTCTTCAGCTGTCTGGAAGGCATATGGGTTTGGTAATTGCATGTAGTCTTTTCTACGTGGGATATTGGTGTCTGCTTAGCTAGGGTTCTCATGGAAGTATATCTTCCACTTTGACACTCACTTTGTGTCACAGGATGAGGAGCTTGAAGCTTTCCCAAGGGAGGTGGGTACGCCATTCCCACTGTGTGCATATTCACAAGAATTAACGGACAAGGGACTTGCAGTTGCACATGCAGATATTCATGGTAAATGCCCTTGCTTAGCTGCTAAGTGAAAGAGAAAAAAATATCATCTGGTACCCTTGGCAAGTCATGCTGAAATAGATAACACTGTTTAAATATTTGTTAATAGTCAATAATAAAATACAATCACAGGACCTGGAGAGCAATTCCAGCAGTGAGCATGCTTCAACACCACCAGCTCAAGGCTTCTCAGGCTCCAGAGGTGAAATTTGCTACCCTGAAGATGATGATCCAAAACCTGGCCAGAACAAAGCTGCCATGTACAGGAATGGGAACAGATGGGGGGAATTTGATCTGGCCACAAGTAGAGCTGGATTTGACGTTCCTGCTGTCAGCCAGAGAATAAGCAGCAGGTGCCGTCAACCTGTGCACCCAAATCCCTCCCTCAGCTGCAGATAGCCCTGCTGTTCCTCACACTGCAAACAAAAAGCAGAGGATGGGACCATGGGTACAACACTGTCCTGATAAACTACTGACCTGGATATATGCATATTTCAGTTGTGCTTATGGTTAGTCCTCAGTCCCTGAGCTTTTTTGTATAGGCTAAGGTACAAGCCTAAAAAGGAAGATATATCTGCAAAACAAGATAGGAGTTATAGATAGATCTCTCAGGAAGACAAAAAATATTCTTGTTATAGGGGCATATTTCAATCAAAACTAATTAAAATTGTTTAAAATTTATGAGATACACGTAAAATTAAAATTCGAGCTAGCTAGTGAGTGGTTCATCCTGTTCCTTGTGCTTTACTCCGAATTTTCTGTTTGATAAAACTCCAAAACTGATAAAATTTTCTCTTTTGCTTTTCTAATTTTGAGTTGAACTAAAGAAACTGAGTTTTTCCTAAGGCATGTGACCATATAAACTACTCTGTTGTTTTCTTAAACAGCTTGTAATGCCTCTCTTATTCAAAACATGCTCATTTACTGCTATGAATGTTATAATGAATACAATTCTATGCTGCATGTCATTTAAACAAGAGAAAAAGTATGTGAATTACAGAAAGTTAAGTGCATGAAAATCCTGTAGCAGATGCATGTGGCATAATTTTCCTGAAGAAGTATCACAGAATATCTTGAAAATACCAGAGAGAAAAAGACTTTCATCCCCAAGTTCCTAAAATAACAAAAGTGACTTGGAATCAAAGAAGAAGAAAGCTGCTCTGGGTGAATTACAGGGTTACCCCCTGGCTATATTTACCTTCGTTGAAGAATCTTCTCTTTCATCTCTTTAGCTGTAAGGTCAGGGTTATCTAAGGATTTGCATCTTTGGTGGCATGAGTAGCTTTCTTAAGGGAGTGTTGTAAGAACCCATAGAAGGACTGGATAAAGACTGTTTCTTTTATCCCTGCGAAGGCCTGTCTGACTCTTTGAACAACTGTCTAGTCAATATATAATATAGGTAAATTACCTTGTAAAATCTTCAGCAAATAACCTTGCAATAATTCAAATACTAATGAAGAAAAAGAGGATAGATAGGCAGATCTCAATGGATAAAAGCTATCACTGAAGAGTAAGAAAAACAAGTCTATATTAACTAAATATTTCATCCACCTTGAGTTAATTGTTTTGGAATCATGTGTCACTTGGAAACAGATATTAGAGAGAATCTAAAGTGCTGATGAATATCAACAGAGAATAAATAAATCACTTATTTTTCTTGGACTCACTTTTGCAGGACTTACCCCCTACATTTCCTAATTTTCATTACTTATTTGCTATTGCTGATTTTGTGCTGCCTCATAAACATACAACTTCCTTTCTGACCTTGTGGTTGACTTTAAAAAATAACCTTATGTATGATTTGTTTAATATTCAACCCCTTCTTAGTTATTAAATTAGTTAAATACTAACATTTGAGAAAGATTACAGTGCTCCTTCCCAGAGTGATGTTTCACTACTCCCACCTCATTCCAGCCCTCACTGACTCCAGGTCAAAGTCAGGACATATGCCTTGCTTTCCTTTGGGCATCTCTGACCACCTATCTGTCCTACAGCTCCTATTTTAGAAATACCTTGCTTGGCCAAATGTAGTCACGTCTGTGCAATTCAGTTTGAGATAGCCCTTACAGTGACTGGTGGGACGGCAGCAGAACTGGACAGACCATTTGGAAACCAGCCAGATGGCAACCTGATTGTTATTCCTGCTGTTGAAAACAACACAAAGTACCCATGGATGACTGATGTAATCAAACTGAGATAATATTTTCTTCCTCTTCTTGTTTGTTAGTAATAGAAAGTACTGTCCCTGAAGGGGACTAACTTATTATTACAGTCAATTGAATGTACTATGTAGTTATGTCTCAAAATACCCATGTGAGAATATATTCCAAGTCTTTTTAGGAGTCAGTGAGTAAACCCTGGCATTGTTGACAAGCCCACAGAGGGCTATTAAATGCAGAAATACACCTCTGGCACAGGAAGTATCTCAACCACAATTTCCTGGAGGCTGTGAGAGTATTTTGGGGAAAGTATCATCATACAGTCATCTTGCTTTATATTCTCCAAGTGGTGTCTGCTATTGGCCACTGCTGGAATGGAGGGACTGGAGTAGGTGGATGCATTGTGGAAACCAGAACTGCTGTTCTTAGCGAAGCTGATGGCAGTTTTACTGAGAACCTCGCAGGGGAAACGCCTCTCTCCCAACTTTCACAACGGCAAAATTTAATTACTTAAGTAAAAATTCTCCTAAATAAATATGTCAAGTATCAGTGTTAGAGCTTAGATTTATGCTGTTAAGGCTGGACTACTTCCAGTACCCAGCTCATTCACACACAGCTAGTTTGGGTATCTTCATACTAAACTGAGGTCTTCTATGTAAACTAGTCCTGTTACTTGAAGGTTTCCCTGAATTGCTCAGTTATGGGAAACATGATTCCACAATTGCTGATCTTGTTGGATCTTCAGGGAGCACTGCTAGTGCCCAAGCTGTCTCTGTGGTTTAGAGCTAGAGTAGGTGCAGCTCTCCTCTGTAGTCACTGCTGTGGTAAGTGCTCACCTGTGTTAAGGTCTGTGCTAGGAAAGGGAGCAGAACCTGCCAGTTTGGGAGGGGAAAGGAGAGTAACATGGCTTTTTGTCTCTGATACAGCACTCCCAGATACAGTTACAAAGAGTTTTCCAAGAGACATGGGATAATAGGGAAGATCTGTGGGGCAGGAAGACATCTGTCAGGAAACTCTGAAACAATTTGTCCGTGGTCAAGAGATTTACAACCTGCTTCTGTATGGATAATCAGACATTTTCAGAGCCTGGATTTTGAAATGACTTGTATTTATTTTACCCACATGAAGTGAGTATGCCAGAAGAAAGGTGGATATTGAACCACAGAATTATGAGAAAAGGATAGAAATATATATATATATATATATATTTATTTTAATGACTACTTGGAAAGAGACCCCTCTTCCAGCTACATGGAGGTCACAGTTCTTGATCGAATTTTAAACCTACAAAGTCCACTGTCAGCTAAAATGTCTGGGATGAAATGGAGTTGTTCCTACTTCAATGCTCATGACACTAATAGTGACTAAAACTTGAGGCAGTTAAGAATGCTCAAGCAGTCAAGTAATCTTCTTGGAAGAAAACCCAAATATCAAAGAGCAGACAACAGAGTCTGCCCATAAAATTGCTGTACTGTTTTGTGTTTTGCATTTTTTCCATTTACCCATTGTTCTGTCTGTCAGATGCCACATAAATCCCTCCAGTGAATTTTCTACCATCCATAAAATAAACCCCAGGTTTTGGAGGGCATGATTGTTTGAAGAGGTGCTTGACATGCATCACTGGTTTCCATTCCCAAATGTAAATAAAATGTGGTTACTCCTGGTGTATGGTTTCCATTAAGATTCCTCTTCTGACTGTAAGAGCAAAATTGGGAAAACAAACTTACTGTTTCCAAAGCAGCTCACTGCATCTTGCTTCAGTGCATGAGGCACTCAAGCGGATGAAAACAAAGATCAATTGCTTTAGGTTCAACATGACCTCGTCCTCCTATGTTGCAGGTTTTTTTTTCCAACAGGGTCTAATGGAGCCAGAGATATTGTTTGTGTCATTCCAAAGCAGATGTGCATCTGTTACTTGAGCAGAGGTCTGTTTTCTATTTGAAATTTATGGAAATTTACTGTTGACTTGAGAGGGGACATGGCTGGGCCTGAAGTTAGTGTGACAGATGTAATAAACAACCTGCACTCCTATCTAAGCCATTCCTTGAAATACACATAACAGCAATGAAGTTCAGGACTAGAATCAGTAACATCTTTCTGAGGCAGACTGTCAGGTGATATAAATGTGGCCCCAAAGCTAGTTTTGAAATCTGGTGATGTGAATAGGCAACAGCACTCCTGACAGCTTGGACATCACCTTTGTAACAAAACCATATTCTTAACTGTGAGCGTTCAGTGAGAAGAGACTCAAATGCTCATATAAAAACTGATGTGAGACGCCAGAGTATTTGGTTATTTATTTCTAAAGAGTTCATATGGATCTGCATTGGCCCTGGTCAATTCAGTACACCATTTCATCCCACACCTTACACCTAAACCCCATGCCTCTGCCTCTGTCATGACTCACACACCATCTGGATTTTTATTTCAGTGTCCCTGAGGTGGTGCCATTGCCATAACCCTTCCTCCATCTCAGCTCCCTGGACATGACCCAGTTTCCACTGACTTCAGTGAGATCCCTGCCTTTTGCTTTTTTCCCTGTTCACCATCTGTTTCTATTTCCCAGTGATTCCCTATTACAGTCCAGGTTTGACTGTATATTAGCACTAAACCTTAATGCTATTAGCCTACTGGCAACCCAAGTTGTGTTTCTTTACTGCCCCACTTGCCAAATCCAGAGTTGCTTTTAGGTTGCAATGTCAACCAAGACAGGATACTTTGCTATTGCACAGCATTCTATCATGAGGAAGCAGATGCAAGACCCACAGCAGCATCCTGACCAGCCCATATTTTATACCGTATATTTGCGCAACAGTAATATCCAAAGAAAAAACAAACAAAGAATTCATCAGAGTCACTTAGTCTCAGCTTTGCATGTCCCTCCTGACTCACTCATTTACTGTTGTAAGGGGAGACAGGCAGAAAAAAAGAAAAAAACCCAATCTGAATCGCAGGTCTTGCACCTCAATAACTTATTCTGTCCCACTTGATCGCCCACTATTCCTCAGGGAGAGTAGAGATAAACGATGCCTACTGGGAATCATTAATAAGAAGTGATGGAGAACATAGGTTTCTGAGAGCTGTGAGGGTGTGTCATGACGGAGATTTTTCCTGTGTCAGAGAGACAAGGCCATCCTGGGATTGTCCCTGTCTACAAAGAATACTTGCTCACATCAAAGTATAGCTTCACTTTACCCACCTGTAAAACGGGTCTAATGACACTCTCTTCCTTCATTAAGCTCTTTGATATTTATGGGAATGAAATACAATTTGGTGTGTGTCTTGCCCACGCTTCCGTTCTCTCTATACAACTGTTTGCCCTTCGTGTGCTCCCTGGAGTGAATTCCTCTCTTACAATCATAACACTGAATTAGGTCAGAAACCTTCAAACCCTTGGTTTGGATTTGAGCTGTGCTACTTAATGTTGAAATGGAGCTGAGCATGGATCAGGAAAAATTACTCTCTTCTTGAAAAACATGGGTTTTTATGTGTGGCGTTTCTGAGCACAACTGCCATGAATTTTACACAGTTAATCTTACAACGATGCTGCAAAATAATCACAGGAACTGGCATGACATTTCAGGAAGCTTTCATATTTAATGGCACACTGTACACAGAATAAATAACCAGGCACCATTCCAGTCCCCTTTACATCCCACTAAGGTTACAAGGTTGGCTCATGTAACAGCTTGCTTTGGGTTGAATCGTCCGCAGAGCCTGAACTCACAACCTCTGCAACTGTAGTTATAATTTTCTGTGATGAAAAACCACTAGGTTCATTGCCTCAGAAGCAGTAAGAGTCTTATCAACCTCCTCTGCACTTCAGCCGGGAGGGAGGGAAGGAAGAAGGGAGGAAGGGAGGGAGGGAGGAAGAATCTTCAGGGTGAGTATCATGACAAATCTAACCCACAGTAGAAAAATTCTTCAATCAGTTTTGTCTGATGTGTAGGCATCACCTGTCCATATCCCTTTAAAGTCATAATCAAAAATCAGAGATCCTCTTTAACAAGTGTTGCTTAACACCACACGTGATTTCTTGAAAATTAATTCAGCTGAGTCAACAGCTCATGCAAACCTGTGTGATTTATCTCTTTAAAACAAGACAAAACAGTGCTTTTCATTTCAGAGACAGTGAGAGACAGAACAGGGACTAAGGGATCCTGCGATAAGGGCATTGTGTCAGCTGAATATTAAAACAGTCATATAAAACCTGGGTGTTAGACTAACAGCTAAGCAGAGGTGGGATAAGCTCTGCAGGAATGGAAAAAAAAAACACCTTACAGTTATTTACAAATATATTCCTTGCAAAGGTCACCAAATATTCCAGATAAAAATGCTCATCCTTAAAAGTAGTCTCAACTGGGATGAGTAAGTAAAGGGTGGGGGGGGAATTTAAGGCAAAATTTGGCTGAAATTTTTTTCAGCCAAAATATTTTTCGAGGCTTTCTCTTTGTGCAGCAGGAGCCACTAGGATCTGAGAGGTCTCAGCTCCCAATGGCATGTTCAGTACTCTTCCACAATGGGGTCCTGGTTGGTGGGGCTTCGCCAAGTTGCACCTTTCAGTGATAGTTCCATTTTCAGGCATCGGTGATGGTGGTTAGGAACCTACTGTTGTTTCTAACTTGATTCAGCCTGAACATAATCATTCTGGCATGGAAAGAGAGAGGACTGCTTACTGTTTACTTGAAGAGGATCTCTTGAACCCTCTTTTACAGGGACACAGATATTCCCCTGCACTGAAATCTCAGATGATTATCAGATTTTATGAGATGGGAGACTGAAGTCACTCTCCAGAAACTATTCTCCAGCGTGAGGAGTGATTCTGAAAAGCAACTCTCATAGAAAGAACCAAAGTCCTTTGTAGTCTTTGCACGGTAATGCAACCAGCAAGCAGTGTTAAAACAACATTACAGTAAACTTAATGACTTTGATTTCCTCATCTCTATAGCGGCTAATGAAACATTATGAATGCAAAGCAAATAGTGTGTTCAGGCTAGTTCAGGATCCACATGGCCCCTGAATGTGCTGCATGAATTATTCACATTGTTTTATTTCACCAGTGTCATACCTCTCTCACCACAGAATAAAACTACTTTTCTGGCTCTGGCAGACTCCTTTAAAGCTGTTTCTGTTGCACTGAGGAAAGTTTTGGTTTTAATGTGTCAAAAACATATGAGCCAGGTCACCTAGTAAATGAGAAGTGATAAAATATTGCTATGCTCAAGAAAGAAGGAAGAGAAGGGAAGAGCTGGTAAGCTTCCTCACCAGGGTGGGTGAAGGTCTTCCTCATTTTTTATTTTTTAGCAAAAGGTCTCAAGACTGTTGCACTTCTCTGTACCACTGTCCTACTCACAGCTTCTTCTTCCCTTTTAACTTATAAATGAGCATCCTCTCATCCTCTCACAAACTCCACATGGATCCTGGTACTCTCTATGGACATTTCTGCACAGGCTAGAGGATAGCAGCGTGGGGATGCATTGTGTTGGTCCAAAGGAGAGGCATTACAAGTAGAAGATCAGAGCCCAGCTAGCTGGATACACTGTGCTGAGCTGCTGTTGAGGCAGACACTGCCTGCCAAGCACAAACCAAATTTCCTCAAAACGAAGGTATGCTTCTTTCTGGCGTTAGCATTCATACCAACCCTGCTTTGAATTAACATAAACTACCTCCCCCACTCCTTTCCTCCATTCTCAGTTGCTGAAATTACTGTGATAATTACTGTTTAACCTTCATGACCCATTTGTTAATTTTTGCAGCCAGAATATATGGGAGACTCTATTCTTACTTCAAACCCAACTTAATCTGTTTATCAGCACTGACCTGCTGTTTGTGATCCGGAGGTAAATATTTGCTGTGATTTAGTAGGCACATAGAAAGCAGACTGATAGAGTCAATCAGCATGCCAAATACTTTGCTGTTTGCTCATGAAAGGCTGGTGAACCCACTTTTATGTTTGCTTTTTTTTTTCTTTTCCAATTTCCTCCTCTCTGCTTGCCTTGCCTACAAGAGAACCAATCTGTCAGCATCTCATTGTAAGCATCATTATTCCAAAGAAGATAGTGTCTCTAATCACTTTAAAAAAAAAAAAAATAAAAATTATAGGGTTTCCAGAGTCACACAGAAGGTCTCAGCCTGACCACATATATAGTGTGTCACAGCATCGATACCCATCAGAGAAAGGCTATAGATAGGAAGCAAGCCAACATGTTAATTGCCTGCAAAGTCCTTGGGCATTTTCAGTCAGGGAAGAAATATGTAGTATGTGTTACAGGATTGGGGGGCAGGTAGCGGTGGGGGTCCTACCCTCCTCACCCCCAACAAGTCAGAAGGGTCCAATTGGCTCTGCATTGAGAGAGCCTGAAAAAGCCTATGCCTCTCCATGGACTCCTGGAGCTCAAAGACACAGTGAAACTGGTTGTAGGGATGGGAGGTAAAGCTTGAGTAACAGGAAACTAACAAAGATTTTATGCTCTTGCCCTGTCTGGAGAAGTAACTGAGTATCTCTCACCCTGAAGTAAGCTTTTTTGAAAATTCCAGTCTTCTGCTCCCTTATTTCTTCATACTTTGCCATCTTAAGATATTGCTGTTTGCTAGTTCCTATGTTGGCCCTGTATCAATCAGTCTTTGCAAGTGAGCCATGATAACACATCCTTGTGCTCTCTTTCCTTCTCCCAAGGTCCCAGTTCAGTCACACATCCCACCCTACCTTAAAGGCCATGAAATCTTCAAGAAAACTCTCTTACCTGAGGGGGATAAACAGTAGTCAGGCCTATAATGTTCTCATGAGCCAGACCACAGTTAGGACAGTGTGGCAGTGATATCTAATTACAATCTAGGGAAAACGCTTCTCTGAAACTGTTGGGGTTTTGTGGGGGTTTTTTGTTTGTTGTTTGCTTTGGGTTTTTTTTACGTCCCCCATATCTGGAAAATGCTTCCACAGATTTGCGTGTCAGCTCCTCATGAGCGTGCTGGGTTCACCAAACTCTGCCTGACCAGGAACAATGTGCGTCAAGGAGCACTTCCAACCTGTTGCATATGTTTTTTCCCAGCAATTTCCGAATTTCCGATCAAAGCAAAGTGCAGGTGTTCACACCTTCCTCAGGTATGAAATGCTGCTGCCCATGACTTCTTTCCAGAGGTCTTAAGGTGGATCCTCGAGTCTTTCCAGTGTGTAACAGCAGTGCTATGTAGTCAGAGACAAGCTGTGCTGTTTGTAAACAGGAACCTGTTCTAACAAAAGACTCAGAAGTTGCGGACGCACTGTCCAAATGCATATTTTGATTATGAAGAATTTATTTTTTGTTGTTGCCTTGAGAGGAAGATTCAAAGCCAGAGCCAAGTCATGAAGGGTAAGGCAAGATATAGTTTTGATTGTAGCTTTCTGATGCATCTCTGGTTCTGGGGATGTTTCAGTGCCATCCAAAACATAAAGACTGAGCAAATGGACTTGGAAGAATGGAAAAATAACCTGCCCTGCTGATCCTCCTCTCCCCTAGGCCTATACACTTGCTGCATTATTCCTTATTATTGTATCAAGCTTCAAAATAGAGCCAGAGAGCCCAGTAAGCAGCATGCAATTATCTACTCCAGGTGTTCCCTTTCCTGCCCTTTCTCAGCTATTATTCTTCCTCTGTGTAGGCAGCAGAAAGAGTGTGACATGTTTATTAGCTCACATTCAGCCATTCCTGATTGATAGCTACACAATAGTGAAACAGCTCTTCGCAACCATTTCATTTTTGATGAAGGATGCTGTTTTAATTGTCATAGTTAGTCTTTTGTCAGATTTGTACATTGCTGAAGAACCTAAGGTTACACACTAGCTGTTACTTCAGGATTAATGAACCGCATGTTCTGTTTATACAAACCTGACACTAAATGACTAGATGCAAAAAGAGGATCTTGGCTAATAATTGGCTAAGGACTGAAGGCAAGGGAGTCAAAATTGCAAGCATCTAGAGTCTTTTTTAGAAGGTATTCTATTTTTAGACAGGAAATCTTTTACTCCTTTGAGTTATGATTATAATAGTTGCTGTTCTCAATCATATTAATGAAGACATATAATAGTGGTGGTGCTTTTATATTTTTACAATGACTGCTTAAGATATTGAACAATGTTTCATGTGGAAGTAGGTCAATTTCCCAGATCTATCACAGACATTTTATGTAATAGAGTCCAATTCAATCATCTCTGAAGTCAAGAGGACATTTTCTATCAAATTCAGTGTTGTTTAAATTAGATCTAAAATCTACATATTCTGCTCCTAATTCTTATTCAGTTACCCTGGTGGCAAGGAAGACAGAAATAAAGAAAACAAAAGACCTAACGAAGCTTATTTTAGTGTGTGTGATCAAGATAAATTAACAAATACTGGGTAGTCTTCCAATACTCACCATGTAAATATTCAGAAAGAAAGGACATAAAATCTTTTCACAATTAGTCAGAATAAATTTTCTCTCTGTTTTTTGACCAATATAGTGCATGCTATTCATATGTGACACTGCCCTGTATTATAGAGAGTGGTCTGTGGCAGAACTTACACAAAACTGGGTGAAGCTCTTAGTTTTAAAAATTGATTCTTTGTAAAATAGCACTAACTGGAAAGATACATGAAGGAATAATTGGAAAAGATTAATTTTTCGTGTAGTTAGTGTGCTTGGTTTTATATACTAATAATTTTATTAATATATAAAATAGTTAAGTACAGTGCTTAAGCATAATCTCTCTTTTGTGATAAACGTTTTGGGAAAATTATAAGATTCATATGCAGAAATTCAGAAGGAGTAGGGAATATATTTTCCTGAGGTAATTTCTCATGGAACAGTTAAATCTGAAAGAGTAATCTTATGAGCAATGCTACAGAGAAGAGTAAGGCCAGCTCCTCAGCCACTGCTCAGAATTGACAACTGAAGTCAATAATAATTAATAAAATGCCCCTTGGAACTCAATGCAAAGTGCTTCACCTGAAAAGTCAGGACTCAGTCAGCAAGAGAAAGCCTGACATAAAATGGCAGATTATATTTTCTATATTGACAATTGAATATCATGTACGTGTTCTGCCCTAAAAATATTTAAGGCTTCAGAAGAGGCCCCTCTTACATCCTGCATTGCTGTTTTCTTCTAGTATCTCTTCATATATAACCCTACAGGGACTCGGAAGCAGGGTTCCCATGTCAATAAATCAGTGACAGTGGACCTTTGTGATGTCTCATCCAAATGCATGGTGAAAAATCTTGCAGTAAATACCAAGTAGCTGGTGTCAGCATGGATCTCTGTTGGTGCCAATGGTTTGCCATCCCTGTGATAAGGGGGTTGGGTTCTTTGTAGTATTCTTGGTGGCCTTGAGACAGAAGTAACTGTGGCTTAAAGAGGGTGGGCTTGTTAAAGCTAGTGTTCAAGGTGACAACTAAACCTGGGCTTTTTGATCTCCCCAGAAGAGACCAAGAGTTTCAGGGATGAAGAAAAAGGGGACAGCCTGTAGGAATTAGGGGGGATTTTCCAACTTGTCAAGGTTGGAAAGACATCAGAGCCACAAATCCAGCTGTCATTATTCCCCAAATGTGGGATTAGTTTTTATTAGATTCTGTATTTCACAGGCTGCATCCGTCTGTTTCCCATTCTCTGTTTCTAATCCTTCAAAGTGAAATGACAAGTTAGAATATCCCTGAACTCTTAAAACTTTGAATCTAGAAGCTGAGTCACAGTTGATCCCCTATTATAGCAGAAAGGATACAGCTAAACATGTGATGATGGTCCACAAACACTAACATCTGCTTCTAAGACAGACTGCTAGTTAGCATTTAGCATTTTTGCTATCTACTTGTATACTGCTGATCCAAATACTAGTTTAGGTGCTTGTCAAAGGTAAATTAGATAACTTCATTATTCATAAACAAAAGAAAAATAATTTAGGGCTGTTCTTAAGTGTTAATTTATCTAATTCAGTCACCTGTTAAATATTTATTAATTTTTTAGTTTCACTGTCATTGATTAAAGTTTAATTATTTCACACCCACTTAAAACATGGCAAAAAATAGCTATTAATAGTGAGGAGTCTTATCAAGAAAGCAATAGATGTTGTTCCATTAAGTCTTCCTATCCAGTGATGTATTAGGGTCCTAATGCATTAGACCTGTGAAATTCTAATCACTGGTTCTCATCCAAGAAAAACACTTAAGCATCTGCTTAACTTTAAGTCTGAGAATGATTCTGGCAGTTGTCCTAAAATGTGGCTGAGCTGAAAGCAGAATATTCAGCAGCTAAAAGGTACTGTCCTATTTAATGACTATTAATGTTACCGAAGCAAGAAAGAGACAAAGTCATCGTAAAATGTTACCAAAAAGGAAGTAGAAATAATTAATTCCTTTAATGCAATCAATAATAATATTAATCCTGGGGGGAAACACTTGGCAGGGGCAAAGGTGCATTATGCAAGTCCACTGCAGTTTATGAATAATTACGTTGACATTCTTATAGTTATCTATGAGGGGAGTCCTTAAAGCAAGCTGTAGGCATCTCAGACACTTGAAAAAAATACTGGGAGGAGCCATCAGGTTTTTGGTGGAGATGTACGAGAGGAAGGGAAGCTAGGAGAGATCTTTGCCTCTTTCTCTCTCCCTCTTTCTTTGTCTGGAGCAGCTGTCTGCCAGCAAAGGCAAAACTGTTGCCTGGTTTGTCTTCTGCCTTGAGTTACGGTAGCTCATCTTTTTGCAAAGTGATCTACAGGATGCTTTGTTCGCACAAATGATTTGTACAGATTATGACTAAGACAATACATTTCAGTGAACTGGCAGGAGATAACAAATGACAAAGTCATGCAGTCAGCTTGATCTTGTACTTGACTGCACTAAGAGGGTGATAAATTTGATATGAGACATACTTCTGCTGATGGTGAAAAGCAGTGTCAAAACTTGTGCACTAGGATGGGAGAATCAGCAGCTTTATGATGAGGGCAGAGGTTAAAGTCACAGACATTCCTTTCAACTAGCTCTATTCTGCAGAAATTCATTGCTTGATTTTGAACCTTTTAGTTATTGTCTCCAAATCACAAATGAGATCCTGTCTTTGTTAATCTGAAAACCTAGAAATCTGCATCTGCTGGCATAAGCTAGTAAATACATACCTGACACAAACTGTCAGAGCTCTTTAAAAAGGGCTCGTTAAAATGAGACTGTTTCAAGTCACCTGTCTGGGTTTTGCTGACATTTGGCAAGTCCAGTATTCAAAACCAGTTGTTTTACTCAGAATATTTTGTTGGATAATGACATGATTTATTTGCTTAACCTTACACATCTCTGCTGCAGTGGCACAGACTATTAGCTTGGAAGTAAAACAACATTCCTATTATGCTTATTTCTCCCTACATCCAAACAAACAAAAGAGTCTCCATAGAGGAGAAGACAAATCCATTAATTTAATTTAAAAGAATCTCAGTTTCCTCTCTTTTTCTAGCTGATATGCTAATGAGGGTCAATGGAAACAAAACAAATGCAGGTCAGTACATTTTCTTAAACTCTATTCATATTGTTCAATCTTTCTGCAAAAGGTAATGATCAACTTGAACACCCCCCC
>NW_020799105.1:15950075-16022998 GCF_003259725.1 Athene cunicularia
ACAAATCCCCCCCCCCCCCCCCGCATCTTCAGAGGAAAAAGATTTTTAAAAGTGATAATGTTCATTTATCCAATATTTCATAAACGGAAAGTGAAAGGAGGAGAGGCAATGTCATTGTTTTACTCCACTTGTTAGTCGATCACCGTGAACAAGATTACATTCCCTTTGGCTTTTCATGGGTAGGGGTCAGCCTCACTAGTGAGAAGAGTGGATTGAAACCTATATGCTGCCAACACTGTTTTTCAGCTGTTCTTAGTCAAGTAAACTCCTGGAAATATGGAGAGGTTCTCAAAAATAACTGCAGCAACAATAAATGTCTTAAACACAGACGTTCAAAAATAATCCTTATTTTGATATGTGGGAAAATTCATATCTTTTCCTCTCTTTCCCCAGTTGTTTTTCTTGTTCCTGTCATACACTTTACCATGGGGAATAAACCAACCTACTCATGCTGAAATTAATAAAAGATTGGGCCTTGATTGTGAGTCTCTCAGATTGCACACAGTGTGAATAATCCAAAATTAGAGTCACATGAGACTCGCACAGCTTCCCTTACCCGTAAGCAGCTGACATCAGATAACACTTCCATAGGTACTTAGCACTCATCAGGGATAGATCAAAGTAAGAAATCAGACTAGGGTTATGTAAAAAGCCTAGACATGGAGGATAGTAAGAAGTTCTAGTATTTGGAGAGAAAACTGTAAGAAAGCTGAGAGGGTGATGAGGAGGAATGCAGCTAAAGGAGCATCCAGCCTTCTGCTACCAGGCCTCTGCTTGAGAAGAAAACCAGATCAATGTCATGAAATCACATACATTTGGTAGCTGTTACTCACATCAGTTGACGGTCAAAGGCCCCAGCTCTCAAAGGACAGTTGGCAAACCCCACAAAAATCTGTCTCCACAGCTAGTTTTCTCCACTTCCATGTCATATTGATAAACATGTGAAGGTCTCAGTGAGCATGGGAATGTTAACACCACCTCCTAAATATGATCATTAGGCACAGGCAGTTGGACTGAGAGAGATGTTCTGTGTTCAGATATGGTGAAATTTCACACTACTGATGGGAAAAGCTGGGGCTTTCTACACATACTGTCCCCCTTAAATCTTACCTGTATCAAGCATCTACTTATCTGTGCAAAGAATTTAAAAAAAAATAGACACATGCTATTCCTATTGTACTAACAAATTGTGACATGAATTTAAAACATTTAATATATTCATAATTAGGTAAAGTTAATTAGCAGATTCTTACATTAACAAGCCAGAAGGTATGGTGTGATCATCCAGTCTATCTCCCATATAACACAGTATAAAACATCTGAATTAATGTCCGATTGAACTAGAACACCTTCATCAGTACATTTCAAGATCATTTGTAGTTTACTTACAACATACATCTTGCCATTTTTCATACATAAGAGTATTTTAATATCATGGCAATTACTAAACTGATGACAGATTAATAAACCTATAAAGAGAGTTGATATTACTTTCACTCCTTTAAATCAACTGAATTAAAAAAAGTATACTACAGGACTTTCAATTTCTTTGTCAAGCTCCTATTGCATGATTCACTGAGCAAATTGGAAATCTAAGCCAGAACTTACTCAATTACTCCTGAAACTATTAATTTACCTTCACCACAGAAAACCTGATCATCCCAAGGGATTTTATGATAAAGAATTTGTGCATTAGAGCCAGGCAGTGTAGGACATTTATAAAAAATGAAAGATATGATTAAATAACCTTTCCTGGAGGTTTTTTGGGTGTCTGGGGTTTTTTTTTGTTTTCTTGGGTTGGGTGGTTCCCCCCCTTCGTTTTCAAAGAGCACAGTTACGCATTTATAATACAGGACAATTGCTTACCTATTTCTGGAACAGCCTGACTGTCCTGTCAGAATACCGTTTGACCTCTTTCTTGGCTTTCTTTCCATAAGTAAATAACCCGTAATATTTGACACTGTTTCCAAAAACATTGCTGCAGTACATTAAATTATTCCCAGATTCAGGCTTTTACAGCTCCTGTTATAGAAACCAAAAGTTTACTTCATGTAAGTAGGTACACACCAATGTCTTAAAGTAACTAGGGAGAAAAAAATATTATTAATTGTACAGAAGTTCACTCCTGAAAAATCAGCTAACTGCTGCCTTTTAGCTATATATTGAATTCTCAGTGATGGCTGAAGCAGAGACAGTAATTAATTTAAAAATCCAGTTGATACATAACACGTTTTCCATTTTGACTACGGTAGCATAAAGGTCCAGTTGTCTCTGAGGGCCCTTTCTGGTTCTATGGAAAGAAGAAAAAAGCGTATTTCAGCAATACCCTTTTCTGTGAGCTATTTCTTTACTGGTATAATCTATTTTCTAAAAAGACTGCACAGTTTCACACCAAAGACACATTTACCACAGAGCTCTTCATAATGACAAGTCAAGTGACCCTATGGTTTCACTATTTGAAGAGGTTTAAACAGATTTGCTTTGTAAATCAGCGAACAAGAAAGATAATTCCCCCTCTCCTTCCAATTGTTAATCTTCATTTCCCTGTATGTCAGATTTCCCTAAACCTCGTCCTTTCATGTAATCAGGGAATTCAGAATGGCTTGCTCTTCAATTATTGCCTAAATCTTAAATTATTCTTAAAACAGCATGGTATCAAATTATCCCAGTAGGGTTTGCACTCTCAAATGAAGGGTGCTATCAGGATACACTTTTGTGTATCAGGTACCCTCATGGCACTCTGTGTTGCACATCTGACTCATGAGGCAGTAAATGTTCTAGGCTGTTAATTTCAAGGAGAAATTATTGGACAGAGGCAGGCAGAAAAGGACAAAAAGAACTGATGAAGAGGGAAAAAAATGAGAACAAGGAAGATTTCTCAATTGACTGATACAAGGAAATGAATAACAGGTTTTGTTTAAAAGCAAGCCCAGGTGTTGTAGTTTATAACTATGTGCATTGATGAATGAATACAGCAGATGCTGTCTATGTGAATGCAATTCACTTTTCCTACCTTTTCAGAACAGGCACGGCACATCTGTGTTGGGAATTGGTCAAAGCCACCTTGAACCTTATATATTAAATTATGAAAACTCACAAGTGACAGACAAAGCTGGCAACAACTTTCTCCTAAAAATGACTTGAACGTGATAAAAAATGACCTTTGAAACTGCCCTTTCATTGAAACCTGACTTTAAATATCATAGACATCTTCATAAAGAACAAATAAAATCTCTGCTTGATAAAAAGTGTTTTCTGCTTTTTAAAATTTCAAATATTACCTGGTTCATTCTTGTTTTTATGAAAACTTAGGAGGAAAAAAAGACAAAGAAATATGCAAAACTAACAGAGAAACTATGTTTATAGGATTTTTTCAAGGAGAAAAATTATTGTTCAACCAGTATCACGAATCATCCAAAATCAAAACACCACTGATTATAACCAAACTTTCCACCACACCTAGGAGTCTAGCCAAAACCTGCAAGTAACTGTCTTCCTTCATACTTATCTAATACGAACCCAGTATCTCTACAACATACAAACGTGTCCATACCCAAGTCTATGTGTATTTTATATAGTGCCTTCATAGAAAGATCAAAATTGGGTCTTTTTAAATCATGAATTATAAAACAGATGCAGCATAATGCTTGGTTCATTAAAAGAGCTTGGTCTCCAGACGATGACTCCTGATGACAACTTCTGACTTTAGTTTCTCATCTACCCTAGAATCGAATCTTCTGCTAACTCCAAGAAACCACTGTGCAGCATCTCAGTCCAAAATTCATCAACAACATGCAGTTGTTTGACCTAGTTGGAAGGTTTCTCCAGAAAAGCACATATCTTGTCAAGGGAAAAGTTTTCTAACTTCCGACATACATTCACAGACAGCTGACTCCCACTCAACACTTCCCACACACTCATCTCACGTTAGCGTTTTTCTTAGCTTTACTATCTCTTTTCCTTGGTGTTTACTTCAATCTCTAATGCATTTAACTGGCAGTAACCACCTAACTCTCCTCAGTTTCCCATTCACTCAGCTAAACAAGCCAAACTTTTATAGTTCCCCAAGATAGAATTTCCGTTTTCCTGGTCCTTCTAAGAAACAGCTATCTGTGCCTGTTTTACCATGAATGCATCTTCCTGAACCCAGGTGACTGGGTTGCATGCTTGCATTAGAAATTTTAATGTGAGCTCAACAAAGCAGGGGTACCCAAGAAGTCTTCTCTTACCACACTGGTGGTTTGCAAGCTATCTCCATTCAGCCTCTGTGGGGACATTTCTGTCACAAAACCCACAACTGACATGATCTCTGTCTTTCCTAGTAAACAAGACTAGGTCACTTAAAAAAAACCCCCAAAACCAACCAAAACTCAACAATCACTACAGACTTGTTTAACTCCTGTCAAGTTTTTCCTCTTTTTGGCATAACCAGCAGGCAAGTAGAGAGAGAGGTACTGATGCCATGTTATGTATGCATGCAGGTATATATAATCGAATGACTCAGTTTCGTAGACACATTTATTATACTCTGTGATTATTAAGGCAAATTTCTGAGGCACATGTAGAGCTTTAGGTATATACTTGACATGCACTGACTTCCACTGGCTGCCCACCTGCTTAATTAAGGGACACCACCGCCACCATAATGAGCAAAAAAACCCACCGACCTGACTATGCTTGGAATATGGTTGTTTTACTTAACCTACTTTGAAAGCTGGTACAGAGTCTGAGTACTGTAGCAGGTTGAATATCAATCATTCACAATTGCATTGTTCAGTACCTCTAGGGATGGATGTGAAGATTTTATTGAAGTTCTAGGCAGTCATGAAGAATTGTACTCTGACATCTAGTGCAGGGATTTACCTTATTTGCCACCTATCAGGAAAAACAAATCTGATCTCTGCTGTCCACTGGTACATATAAGCAAGGTATGGGCTGGTGAGAAGCATACAAGGGTGGGCAGTGCTGATACAAGTCTCAATCTTTTGAAACTCTGTTTTTTCCACTAGCTTTCCTTAAGAAAAGAAACTGCCTAGAGGGTAACCACGGTGAAGACAAGCCTCTCACTGTGAGCTGAAGATAAAAGTTGTAATGTTTTTTATGTGTTGGCATAGGGCTGACAATAACTCTTGAGTGAACTGCCCCATTTGTTTCAATGAGGTGTTAAATCTGATACCTAGGGATAATGCTGTGATGTCACCTTTGTAAACTTTTTCATTCTTCACAAAAACACAGATTTAAACAATTTATTGTGACAATCTCATTTTTCTCTCAGATAGTAGTCCATTTCACACAGATTCTCTCATGTCTCCCTTCAGCTCTCTAGCATCTGAGCGCCTTTCCACCCAGCAAACAGTGCTTCCCAGCACAGTCCAGTCTCTCTCTGTTCCCCTCTCCTGGGGTGGGGAGCACTTCCACACTGTCATGCCAGCTGCTAAGGCACCAGGTATGGCTGAGTTAAACTGTATTCTTACACCATCCCTGCTGTTACACCAAATTCGTGTTCCCATTGATAACTTAGCGTGTGCTGAGCCAGTGTATGCTTTTGAGCCAGATACAGCATCACAGCAGAGAAGCAATAGCTTCTTAACCCACCTCCCACCTGTAATCAACCGTGTGAATGCTCCTAACCCCTCTACCTCAAACAAGTGAGTTGCAACCCTTTACAGCAACAGCTTATTGAACTCTGATGGATGTACAGTCATTCTTGGGGTCTCCGAAGTCTGTCCTGAGCATCTTGCAGGCACTATAGGACAACTTCCTAACCAGTTTCTCAGCTGTGGCTGACCACACAAGTGTTTTCACTGCAAAGTTGATGTTATTTAGCTTAACAGTAAAGGTGCTTTAGGGCTGGGCTGAGTACCCTAACTCAAAGCAGAAAGGATCAGAGGCTGAACTAACCCATCATTGGTCTGGAATGACAACTAGCAGAGAAGTGGGTAGGTTTTTTTTTTTTTTCTTTTTTTAAGGCACCTTCAGGTCTTACTGACTAGCTGAGCACTTCTAACGTGACTTGGAGAACAGTTAAAATAATTTCACCTAAACTTTGTTTTGTCCCATCAAATCTCAAAATGTCCAGCAACATTTTGAAATGCCCATAGGCTCTGGTCTCTCCAACCAGGTGAGATGCAAATAGCTATTTGCTGAACACTGGACACTATAGCAAGATGGTATGAAGCTCTACCTGTGCTACAACTAGAGGTTTGTGACAGATATGAGACCAGTTCAGGTGTGGCCACAAGTCAGGTGGACACTTGTATGGGTTCAGGTTGGTACCAGCATCGTTCTGTAGATGTATTTTGTCTCCTTTACAGACATGCTGCATCCATGCAGTGCAGTTGGGGAAGGAGCTGTCCCTCATCAAGGAAACTGAGGAGACTGTTTAAATAAACCCACACTATGGAGTACCTTTAAGATATAGACAAAGTCCTAGACATGACAACCACACCTAGGGAGATCAGTACAAACATGATGCTCCTCCCTGGAGGGGAACCAAGGACAAGTCAAGAAGCCAGGAAAATTCTCCTTTAACTTTGCATGATATTCCCTGAGGAGTTTGGGAAAATAATGGCTGGGAACAGCTGGTGCTTACATGGTGGGTCAAGGCCAGATGAGTCCCCCTAATGTCTCCCTCACAGGCTGTTACCTAGTAGCCTGTGTAGATCTCTATCTTTCTCTTCCTTATGGCAATGTTGTATTTCTTTTCAGTGGTAAAAATGGGAAAATATATTTTTTATATACTTATTTTTTTTTCTCCTTGGCAACTACAGATTGAGAAAGATAGGGCCATGCAGAAAAGAGAATAAGGTCTTACCCCCTATAAGACCTTTGAGGAAAATGGCTTTTAGAAAGGCCACACTCCACTCACTAATTGTGTAATATTTTCTCAAAGTCTAGCAAAGTCTTTGAATCAATAATAAGTTGCGTACAACAAGCTAGACAGGTTAAGTAGGCTTAGAACTCTTGTCAAAATACATGACATTAATTAACATTATGAAAGCAAGTAATAATAATGCCCCATAAAATCTACATTAGGAAGGAGGTAGAATATCACAGGTCATGTTAACTTACTGCATAAGAGAAAGGAGGGAGGGTTTTTTTTTTTTTCTGGTGAGAATTAGAAAACTGTCTACCTCAGAGTCTATAAAGAGACTACAAATATCTTAGGTCAGGGGCCTCAGGTAGTCCCAAATAGGCAAACTGGTGGACTCAGGTGAAGTTCCACTGAGAAATATTGGGATATTACATGGATGTTTGGTTCAGCTGGGCTAAATCCAGTTGCAATGGTTAACTTTTGATGCTTACTTTGGTTTAGAAAGAGAGGGAAGGGTGGGAGGAAAAGACAGACAGAAAGAAGAAAATAAATAAGGAAGAAAGAAGGAAAAGAAGTGGAAAAGGCACATTCAACCTAAACAGGTCTATGCCTGTCTTCCTTTCTTCCTACATCAGTAGTGAATGATCATGAGCCAGGTGGAAAAAATGGAACAAGGAGGGAAGGAGAAAGAGGGAGAGCCCATACCTTCAAGGTGCATGGGGTTGCTGTTATGTGTACTACCATGGGTGCCGCTGACACCCTGAGTATTTTACTCTACACCAAGAAGCAGCAGCAGTATCAAAAGCTGCCCATAGCCATGCCAGAATTAAATCCTGCCTGTGTTGAAGTGACCTGTTTTGTGATTTATTGCTATGACCTTGCTGCTTATTTATGGCTTCTTGCCTGGGACAGTACAAGGAGTCATAAAATTTTTTTCTTTTTAATTCCATACTGCTGCCATCAATAGCTCCTCTTTGGATGTGTTGTACAAGGCTATGAAATAAAACGAATCCCAGGCCTCTTAATTCTTATATTATTTTCTCTTCCACTATCTTTTTGTGCCATGTAGGAACCATAAAAGAATAAAAAGCAAACTCTCCTACCAGTTCATGATGCACTCTAAGTACATTTTTATAACGTTTAATGTTAATGAGCACCAATTACTCTTGAAAATCATAATAAAAGGCATTAAAAAAATAGATACTGTACATTTTATATCCTCTGGAGGCCATCTCCAAGATGGATGTGCAATTTTAAGAGAAACATACGCAAATTCCCTTTGTGAAAAGATGAAAATTTCTGGGTACACGATGATTTTGTGGTCTGGGCAATCATCACATTTACAGGAGTGCCAGACCATTACTCATCTTTGAGAGGATGGCATTTGTACCCTTCTGTAACAAGAAAAAAATAATTACTTGATTGGGAAGGTGTCCTCAAGACTGTTACTGTAAAATCATTCTTGAGTGCTGAATACTATCATTAAATGAATAAAGAGGTAATCAACCTTTCTTCTACTAGTGCTTGGTTATGCAGGCAAGGACTTCTTTCAGAAAACAAAGTGGAATAAAGTGAACGAGCAAGGCTGTAGAAATGGTCAATAGTTCTATGTAGTAGTAGTAGTAATAATAATAATAATCTCAGTGAGAATAATTTCTAGATGGTAATTCATGCTACAGTGAAATTGGTGAGACTTCACAGGGTTGTGAGAACCTGCTGATCTGCTAATATTTATGGGACATAAACATGTTGCAAATTCCACAGACATGGTATCTCCTGGCCAAGACTTTACAGAAATTTTTAAGGAATAGTTTGTTATTTAATTATGAGTCACAGTTCTCATAGGAGGCATAAAAGTATTTAAACAACAAATAACACTATTTCTGTCACTATGGTCCTTGGTCTCCATGGTAGATAGCAGTCACGTGGTAGTCTGCATCCGACAACTTTATGCCTGCTAGTTTCCCTCAGGAAAAAAGTCAGTGTTTGCTATTCATGCACATGTTAGTCCAGGAGTTGAGCACATTAATGTGTTTAATATTTATCATTACGATTCTCTGGCAAGTGAGAATTTTGACCCTATCTTACAGATGACAGATAAAGGCAAAAAAAGCAGCTTGGTGTTAATAACTAGACAGGTATCATGCAGTATAATACATGTACTGACAAACTATTTTACTTCCTCTTGGTGTGCAAGTGTTTGTGGGATCATAGTTTACTCCCCTTAAATCTATGAGATGTTAACTCGATTGACTCAAATATCAGTGCTTACAAACTTTAAACTGGTTTGTTAGGTATCACTATAGAACCCAGCCTTCCATCAGTCTCTCATTTCCTTTTCTGTGTTTCTCCAGATAAGCTCAGTTCTCAACTAAAGAACACAAGGCAGGAGACCCGGTTAGCTCCTACCAACTTGTTTGTACTAATTCCACAATAACAAGCTGCAAACAGTGGATTGGAGGGGGACTGAACAAGTTCACAGAAGAAAAATCCATGGAGGATCATTAAAAACATCAAAACCACATCTGACTCAAGAAGTCTCAGAGCTGGAAATATGGTAGAGGCTGGAAGAATATTAGAGGGAAGTTCTATAACTTTTCTAATGTATATTCTTCACCTAGCCTTACTATTCTCTAGGCAGCTGGGTTTGGGCACTGCTGAAGATGGGCTACATGGATGTTTGTTCTCACATAGCACAGCTGAGTAGTCAAATATGTTTATGGGTGTTTGAGAAACAGCTTATGGTTCACCAGGCTCCTCAGTCAGCTTTGTATCTCAAGAAAAACAAGGGAACAGAATTTCTTGTTTGTGGCTATAAAAAGCTTCTGTGATGATAAAAGGGTGTAACTTTTTCTATATAGTCATGGCTAAGCAGTTAGTAAATCCCAGTTTGCAGCTGCCCTGGACCATAAGGTGATGTGATATGATATAATAGGAAGCGTCTGAAAAGGTTGTGGTCATTCTGGGAAGACATGGAGAGATTTTGCTTATCTCATGTAGCCCTGCAAGCTACCTGGTATCATAAGAGATTTCACAAGCGATAATTCCTTTAAAACAAGCATGAACAAGGATTAGTTACTGAAACCTTGTTCTATTCTGTATTAGAAACATACAAATGAAGAAATCAAATGATGGCCCCTCATTAAGATTTTAAAATATCTTCCCTTGTTGATACATCCAGCATAGAGTGTGAAAAATAGCACCCTTTCTTGTCAGCAAGTGATGCATAGGATACTGAAAGACAGCCAGCCCTCTGTTTCCCCAGCTCTATTCTAATTAGCGGTGGAAAGCCCTGCCCCAGCCTACCCTCACACACTGCACTGTTCTTAACACTCGGAGCAGGGCTGAAATTTCAGACAATGTGCTAATATCTTTGTCAAGTTTCTCTCTAGTTCACTGTCTTTGAACATTTCATTGATACAAAAGTGAGATTTTTCAGAGGAGCTGATAAGCCACTTTGAGAAACATGTTATTTACAAAGAGTTCTGCTGGGATTTTCTTCAATACTGGCTGCTTTTTTCATCACAAATAACATTTGTTAATTATCAAAACCTGGACATGCAAAGAGGACGCATGCTGTAGTTATATATAAAGTTTTCAGTATTTTTTTTCCCGATTTCCCCCCCACCCCTGCAGTACTGGAAGTATTCCTTGCATGGTTTTTTGAACAAATGCAATATGAAAATGCTGAAAATCCTAGCCAAGTCCTTCCTAAAACATGTCACTGTGATCTGGCCTTATTTTCATTTCTGAAATTTCAGGTCAGCTTGAACTATGGCTTGAAAGATCCCTATATCAGTACTCTTAGAAGAACTAATTTCAGCTGCTCTGAAGTCTTCTCACCACAGTTGTAATTCCATGGGACTCTGTGAACCTGTTTCCCCACTGACTCAAAGAATTAAATTTGTAGGCTGTATATGTTACTATGCAATGTCTCTCTCCCGTTTGTTTCACAGGAAGAACTCGCCCAGTGTTAAGGGGAACATGAATTGCATTTCTGTGCAAACTCATTTGCGCTCCTTGTATTGCCCTGAATCCCAGAAATAAAGGTAAATGGAAAGGGCCAAGTCTGTGCTGGCATGACTGCAGCTTGGGAAACCATATGAACTATTTTTAAACTGCTAATACTACTAGAGCCACGGCAACAAGATTTAGTATGAGCTATAACACTCAACAGGGAATTGATACTGCAACCATTAGCTTGGGCTGAACTTTAATATACCAGAATTCCCTTTCCTGGTATATCTGGCCATCCTAATGCAATTACCTGCATAATGCTCCTGTAAGGTTGGCAGGTGCTATTAGCCTTGACAATGTACCGTCTACTGGGACAGCCTTCCCATGGAAAAACAAGTGCTTCATGGTGAGTGCCAGAAGCCTGGGCAGACAGCTTAACATGGGTGGTAAGGGTGAACCAGCTATAGAGGGATTACAGGAGGAGTGGCTTCCCTTGCTTCCAAACACACTGTAATTCTCAATAAGTTATTTGGAAGATATTAACAGTCACTTAAGCCACCCCAAAATAACATTTGTTTCTCCTGTTTAACCTAGTGATGGTTAATTATAAGGAAGAAATGTAAATAACTTTGAAATATCTCCTGCTCTGAAAAGATCCTTTAACATTTAGAATTAGCTGCCAGCTTTGTCAAATAATATATCAAATAGTCACTTCTCTCCAAATAGGAAAGTAGTAGCCAATAAATCTCTGAACTAAGCACCACCAGGCACAAGCACATTGTATTTGCAACAGATGCCCTTAAACAGAATACTCAACTGCATGCCCAGCAAAATCCAGCTCTACACTCTGCAAGAGGTTTGCTTTGAACATTTCTGTACCAAAGCAAATTTCCCTGTGACTTTCCTGGTCCAGCTGCCATGCCATAGGAGGCGTTTGTCAGGATAATACAATTCTACCCACTGCCCTGAGGAACTCCCTCACGTTGTATACTGTTGGGTGTTTGACTGACAGAGGTACATTGGTACTGGCAGGCAATCCATAGGCTCCATAACTTGTCGAACCAGTGTGGTGTCAAAACCTGTGGCCTTCTCACTACATCCCCCATGCCCTACCTCACAGCAAATAGCTCAGGTACAAGGTAGTAACGCAGCAGGGAACTGCACTATACCATGTGGTTGTGCCAGCCTGGGCTTCCCTGGGCAGTTGCGCATCACACCACCACCACCACCACCACGTGTAGACACACTCTATGTTTTATAGGTACTGACTGCAGGGATATTGAGGATACAAGATGTAGTCATGCCCAGATTTAAGGTTTGTCATGAAAAAAAGCAGTTCTTGACTGGTTGCTTTTTACTGCTATTTGTGTTTTAATAAGAACAATTCAGACAGAACTGCTTTGGGGGAAGACCGATCCCAGATGCAGAAAATAACATTCAGGAATTACCAGCTCTCTAGATCTGGTGAGAAGCGGGAAGAAGGGGGAAGAGTTTTTCTCAAGAGTTGATTTTTTTCTAAGAATTGCTAAAGCTTTATACAGATCTAGCAGGTGCTCTGCTAGCCCAGGTCATATGCTACCCTCAGTACATCCCTTGCTAAGAGCTGTCCCTATTCCCAGCAGCTCTGTCTCACCCTCTCTCAAAACTAACATCCATCTTCCTTAGAGCATTCAGAAAGGGATGTTACATGCTTCACTAGGATACTACATGCTACTTACAACCGCAAACATTGAAATAGCCTCAGGAGATATTTAAACACAGACTGTGACTATGGAATTTAGTAATTTGTGGAAGGGAGAATTGAAATCCCAGTGGAATCAGTGGGAGATTCACATTATCTAACTGGGGACAGGAAACTAGCTTAAGACTTTTTATATTTATTTGTATATTATATTAACATATGTATAAATATTTTAATAATATAGTCACTTTTTATACATATGGTCCACAGAAAAGCAAACTTTACAAATTATACAATTAAATGTTTTTGAGGAAAGGTTTATTTACAGTGCACAAGCTCAGAGTGATTTATGTTTTAGTTTCTTCTTAATTTCTACTTCCATATGAGATCCTGTTCTGTAAAATTGATTAGATTGTAATCTGTCTAGATTTCTGTCAAATCTAACCCCTCTTCATCTATTTCATGTTCATTGCTCACCATAATGCCACAGCCATGGCAATGATTGTATTAACAAGATGACGAAGATCTGTCTGTCCTGTAATGGATGAATAGCAGGAAGGTAGCATAATACCTAGTAAGTAAGAATTAATCTTTTAAATCCAAATATACTTCTGATAGCAGGGCTTTCTGTTGAATGCCTGAAGCCACTGCAGGGGTTTGGATTCTTCAGGTTTAGCGTTAGACCTCTCACAGTCTCTTCTGTATAGCTTTGGGAACATGTCATTCCTCAGGGTCAGATTCATAATTAAAAAAAAAAAATTGTTTAAAATTATAGGTGTTTTCATAGGCCATAATTTTCCAGTTGTGATTAGGGTTTGTAAAAAAACCTGTGATCTCATGAAAGAAACAAAATTCTACTGACAGATAAGATATCTACATTGATGCAATAAGCTTTGCTTTTTACACTCACTAAGGCAATAAAAAAAGTCAGATTTCTCCATCCTTTATAGTTCTGTAAAAAATCTTGAATGTTTTCTCTCATATACAACTGTTACAGATATTCTACCAGTTACTGACATAATCTACAAGAAGCAAGAGCATTCCAGAAATGTTTCATACTATGTGCCTTGTTTTACTGGTTTAGTTCTTTTTCTACTAACAGCATATGTAAATGAAACCTAGAAGCTATTTGAGGTTGGGGAAAGTTGATGCTGGAATTAATATTCTTTATGAAAATTAATTCAGTGCACAGTGTCTATGCACATGAAATAGCAGCAACTTTGTGCCCTGCAGTTGAAATCAAACAATGAAAGGGAAAATAAAATTGATAGATTTCTGAGAAGAGCTGTTATGGACAGGTTTTCAGTCACCTCTACCTTAACACAACCATACTCAAAAGGCTACTTTGGCTGCACTGAGGCTTTAATAAAACATCTGCTCCTCTTAGTTTTGCTCTTAGCAACCAGATGCTCACATCAGTGAAATCTCCACCTAGACTGACAAAAATTGTCCAAGTCAATAAGATACTGACAGTGGGACTCGCAGACTTCAAGGACAGAGTTCAGTCTGCCAAAGTCAGGAGTCAGATTCTCAGAAGGTTTTGGCACACTGGATGCCAAGTTGTTGAGTGCCTAAAACAGAGCAAAGAGCCTTTGAAAATCTGACTCCAGTTGTGCAGGAAGACCGAGCTGGAGAATAACCTGTTTGGGCATATCAAAACTCGCCCCATTGCTGTCAGGACTGGGCGTGTTTAGTAGGTAATTGGTGTGTTCTAGCACTAACACTCCTCTCACAAGCACTGAAGTGACACACATGTAGGTAAAATAACGTCGGCAGAGATACACACACCCACAGAAAATTTTCTTACCCCTGACATGTTTTATCAACACTTTCAAACTTAAGGGAAATTGCCATTCACTTCTTGCAGTCCAGACGATGACATCTCAGAGCTTCCTGCTAAGCCTTACAACTCACAGCACTAAGTAATATTTTTATCACTGTTTGACAGTTGTAAGCTCACAGAGCTTAGCTCTTCTAACTCGCCTCTCAACTCCAGCTGCCCCCTGCGCTTTGCCAAGGCTCTTGTAAGTGTGCTGGCATGCTCGGCTTCTGCCAATAACAGAGAAGGTCTGGTCTGCTTTTTCAGACAGAATCTGCCTAACAGTAGGGAATACAAAATTTTGCAATATATATATAAAGATATATACACATACACATATATACACACATATTACTTAAAAGGAAGCTGTGCCTGGCTTGACAGCAATTCCTGACTTCTGTCATAGTTCCTCACTTTTTTTTTTTTTTTTTAATTTACTATCCTATCTAATTGAGCCTGGTGCAAGATCACTGAAATGACAGATAACATAAGCTTGTTTTTCTAAAACACTGGTTTAGGTTTGGCACTATTTAATCATCACTTGAAAACATTCACAACAATTTGCTTATTCAGAAGCCTATTAAGAATAGCAGTGTTAGACTGAAGGAACACCGAGTACATTGCTTACAAGACTGACAGAAATCCTTCTTTGAGAAAAAAAAACAAAAGATGGAATAAGGTAATGTGAAAGAAAATGCTATGGATTAGCTGTGCTGACCAGCCAGAAAACTAATGACCAGTTCTTGGTAGGCTGGCCATCCAGAGCTAGAGATTCAGGCTCAGCCCAGGACACAGAAGACAGAGATACTTGTCTCCTATTTCCCTTCATGAAAGAACAATCAATACGAATTATCAAATTTCTATCACAACCCTGGAAATGGAGGGTTGATGAAGAAACCCATTTGAGTGTCTGCTAGCATCAGTTACAAAAAGAGTCAAAATTCATCAGAATTAGCAAATGGGGCCTTCAAGGTTGTTTCTACCAATTGATGTTGTTTCACTATTGTTTCAGACATCACCAAATGGCATAAACACTGGTTTCCCAGGAAAAACACAGATTGAATGGACAGTGTACCAGACCCTTTGTGCATCTGATCAGTCTCCCCTCAGAACACATAATTATTTAAGCGTATTGCTTGAGTTCTCCTTGAGGCTGTACAAGTATTTTCTCTTTCATTACACAGGTCATGTTTGAGATGCCCTCCTGAGGAAGTGGGATATTAGCTTTACAGCCTTTATATAAAACATTTGTCTCAAATAGAGCAAATGCAGCCAGGACAGTAGCAACAATACTCTCTACATTGCCCCATGAATATTAACTTCATAACCTAAGTCTATTAGGGGTGATCTGTGCTGCAGACCAATATATGTTAGACACTGGAATGAGACCAGTGCCATATTTTAAAACATAATGTTCAAATAGCTATCATCCAAAAAAAGACTTCCAGTTGTTACTGACCAAAAATTAATATAAAATAATGATTAAGAGATATATAAGCTTTATGCTTATTTGTTTCCAATCAGGACTATTTACATCTGTCTTGTTCTGTTTTTCTGTTATTTCTCTGCCTGAAATACAGAGCAAACATTTAATATCCTGGAAGCCAAAAGCAAAACTACTTTTTTTTCCTGACAATATTAACAATCAAAGGAAATTAAGAAGATAATACATTCAGATGCATAGATATTAAAAAAATCATCTTTATATGCATAAGGGAATTTTAAAAGAAAAATCCTAGTATGACCTGTGATAATTTTTACAGAAAGATTGACAGAAAGATAAGCACTTCATTTAATGTTAATCATATCATTGAGATTGTTCTGAATAAAAAAATTAGTCATAATCATGCATAAACCCCACATCTCAATGAGGTAAAAATACAAGGATTTCTTCCAGTGAGAGTAAATGGAAGGCAACTGCAAGACTGGCTGCCAAACAAAGAAGTTCTTATGGCTTTAGACATATATAGATAAAACCTGAAAAGTTACACTGGCTAAACAGCCAAAGTAATAGTGTTTTGAACGTGGAAATTCAAATACAGAAGTAGTCAGAAACACTTGCCTTTAAAATAGAAATTAAGTATGAAACTTAAAACATATTTTTAAAATCAGAGTAATACACTGATAAAGACGACCAAGACTAGATGTCTGTCTCTGAAATCCTTCTCTAAGGACCACATATATTTAAGGCAGGATTTTGCCAAACTGAGTTTGATGGTCTCAGTAAAAGAGAAGCAGGACAAAAATTGATTGCCCTTGTTTTTTAGGCTTTCAGACTGTATGTTCTGTCAGTTCTTTTTTACCTATCACCTATGCCATTACCTGTGGCTCAGGTGTAGGACTGAAAAAGAGATGGTTTGGGTTTTTTTTCCCCTTTGTAGAAGAGTGATTACAAGCTGCAAGGATATTATTAGGGATTTCACTAGAGTCCATAAACTGGTGTTTTATTGCTGTAGTAATGCTCACAGATTCTTTATAGGCAGAGCCTCTTAAAAGTGATCCTTTTCCTCAGTCTTAGTTTCTCTCGTTACTTGTCTAAATCTATCTTTCTGCAGCAGACATCCGCCACTCTCCCTTTATTGGAAGCTAAGCAAACAAGGTGGTACAATTTTCAATAACACTGGCCATTACTGAGTAACCTGTAAAACTGAGAAGCAACGAGCCTCACAAGGAGATACAACTGTTTTGCTACACAGGCCAGCAGCCCACTGGACTATTTCCATGCCTTGACATTCTATATGGCATCCCTTCTGGAGAAACCATACCATATATTTTTGCTTTCCTTTGTCCACTTTACGACCAGGAAATATGTTGTGTGCTTTTGACAAGCACTTTGAATTCTGTTGAGTGACAAACAACCCTACCAAGCAAACCAAAAACCCAAGGCAACAAAAAAGGTCTTTCCTTAAGAATTTGTTGTGATTCGTTATCTGACCTCCAAGATGTGAAGCACCAGACACAGGAAATAAATGTTACGTAATACATTCAGTGCTCAAAGGACAGGTTTTAGAATACTTGATCTACTGACTGAAAACAAAAATTAAAGATTTTTATCATTGATCATAAAAAAATTCATGGTTTCAAAGGGAAAAGGCTCTGCATCTATTAAAATCTCTTCTAGCATCCATCTCTCAAGAGGGAGTATTTAGTTTTGCCTTGCTTTTCTGTTATTTGTGAATGATGCAACCAGGGTCAAAGTTATTCCAGAGAGCAAATTCCAGCCAGTAAACTGACAGAGAAGTGAGTGAGGCTCTATACATGACAGTCCCTTCTCCTTGTGTAATCACTAGACAAATCTACTCATAAATGGCCCCGGGATTCAATTTAAAAGCCTATCAGCTCAGTAGGAAAGGTCTCCTAAAGCCTTCTGACTTATGGAGAAAAATATCTGCTAGCTGGCCTGAGGGCAATTTCTTCCCTCTGTTTACCTCTTATTGAGAGGTAGCAGCCCAAATAAATTACTGTCTGGAAAGCCCTGTTCATAAAATGAAAAAAAAAAAAAAAGAGAAAATAAAAAGAAAAGAGCTTCTGAGCTGAGGCAGAGAGATGGTTAGGGTATTGCATCCTTTGGTGCAAGCAGCATATGTATCAAGGAGTGCATGAATTATGAACTAATGTGAGGGTCCTGAGAGAACTGGTGGATGAAGTGGCAAGCCACTATCCATCATGTTTGAGAAATTGTGGCAGTCTGGTGAAGCTACTACAGACTGGAAAAGGGGAAATATAACCCCCATTTTTAAAAAAGGAAATAAAGAGGACCCAGGGAACTACAGGCCAATTAGTCTCACCTCTGTGCCCGGTAAGATCATGGAGAGGATCCTCCCAGAAAATATGCCAGGGCATGTGGAAAATGAGGTGATTGGTGACAGCCAGCATGGCTTCAATAAGGGCAAATCCTGCCCGATAAATTTGGTGGCTTTCTATGACAGGGTTACAACGTTGATGCATAAGGAAAGAGCAACCGATGTCATCTACCTGGACTCATGTAAAACTTTTGACACATGACATTCTTGTCTCTAAAAGGGAAAGACATGGATCTGATGCATGGACCATGCAGTGGATAAGGAACTGGCTTGATGTTGATGTTGGCTCAAAGAGTTGTAGTCAATAGCTTGATATCCAAGTGGAGAGGGGGTGACAAGTAGCATTCTTGTGTTGGGACCAATGCTGTTTAACATCTTTGTTGAGATGGACAGTGGGATTGAGTGCATCCTCAGCAAGTTTGCCAACAACACTGTGTGGTGCAGTTGACACATTGGAGGGAAGGGATGTGCCATCCATCCTGGACAGGCTGGAGAGGTGGGCTGTGCAAACCTCATGAAGTTCAACAAGGCCAAGCACAAGGTCCTGCACATGGGTCAGGGCAATCCCAAGCACAAATACAGGCTGGGCCATGAATAGATTGCAAGCAATCCTGTAAAGAAGGACTTGGGTACAATAGCAGATGGAAAACTGAATGAGCCAGCAATGTGCACCTACAGCCTAGAAAGCCAACTGTATCCTGGGCTGCGCCAAGAGAAGTGTGGCCAGTATGTCAAGGGAGGTGACTCTCTCCCTCTACTCTGCTCTTGAATACCCCACCTGGAGTACTGTGTCCAGCTCTGAGGCTCCCAGTATAAAGACGACATGAACCTGCTCGAGTAGGTCCAGAGAAGGGCCATGAAGATGTTTGGGAGGCTGGAACACCTCCTTTATGAGGACAGGCTAAGAGAGTTGGGGTTGTTTAACCTAAAGAAGAGATGACTCTAGGAAGACCTTACACCAGCAGCACTTAAAATGGGCCTGTAGAAAATATAAGGAGGGACTCTTGATCAGGGAGTGTAGTGATAGGACAAGGGGTAACAGTTTTAAATTGAAAGAGGGCAGGTTTGGATTAGATATAAGAAATTGTCTACTGTGAGGGTGGTGAGACATTGGAACAGGTTTCCCAGAGATATTGTGGCTGCCCCCTCCCTGGCAGGGTTCAAGGCCAGGTTGGACGGGGCTTTGAGCAACCTGGTCTAGTGGAAGGTGTCCCTGCCCATGGCAGGGGGGGGTGGAACTAGATGACCTTTAAGATCCCTTTCAACCCAAACCATTCTATGATCCACCCAACTGCAATGTCTCTACTGATTTTTGTGGGACTAGACCCCATACAGCTTTCCATGACAGTACTATTTACTTTATGGAAACCTTTTGTCACAGAGGAGGTGTTGAAGGACCACAGGGAAAGCTCATGACAGGATCAGAGAGCCAGTCCAAATTTGCTAAATCCTTGAAGCGAATGTAGCCCATTAAAGTTAAATTCAGTCCCTGCCTGGCCCAAACACGCAGCAGGGACTAGACCAGCACGCACACTTGCTGGCAAGTCATTCCGCTCCCTTCACAAACAAAGGACCAACTTTTCCTCTCTGCAGAATGAACTCCCACTACAGCTGTGGCCAGCACCTGCAACGTCTCCTACACAGAGTGATTATTTGTGATTCTTAATACAGATTACTTCAATCTCATTGTGAGATATCAATAAGTCTCAGTGAAAAATGACTCCCTTCCCATTAACAGCAAAATATATTGAAATGTTATTCAGGACAGGTCAGGCCCCTGGACAGTTTTCCTTCCCTGGGCAACTCAGCAAGATAATAAAACCTTCTGTTTCATTCTCCTTTTGAGCTCCTAGGGCTTATAAATCTTCAGCAGAGGACTTGCTGCAGTCTGAGAAGGCTGCAATGGCCAGTGCCATGCTTGCTGTCTCCTTCAGCAACCTCTTATGGTGGGACAGGGAGTTACTATCAGGAAGGCTCATGTTGCTGCTACCAATTGATGTGGCCCGTGAGATACCTAAAAACTTTCCCTTTAGAAGAGCCCTCATCTGTCAGATATGGACACAGCAGTGCTGCAGGAACAAGCTCCATACTTCCCTGGAGTTCCCAGCCTACTGACACTGAATGGCGTCTCCTCCATCCCCTGGGGTAACTGCCTGTGCATTTTTCCAGCCACACCCCTTCATAAGCTCAGACAAAGCCTTTTGTTCTCTACCACTGCATCCCCTCCTGGCCTCTTCATGGGGGGAACCTTCTCTGGGAGCTCCTCTCCTCCACTGCAAGCATCAAGCCTTTCTTTATCAGGATTTTACATCTCCACTAGCACACCAGCTATCCAGAGAAATAATCAGCCCCACACTTTAATAAATCTCCTTCCTCCCTAAATACCACACTCCACAGCATGCGAGGCTGCTGTCACATTTCTAGGAAGCTGCAGGTTTCCTTAGTGGTGCCCATAGCCCTGTTACTGCCTTCTTTCTTACTTTTATTACTACCTGAAATAGCTCACCTGAAGATAAATTATTTTATGGACCACTCCGGTTGATCAGTAACAGAGAAGCAAGTAGTGAGATGCTCTCTGGTCTGCCACAGTTATGCTGGAAAATACATGGATTTGGAATTTTAGGACTTTTAGAAAGACAGGCCTGAGCCCAACATCTCTCAACACTCAAGCACACTGATGGGGAGACTGAGGCTTGAAAGACAAAGTTGCTCAGCAAAAATGCAGAGCAACTCTGTGGAACAAATCAGATAATTTATTGTAATTTCATATGGCTCATGCAGTCATGAGAAAAGGCCTCTCCTGAGTCAACTTGCACTTAAGGCAGATTTCATCCAAGAAGATATTTGGCGCTTTTTTTTTTGAGAGCCAAAAAGGGATTAAAACCACTTTTAATCACTGTAATAATCCCATTTAATCAGACTACTGTCTGGGTTAATTTCTTTAGAAATGATGAATTAATCTAATCACAGTTTGATTTAACTAGGTGGTTTGATACTAAGTTTTGCAGTTAGTTGCCTACATCTCTGTGTCTGTTACAAACCTTGCTCACAGCAAAGTGTTGAAAAGAGGGGTCTTAAATGCAAAAGCTCTGATAAAATTTATATAAATGCCTATGTTCAGACTTTGTTACTCTTTTTTTCTGAATATGCTATTTAAATTCTTACTATGAATTATCCTATAAGGCACATAAAGCGATTCTGATTATGCAAGTTTAAACCAAGTAAGCAAATCCAGTGTTTCCTAACTGGACCGGATATCTAAAAAGGAAAGGAAGATACGAATCTGAAGGAGGTGGGGTCTTTTTCTAGAGTGACATGATCATATTCCCATTTCTTCTGCTAGGGAAATAATTCAGATATTAGACTCATACCTTTTTGTCTAGCTACTCTGAAATGCACAGCTAATTAAAGACAACCCTCTCTTGAATTTGGAAATAAAAAACTCCCACAGGTAATACATAAATTGATGTGAAATCAGATGTAATAATAATATTAGAGCAAGCTTAAACTCAGTCATTGAAGTCATGGCCAGAGGATTTTTCTGAAACCATATGGTATCTGCCATGAGAATGTGAAGAAATATTGTTCCTAGCCATACTGCTGTCTGAAGCATGGCAGCTGGAGGGAACAACACATGTGCCAGCATGTCTAATTATCTCAGAGACTCCCAATTCCTCTGTTTTTAAAATGCCACTCTTTCAAAGTGTGATTCAATGTCCATGGAAATGGAGTTTTTCTCCTGACTTTGGTAGATGCTGGCCTCAAACTCATAATAAAGAAATATTTGGTTGCTGACTAGCTGCAGGTTGTTTGTGAGACATGAGGAAGAGAAAGAAGTGGATCAAAACCAAGGTGAAGACCAGACTACTTCTATGTAGTAGATCAAAACCAAGGTGGAGACCAGACTACTTCTATGTAGTAGATCAAAACCAAGGTGGAGACCAGACTATTAACAGCTCAGGGCTTCACTGTGGGTCTACAATGAAGCAGACATTTCCAACTGAGTCCAGACTGGACATGCTCTTGAATATTCTTCTATTGATATAAATGTACACAATTACACAGAAGGCTGGTTTTCTTTTCTCTTCCTCAGATATTTATTTTTCACTCCCAGATAAAGCTCTGCTCCTTCTCCTGTTCCCATGTTGTTGTCTCTTCTCCATACCATGCTCTTGCACTTTGACATGCTGCAAGGCATCAGGCTGTGCCAGGGATCCTGCTCCCTCAAGGGACTGACTCTCAGCTGCCTGATTGGGTCTGTTCACTGTTTCATCCTCTGCCAGCTCTCCCCCTACTAGGAAAAACACAGGCATATAGCCAAGGGACAGTCACCCACTCATCCTGGGGACTCCAACAGCTTCTCAGGAGTAGACTTTCTTCTGCTCAAGGGGAGCACTTGCTGTGATGAGTCACAGCACAGCAGAGGGACACAGGCTCAGCTGAGCCATGAAGAGTTTATTTTCCTTTCCTTTGGGAAGGAAAAATCAGACTGTGTAGGAAACCTCTGCTCCAAGTCAACACAGACCTTGCTAATGGTGCCTGATCATGCTGGACTAGGAAGAGATCGATTTAGTTATCTACTAGAGGGAAACAAGCTGATAGTTGCCACAGCCTTCACACAGGCCAGTGTGACCAGTCACACCTATTCAGCTCTGCCAGTCTGCACCTGGGGCTGGCCTGAGCTAATCCATGGAGAGGTGTTAGCGACTGACCATCAACCTGTGCTTTGATAACACATTTCCTCAAAGAGCTGGGGACTGCTGAGGAGCCCCCTCTATCTCTTACGTATAGAGGTACAGGTACATGGGTGATTACATGACTCCAATAAGGTGAAATGGAGAGTTTGGGGCAAGACTCATAATGCAGTCCTAAACATTGTCATTCAGCATCATGGGGTGTCTTACTCAACTTGAAGAGGCATTTAAAATAAAATCAGATCCTGTAGTTGAGTTAGCCAGTTCTAGAGATGAGTGGTTTGGATAACTGCTCCTTTTCACTGCTGTGTGCCTGGACATATCTAGGTGTTAGAAAAAGGAGCATTTCCAGAAAAACAACCTATTTTTCTTCTACCTCCCTCCTGAGATCTGAGGTCTGAACAAATGTCCTAACCTTGATTTGCTACACAAGGCAAGAGCAGAGTGGACATGGTCTGAGCTAGTCTTTTACTCAGGGAGAAACAGAGATGCAGTTCAAGCCTTGAAAAATGTAGTTTTTATAAAGAAAGACAGAAATAACCCCTACAGTTAAAACTGCATAAAGAGCAGAGGACTCAGATGAACATTGCTGCTTATGCCTGTGATGGGCATACAACTAAGTTTGTAAATGTTTAAACACAACTCCTACACAAGAATATGGCTAGTAACTTTATTGTCTGAGGAGCTACAGAGTTTTGTTTCCCCCCTCACGCCAAGGAAAAATATTTTTCTTTTAGGGATATTGTTTCCACAGTTTAAGAGCACACAGGCATATTCACACATTATCTGGGCTGGCAACTGTGCCAGGGGCTATCTGGTTCTTCCTCTGACCCACTAACTCCAGCTCAATACTTTGCCTTTTAGAATTATTACCTAATGGGAAGTTAGATTTTTAATCTTTCTTAGCATTCAGCAAGATATCAATTCAAGTCCCAGATTTTAGCTTAAGTTTAGGTTTTACTTGAAGACTCCACCTTGGAAAAAAGGATAAGAAACCTTTTACTTGAAGATATTTGGACTGAGATGCCACCGTAGGACAGCATGTAAAGGTTTGAGCACAAGTTCAATGCAAGGGTGTAATTCCTTCTCTCTTATTGGAGGATTCAGCTTTTTAAATTCTTCATAGCAACTCTTACAAGGTGTTTCTGAACCAGAGCCAAAAAAAAAATAATAAATCAGGTCTACAGCTAGACAGACTGATACAGACTAATTTTATATTTAGATTTGGCCTATGAATAACCATAGCCAGAACGAAAAGATATTTTCCTTTCTTCATATAAATAAATATAGCCAATTAAAAAACAAACCACACTAAGTTTAACCAACCTCAAAACTCAGGGACAGAATTCAACTCTAACTTTATGTTCAGAATTTTCTAGCTTGATTTTTCTGTTATTTTTTTTTGTATGAAAAAAGTGTTTCCCAACAGTAATTTATTTTTAAAGTACTTTTTAAATTGACATGCTGGTTTTTGAGATTTTCTACTCCACAGTTTTAACCACATTCATAATCCACTCAGCATATAGTAGAATCAGAAAATTCACAGCCAGAGAGCCATTAGAGTAAGTGGAATGAGACACATTGCCTATTTAGCCTTATATATTGCCTGTAGGAATTGCCTTTGCTTCCAGGGAAATAAACTCTACTTAGCATATAGATCTTCAATTATTAAATGTAATGACTCAGAAGAAAGTTGTTCTTTTCTGGCCTCTGGAGATAAGTAGCTTATGACTTCAAGAACAATGGTAAATACCTCCCAAAGTTTGAATTCTAGATGCAGCATTGTATCTAAAATTTTGCAAGTCAATACAGAATTTCTGCTTGTTTAGCAAACCCCAGCATTCTGTGTCTTGATGTGAAGTGACTGGTAAACACATACTCCAGGAAAAAAAGGAATAAGTATATTGAAGGACAGAAGCATCTCACTGAAGGACTGAAGACATGCATTTTCCCTTTGATTGCCAATTGAAGGTAGGTCAGTCATCACCAACAGACATAATCTAAAGGCTATTTCTGAAGTGCCTGGCTCAGGTGGGATGTAGCATTCGGGGAGATTCTGTCAGTCCCGGTGCTGAGTCTCCTGCATTTGTTGTAGCTCTATATTACATTAGAGCCTGGTGCATGCAGGTACACAAAATGTCCACTCTGGAGAGCACTCCATGCTACCAGCCATGAAGTCACAATGCTGTGGTCAGCCTTTCTGAAAAACTGAGACATTATTGAACTGTGGAGCTTATGGGCAATATCAGTTTTCTACTTGAACGGAAAAGTACCTGTACTCTTGAGGTTGAATTCATCAGCACTTGTATTAAAATTTATGGCTCATTTTCCCTGAAAAAAACCAAACAGATAGCATTTTTTTTTCCCCAGAAAATTCTGTCACATAGTACAGACAACCTTGCCCAGAAAAAATGATTACTACAAAAAAAAAAATAGAAGAGCTTTATCATTGTATTCTTGACTGCACACTATGCATTATCAAAAATTGAACTGTGCATACTTAGTAACTTCCTTCAGCTAATTTGTTTCATCTTGAACTTTGAGAGGATATTTAGAATTTATTATACAGTGATCACCCTTGCATTTCAGATAATACTCTACAAGCTGAGTAACATAATGAAGCTGATAACACAATGAAACTGTTGAAGAGATTTAATATCAAAAGGAAGAAACAATACTTTTCCACCAGAGTTTCTTGAGAACCAGCAAAACAAAGGAAATAAATTATCCATTGGTTGGGAAGAGTACACATCTTAAAAACATTCCTTAAGCATCAGCTCCAGGGATATCACTCACAATTCCTTTGGCAGTAAAACAGTGATATCTCATTCATAGAAAAAATGAATTATGGAAGTGATCAATGCAACGCAGCCCTGAAGTGGCAGGAGTCCAGAACATCAAGTTCTATGTACAAAGCATACATGAGGTCAATGGTGCTCAGTAGTGGGCCATGGAGGGAACTTTCAATTATTTTACTCAGAGAGTGTGGTAATAAGCTTGCTTTGTATCAGGAATGTTAGATATCTTTCATACTACTTTAAAAGACTAGCTTATATGATATTACTAATCAACAGGCAAACAGCATCTGACTACTCCAGAGTCAACAATAAACAATAATCACAACAGCAGCCAGGATAAGAGATGTTCAAGAAAGATGGTACATGTGTCAAGGAAGGACATATTTACAGATAACATCTTCTCACAAGAGGTTCTGAACAACATGAAGCAAATGATCTGTGAATGATAAATGGTGTTGCTGCTTATCAACTTGGGTTAACAGGTGGCCATGGACAGGAGCCTGCTTTTGGGAAGTGCTGTAAGGTTTGAAGAAGAGGTTGTGGAAGCGATGCCATGCTGAGGCCGCCTAGAAGCAGAAGCACAGGGTATAAGGCTGACAAGGAAATTCATGGAGTCTGGCACTACAGTCCTGCACTCCCTCTATATGCCTTGGACCACAATCCACACACTAATGTCTTGAGCCCGAGCTACCACATCAAGCTTAAGACCAGAGACTTGGGTGATACTAGACCAAGCATACAGTCACCTGGATACAGGCAAACACCTGTTCAGATAGCTGTATGTGAAGATACTCCAACGTCTGCCATAAAGATATAGCAGTAGCATATTGACTAAACTGCTCCCACTGTTGACTTAAAGACCAGGGCCAGAAACGGTGACAGGCACAGTCTAGAAGATCCATACAGACACAGGAATCACAGGCCTCCAACAGAGAGGGTATCTTGTTTCACACTAAGCATAAAAGACTCGCTGAGAGGCAGATGGATCTCCTTTGGAACATACAGAAAAGCAGACATATTCACTACATGGTGCTGCTAGTGGAGAAGAGTATTTCATGATCTAGGCTTAAAGAAAAATTATAGACTGAACAGTTACTTCACATATGATTAGAGTAAGAACTACTATGCAGGACTATTGACTCTGGATCTGATCAAGCCAGGGAAAAGAGCATACAGTTACAGATGTTTACCATGACCCAAACTCAATTGTACTCAATGAATACTGTTAGATATCCATGTCTGTTGTCCTAAAACGCCCACACAAAAAACCTGAAAGGCCTCAATACCATCATGGAGATCTGAACTAAAAAAAACCCAAACAATCTCTGCTCAGGATGCAAGTGACATATCAGATGATAGTAAGGAGGAAAATAGGGATATTTTATAGCTTTGAATACATTAAAAATACAAGAGAAAAATCTCAATCTTTAAATCTTCAGATTCTTCCCATTCTGGAGGGAAAGAAATGTTTTCTTAATAGTGTGCAGAGTGGTGCAGCAGAAATTGTCTTGCAGTGCAGGAAATATTCTTCAAGGAACAAATGGATTTGAAAGATAAGGGAACAAGAAGGAAAAAACCAACAACAAAAATCAAAGCAAACCCTGAATAGAGCCTTAATTATACATTTTGAATAAGACAGCTCTCTGGCTGTTTTCATTTTAACATAATTTTAAAGCGGAGTCCTTCAAGCATTGTAGAGAGAATGTAGATAAATCAGACTGCTCCTTAACTGCTGTAATTCTAAGATATTTTGCATTTTCTGCTTAGATCACGTTTTAGACCCTTTTTGTGCATGCATTGGTTATTAACCTCTGCAGGGGAAACAGAAGGGGCTAAATGAATAATCCCAATTAAATATGACAAAAAGCATTTATCAGTCCAACAGTATATCTTTTCTCTCCCTTTCCTTCGGCAGTACATAGTTGATCTCTGCAGGAAGGAATGCTCCAGAAAATTATCTGGGTAGCAGCGTGTCTCTGATCCACTTTCTGATTATCAGAAAGACTGGTGCAGCTGTAAAACAGGGCTTGCCTACTGCCTTTATACTTAGGCTGCAAGGTGTATATCAGTTCTTCTGAAAGCTCTCCTGCAGAGTCTCACTTTCTTAATTCAGAATAGTTCATTATTCTCTGATGCTAAATGTGAATATACATACACACACACAGATCTCACCATGATGACCATCCTTCTACAAAGCATCCCATTGCCTGGGTCAAAGCATATGAGATTAAGGGAAAGTGTTTTTTGATGGTATCTGAACACAGTGTCTGGCCATCATTTGGAAATGTGGCATACCTTTCCTCTTCAAAAATGTTCCCCCGACCCAAGCAATTTTTTCCTAAGAGACATCCATGAGAAGGAAAAGAAGGAACAAATTAATCAAAACAGACCGTCCTATCTGTACAAAGATTAGCACCAAAAGAAGTCTCAGATTCCACAAAAATCAAAGTCTCACTACTGGTTTCACAGTGAAGGTTTTTTGTGAGGTATATAGACTAAATATCAAGACAGAGATTATTGGGTTATGGTGAATTTAAAGTCTCCCGGTACCTAAAATAACTGCCCAAATCCTTCAAATCCACTTAAATGCTAGCATTTAAGAAATTCTACAGCAGTTAGTGGAACCACTTGTGTGTCTTCAGCTGAACGTACATGTAACCTAAGCAGTTATTAAAAATTTATTTCAATGTTATATTTCCCATCTGATTATTCCTTCTTAAACATTATCTAGACATGTTTGGTCTAATACTGTTTATTTTCCAATCATGCTGAAAAATCTTAAAATTTCTATTAGGATTTCTAGGATTAAGTAGTTTCCCCAACAAAAAACAGTTTAATTCAGTTTTGTGGTGTTTCTGGAACCCATAGAAGTACAAAAAACTTTAAAACAAATTCATTTGGAGGCTAGTATCAATTTTATTCAATAGTACAAGAGGAAATGACCACAAGTTGCACCAGGGAAAGTTTAGGTTGGATATTAGGAAAAATTTCTTCACCAAAAAGGTTGTCAAACATCGGAATAGACTGCTCAAGAAAGTGGTTGAGTCACCATCCCTGAAGGTATTTAGAAGGGATATGGTTTAGTGGTGGACTTAGTGTTAAGTTTATGGTTGGACTTGATGATCTTAAAAGGTCTTTTCCAACCTAAATGATTCTCTCCCTTTCCCACTTGCAAAAATAAAGTTCAACCACATTTTATTAGACTTGATAACAGTAACTTACATTACAGAACAATAATTCTCCCACTGAAAGATTCACTGACATTACTGCTGAAAGACATGTTCATCTAGGGAGGATTATGCTAAATGGTCACCACAGTTCTGTTCTTACAGTCTATGTACTTAGTTAAAATGGAACAAAAACATCCTCTAAGATTAAGTAAACACGTGTCTAATAAAACCTCATCTATTTCTTAGGAAGAAGTCAAGACAGGTTCTGAAAAGCATTAACAAAACCCAAAAAGTTTATACAAGACTGTTTTAAGATAAAATCCTCAACTAGGTCTACAGAGAAGCATTTAGAGGAGGTACCTAAACCACCCATATTCCAGGAATCTACTCATGCAGATTAGTTGGACAAAAGTTAAGATCAAAAGGAAGCTTAAGGAACATAATTCTGATCTCCAAGTACTCAAAGAGAACAGGAGTTATTTCTCTTTAAAGTCCATGGTTAAGCTGTTAACTAGATGAGCATCAACCAGTAGTATCAGACAGCTGATTCTGTCTGACAACAAGGGGACTTGCACTAGATGAGCTCTTGAGATCTATTCTAGTCCTACTTTTCTGATTTGTCTGCTAGAGAGGATCAGGATGTAAGCTTGCTCATCATAATGAAATTCAGATAACTTGTGTTCAGCACAACCCTCTTAAGAATGAAAAGCCAAATGGACTCTTGACATTTACAGCTTGCTATGTAGATTTCTTCCTGTCTAATTACAATGAAAAGTTATTTGTATGAATTCAATTTCTTTCTAGTATAAATCTCTTGGGTTCATATGTAGGGAATTTTGGATTAGATCTTAATATTTGAGATGGAAAATAAAATACTTGTAATTGTGCTTGTTTTTTACCATCTGTTCTTAAATGACATTGCTGCCATGTTCCTCTGATGGCATCTCTGCAAGCTTATTCAAGGGCACTAGGTCAGATTCCAGTCTGAGTACAGAAATTATGTTTATGGCTACACACAGATTAAAGTTAAACGTCAAAGTACAGAAGGAGGCATGCTAAAGGTTAAGTATTAAAAAGTAATAACACAGGAAAAAAAATTGCTTGGAGCAGGTGAACAGTTTCACTGAAATTCTCTTTGTGCTGAAATGTAAACTTTTGCCCTTTGGTCCAGGAAAAAAGTGGGAGAAAAGCAGAAATTTCTCAATTTTATCCTAACCAATATATTCTCTTCTCAAAAAAGAAAATAATCTAGCTGGATGTTCTTCCCACTCAGAGCTACTAGTGAACACAGCGAGCAAGAAATTTATATTTTCTGTGGTACACAGAAATAATAAGAAAATTAAGTGTTTTTTTCTGAACTATGTTTTAATTATTTTGTGAGACAATCTAAATTTGGGCACAAAGAAACAGAAAGTTAGTTCCCAATGAGGATTTGTTTACTTTGCAGTATAGAAGAGAGAAATTAAGAAACACAGAAACAAGGAGATAAGAAAATAGTAAATCGTGCAGGAGATAGAGCAAGAGAGGGATGCAGACAAAGCAATAAAGTCCTGCTCTAACAACTGAACCATAACCAGAACATGTAAATCTGTATCCAATGAAAATGAAAGTCTCACACACAGCTTGGAGAATGTTTAGGCAGCCTGTTGTTCCTCAAATATTCCCCAACACCTCCTATTATAATTCTCCTTTTGGAAAGAAGCTTTTCAGAAGTTAAATCCTAGTCATCTCTTCCCTCCAACATGAGCGATACCCATCTACAACAGGAGTTACAAAAGCAGGTAAAGAGTCTCCAGCCAGCACTGAAAGAGCCAAAAAAAGGTAGCTTCTAGAGAAGTAGGGTGCTGGGGCTGTCTCTGTGAAATACCTGCTCTCAACATGGGATACAAGGGAACTCTGCAGTGAAGAAACGTGCCCAGATTCAAGGAGAGCATCTCTACTCGCTGCACTGGCCCAGTATTTCTTTGAGAATTCCACCAAGTAACTTAATCTCACTGCCTTATTTTTCCTCAGCTGGAAAACTGGGCCAGTGATTTTTCTTTTATTTATCTTGACTTTTCTTACTAAAATTCTCCAAGACAGAGACATTCTTTCCTCCACTGTAGTTAACTCTAGCCATCTGTTTTCTGAACTTTGAGGTATCTTTCAGCTTTTCACTGCAGACACAAGGGCTGGGAACTTGGTGGTTTTTTTTATGAAAGAAAGGTTATATAGTCATAGGGCTTCTAGGGTTGCAGCTTTAAAGAGGCAATCAGCATTACATTGCTAATAATAAAACCACAGCAATTTTGCTCCATGTTTACACATGATATGTGGATTCAATCTACTTTAAGGCTTGTCGGTGCTATTTAAAAGAGTTATTAGGAAACCTCCTCTTCAGCTTTTCAATAATGGAAGGCTTGCTCCTCAGCCTCTGCTTTTCCATCTTTCAATCTCACCACTCTACTACAAGAGCATCCTGCATAGAGCTAAATTTAAGTACAAAAGCAGTGCTTTGAATCAGAGCTTCTGCAGTATCTCTGCAATAGAAACACATTCTCACTCCTGCATCTAACAGATCTGTGGACCCAAAGAAGGATGTTTCCCCTCAGACTTTTAGTGTTCAGTTGAAGATGTTGAAATAGAATGAAGTCTCCTGAGATCTTTGAAAGACCCTAGGTTATCAACACATGGTAGGACATACTTACTGTGGCCATGAAAAACAATGGGATTAATTTTTATTTACCCCAAGACAAGGGAAAGAAGGTCTTTACAAACTTACCTTCAGTGGGATGCAATGGTACAGATAAACAGCTTCTGTAAAGTTAAGAAACTAGTTCTGAAAAGAATTTGTTGGAGTCCAGAAACCTCACCTTTAGTTACTGGAGGGGTAATGGATTTATCATGTCCTTAGAGCCATTCTGCACTACAAATCTCCCAGATGAGCTGGTCAAGACAAAAATTAAGCTCAAGACGTAGTGGTCAAGGGTCAATAGCCTGATTAGCAGTGTTTAGCAGTAAAGTAACTGGATGACAATTTCCTTACCACAAACACTACTAGCAGTAGAGGTTGCAGATATTTCCTGGTAAACAGACCTTGTTTCAATATGGTGCTCCTCAATACTTAAAGTGAGTTGTAAAACCACACCATTAAACATCACAGCCAGATTTAAGGACAACAAAAGTTTTGTGGAAGTCTACTGCTGCAGTCAAGGGAGAAAAATGGAGATTTCTAGGTAGCATTACATTTTATCTTAAGCTAGTAGAAATCTAAATGATCATTTGGAGATGTCCACCTATTTCCATCCACTTCAGATACAGACATGTGACAGTTACAACCATCTTTCTAAATGCAAAATTTAGCTGAATTTGGTCCAAAGCTTTGTTCTCTCCCTGACTTAATATTCCTTACTCATCTTTCATGTGACTTACCACTGAATTTTGTCATTGAGATGTCCGGAGCCATAATAATGCTTCCTATAGTAAGTGACAAAGTATGAAAGCAATACCTTCTCTGACTCCATCCATGTTTCCTTTTATCACTCGATACATTTTGTTCTGCAATATCATGTAGTACTAGGGGTTATGACACTGAAACACCCTGCCAGGTAATAAGCTGTGGATGGTTTTTGCTATGAATGGTTGTTTTTTCCTATTCAAGTCTACACTAGGATGAAATTGAGACAATTAGAAATGTGTTTTGACAGGACAGAGTAGGCCAGCAGAAGAGTAATGTGTAGGTTGAATATTAAAACCATTAACTGAGGGAAAGCCTCAAGTACATTATTTATTATGATTTACAAATGGAACATTTCAATGAGAAAAGACAGACAAAACTTAATGCTGATAACTTAGCTGTAAGGACAATTCTTTTCCAGGATGTAGAAAACACCAATTCATATTCTTAGTCTGAATCATGGATGTGCAATTCCTTTTCTTAAGCAAATACTTTAATCCTGAGGTTATTTGCTTTTTATGACACATCTCTTGTGTTTCAGTGACAAATTCCTTCTAAGGTCAAGTTGGGAAAAAACACATTTTCCTACAGAAACTCCAGCACATCAAGACATTCCTAACCAATTCCAGCTCTGATGACATCTCTTGACCTTTTATGTCAATTGACTGGCTCCATTGTGACTCTGTGTAAAAGGTCTCTAGGATTCAACTAGGTCAACCAGCTCAAATGCCCCGTGTGAAGGGGAAACTTAGAATAGTACAAAGGCATTCCTTCAAAATTAATCACCAATCCCTTTGCATATATTCCCACCAAAGTCACTAGTTTTAATACTGATTTTGGTGGGAAGGACACTTGTCTAATTATCTCCAGAGTTAGCTCATTTCACAAATAGCAATGAATAACAGTAGTTGAGGCTCACCTCTGCACTAGAGAAAGGAATCTGATCTTTTCACCAAGTAGACAGGAATTCATAGTCAACATGCTCACTTCTCTTATACTACCAGTCACAGATTTGTGAATTAATGCAGTTTGGATAACTTAACAACTTTTGCAGGATATAGAGTAAACTTACAGCGTAGCTGCTACTTTCACAGGCAAGTTGTCTCTTTTCATGATGGGGAACAGCATACACACAGACCAAGAGTTCTGCAAGTTGACATATTAATGTATCTTTAATGCATCATCCCAATAAAAAAATTATATATTTGCCTACTTCTTGGGGGAAAGGTCAAGCTGCAATGCTGTTACTTATTTCCCAGGGGAAAAAAAAAAAAACCCACAAAAAACAAACCACAAAACAGAAAGGAAAATCTTCCACTTTGTAACTGTTTAAAAGTTCTGTGGAAACAATTCATGGTTCTTGTTGTTGGATTTGCTGGGGTTTGTGTTTTGTTTTTTAAAGCAATTTGTCAGTGTTGTTCACCATTTACCCCTCTGAGCCTGGATTGTTCAGCACTAAATACTTCTTCAAAGTGATTTCAAGAATCAGACTAGCCCTCTGCTGCTCTTATTTTGAGAAAAAAATGCCTCCTCGCCTATCTCCAGTTCCCAAAGTGCTTTGTTACAGTCAGTTTTATCTACCATAATATTATAAATTACCCCCAAGATTGTCTGTCTGAGAAGAGGAATCACCATCATGGAGTGACCTTCACTGAGCTGCCTGAACATATGGACTTGCTTCAGCCTGAACATCTTGCTAAGGGCAAAAGAACATAAGATCTTCACCAGACAAACCAGAGCGATTCTAGCACTTCACAGACAAGACACAAACTTAATAGCCACAAAATGAGAGACCACGGATTCACTTAACACAATATCCTGACCCTCTCATGAATTTCAAGTAGTTCATGTGACGACTTAACAGATTAAAAAAATCAGACAGAAACCAGTTTTTCACAAAAAGGGACCACTTCATGTCTTTATCTAACCCTGCTACAAAGACTTAACTTGGCTTGAACATCTCTTTGAAATAAGGACATTTGGTTTATGTGTTCTACTGATGCCTCCCCTGGGACTCATTGTCACTTTGCTTTGTGCAGCAACCAAAGTGCAGGACTAGTTGAAAGTGTTGTACACCATCTTGTTCTAGAAATTGGCAATCCACTCTCTCTACTTGTTCCAATTGTACTGGAGGGTTTATCTTCCTTATAATTTCCAAGCAGATAACGGATCTTCATATTGTCTTTTCAAATCAGAACAAGTAAGGAAAGTCAAACATAACCAGTGAAGTGACATGATTTCTAAAGAATAACCCATCTTTCAGCCTCTCAGGTTGTCCATGAGCAGGTTACAGTGTGATCAAAGCAAGCTGAGAAGAGCCTGAGGTTTCACTAAGAGGTTTTTGGTAGGTGAGTCTGTGCTACAGAGCTAAGAGGAAATAATTATCCTTGAAGATCTACCAAGGCTGAGAGTGATTTAAGCTGGAAACAAGATACTTAATTCTTTTCCCATGCATCCAAACAGCAGAGGCCCATACAGCCTGCAACAAGGGATGTACAATCTTGGACACAGGAGGAATAACCGGGAGAATCAGGCTTTCAGATAACTGCATCCAGCAACCAAACCCTACAAGAAGTCATGAAACAGGAGGCAAAAAAGGGAATAGGAAACAGAGTCAAGAGATTAGAAACTATACCCACTTGGCAGCTGACCTATTCCTTGGTCATGGTCAAATTGCTTGATGTTTCTATAGCTAATTTCCCTTTATCTCTTTCTGGTTTTGACCTGTCCTGATGAAGAGTAAGAGCTGGAAGAGAGACTGATTTGTATTCAATATGTTTGAAAAGTAATTAGCATGCTATCACCCTTTGATCAGGCACATAACAGTAATGAAGGCTCCAGTTTTATTCTGTGATGATCTTGACTAAAAAGTTATTTCATTTCATATACTTGCTGCTTCGTCCTCTGTAAGTGTTGTACGTAGACGTAAGCATTAAAAGAGTCTTTGCCCGTTTATTTCAACTGAACCTTAATTCCAAAGGGTGGTGCCAGAAGCTGAGGTTAAAGCCCAGCTCTGCTGTTATTCCTAAAATCACCATTCTTCATAAACGATTTGAAACAAAAGTGTGTTTATATTCTTGTACTAATTTAAAGGCTAATGTATCAAAATATTTGAGTTTCCTTTTTTATAGATTTAGTAATAAAATCTGGTCTAAAAATAACACATCCTATGAGACTTATATTATTAGTATATTATCAGTAAAATGTACTGCTTGCATTGCTAAAATTATAGGAAAATAATAAAAGTCTCCAACAGCTTGCTAAAGTTTAAATTACAAGATTACAGGGCTGGAATTCTTCACTTTATTTTTTCCTAAATTTAGCAAGCAAGTGGCTATTTACGCTTCCTTTTCCAAGCTCTGTTATGCTGTGTAACATACAGCAAACACACTATCCTATGATTTCTTCTTTCTGAGCTTATGTCAACAGTCAGGAATATATAGAAACCCAAAGCTATGGAAGGATTTGTGCTGACTTCAGAAAGGAAGTATATAAATGGATAACTCCAGACGCAAATGCCAACATTAAAAAAATAGCAAGAAATCTAAATCTAGGCTTTTGCTAGGAAATACTGAAGTGAAGATTGTCTCCAAGACATTGATTAAGTCTCTTAACAGCACTAAGCAGAATACATTATGTAGTACAGTCTTCAAATGCACAGTTTTAATTTCAGGCAACTAGTCACAAGCCAATTACTCTCTGCACCTATTTAAGAGTAGAGACAGCCTACAAAGAAACACCCATAGTCTTCTTTAGATTGTAGCACTGATATCCTTGTGGTTCAAAGGACACAGAATTGGATCTTTTCAAGAACATCTGGTATGTCATTGAAAGTTCTGAGAAAAAAAAATCCATTAAATAACTAATTTCACAGTCTGTTAAGGAGCCCCTTCATAGCACTTACCTTTACTTGCTGAACTAGAGATAATTGTTGCTCAGACTCCTCATCCATAAGCAATTAGTTCCCAGGTATTCTCCACTGATCACTACATAGCACCTAAATGTGAGAGCTCAACACAGAAAGGTTAAGTCTACAAGCACTTTTATGCTGTTTTGAATTCTGTGCAGCTGGTTTCAGGGAGCAGGGAATTGATTTAGGATTAACTTCACCTGCACAATTTGGGATGAAATTCACCTGTAGCAGAAACACAGTTTGTTCAATATATAACAATTCCTAAACAGCATTTTGACTGCATCCCCAAATTTGTTTGGACCAAAAGAAAGAGTAAGTAAAGATTGAAAGAAAACAAATAGTGGTTACATTCACAACAAGTTCAAAATAGTAAAATAATTGATTAATAGAGTCTGCTCAGCTGAGTTGTACAGTGATAGGAAAAATCTGCAGGAAGACACAGAGATTTTATGGTAAAACGTCTGAGCCAAACCCTGCCTTTGGTTTCAGCTGTATGAAAGACCCACTATTCTGTAATGCTAAAAATGTAGAATAGGAGTATGTTTTTCTCACTTCATCCCATATGAACTCAACACAAAAGATCTGAAGAGGTTCAGTAGAGAGCTCTCTAACATTGTTAAGTCAAAAGAAAATACTGTTTTATGTTTACTTTCAAAGCAGCTTGTCAATGTGTATTGGTATTTCAAAACTGTTGGTGAACACTGTCCTTCTAAGTCCAAGGTATATGACTTCTTACAATTGAGTGGATTTTTCTGGAAATCATAGGAGACCACCATCAATTCATGAATGTCTTGGGAAGCCCACTAGCGTTCTACACCACTTGGTGGATGAGTAGCAATATTCAAGGAAACTACACTTTGTTACTCAAACATTTTAACAAGAAACAGATTTTCCAAACAGAAACAATAACACGGAAGATTGTGAAAGGGCACCATGCTGACCCCTCCACTGGATACCAGGTCAGTGCCTGTAACGAGAAACTGCTTCATCACAAAGTGATACTGGGTTGTACCATGACCTCTGAACATTTTCTTTAACAGATTTAGCCACGTCTGCTGGATGCTTCATAGTATTCTAGGTACAAGTTGGGGAAAAAGCTAATGCAGAAACAGATGTGGGAAACAGCTCTGTTATGTTCTGTAAGCTCTGAATCTGTGAAAAGTTTCACATCTGTATCAGAAGTCCTTAGCCATCCTTAGGTTAGGTTGAGTCAAGCTTATCTCATTAATACTGAAATTCAAGAAGTTAAAAAAATATTGAATAACTAAAGTATACGTTTTGTAGTTATCCTCCTCCTTGAAAAGGAAGTTGTTCAGACGACCTTCTGAGGTGAAATAAATAGAAAGTAGATTTTGAACATACAGCTCTTCCTGTTAATTCTTTAAAGAAAATTGATTTTTTTCCATACAGAAGTTGCTTACAATATAAAGGTCTTGTTTATAGATTGTAAAATATTCATGCAAGCATAACAATCTCAGAGTTACATTTTCAAACTTTTGATTCATTTACAACTTGGGAAAAAAGAATACATGAAAGGTTTTGATTGGTCTTAGAATACTCTTAATTCTCAAACGCAGAAAAACATTAGCCCTGGGTTTTTTTTTTGTATTCATTCTTCATTAAATCCCAGGAGTAGCATATTTCTATTATTTCTTCATAAGACAAACTCCAGTCTTGATTTCTAAGCACCATTCTACTATTATGCATATATTACACTTTAACACTTCCATGATTTTAATTCAATGCTCTGTGATCTGTAAATGTCCTCTGAGCCTGACACAAATCCCACTGAAGACAGTGCAAGAAAAGTCTACTTATTTCAGTGGTCTTTGGAACAGCATTCCCCAAATAAATTTAAACTTACATGCCACTGTGCATTAGACCTGCTTTTTTCTGCATCTTCAGAAACGCAGCAATTGAGCCTGAAAGATCCTATAAATCACGTAATTAAGAAACAGATGCACATAAAAAGAATTATGGCAAAATCTTTTTTTTTGGTAATATCCTGAGGCAATGCCCACGATGGACAGCATTCAGAACTCCCTAGATCATCATTATGGATCAAGACAGGTTTTGGAAAAATTATTCTACTAGAGACAGTAAACAAGTTTTGAGTAGAACCATTAAAGTGGTTTATGTTTCAACCACAATAGAAAGTCACTAAGGAGAAAGAAATCGCTACCTAAACTCATGACCAGAATTCAGAATTACGGATGGTTTCACTTCAGTACTACCAATATATGTCTGGAGACAATCCACTGACTTCATGAGAGTTACCCAAAATAACAGTGTCTTCTTGAAGGACTATTTGAAGTAGTAAGTGCTATTTAACTGTTCAGGTTTTGGACCAATTTTTTTATTTCAGTGGAACTGCTGTGCATTCACCCCAGCAAATCTAACCCTTTAGTTGAAGCTATACACTTTTTGATGACTGATTTTCACATTATTACTGTGGGTTGAGCCTTTCCTTAGTCCATAATCAAAGATTTTTCTTTTGACTTGAACCCTGGTGTTTGATTTCAATACTAGCTGACAAGCGTAAGATAAAAAGGATACGGGATTCTGTATGCCCACTTTGTTATGGAAATGCATCTCCTAGTGAATGGATTACAAGTGAATTAAACTTAGATTTTCTACAGTCTCCTTACATAATTGTAAAATTCTCCTGCTGTTGTTCTGGGTTTTGTCCTTACAGCAGAAAAAATGGTGCTGATGACATTTGTGCTGCTGTTTTGGACTGAACTGGCAAAAATGTGTAGGAACTAAATTATTTTGAGAAGTCAGCTCCTCTGCTACACTGAGGGTTAAAAGGGTTCAAAAGTCATTAGGTGACATACAGAGTAATGTCTGAGCCTGTCTTTTATAAGGAGCAAGACTGAAATCAAACTTAACCTTCACAATTGGCATGAACTGGTGTCTTTGTGGTCACAAAAAAGGGAAAGGACTGAGTGAGTTGGCTGTACCTATCGCTTGGTAAAGTCATATGAAGAAAATTGCAGAATTCATACAGTTCTTGTACCACAGTGGTCTCCCAGTGACAAATTGTTCTACAGATTGGAAGACCTCCATATAACTTAATATCCAAAAAGTAGGAACCATTGAATGAACTATGTGTGTGTGCCTTTCCTGAAGTTCTGGGCAACACTGACATGGTTTACTACTGATTGTTGGCATACTGAAGCCTAACCCAGTGGTGGCACTGTTGTCTGCACTGCTGTCACTGAAATACGGGGAGATTTCTCAAAGTCTGACAAAAACAGGAGCTCCCCCTCTCCTGGGGGACCAGTGTTATCAATCTAGCAGGGATGTAAAACACTTGTCTGACACAGCGGTGAGTTGAGCTGGTGCCCTGGACAATGGTCTCCTCTTCCAGCAGATTCTTTTCATTCATCAAAAAGAAAATTAAGGGTCAAAAGGTGCCTTTGATAACTTTTTAGCTTGTCTGTGGTGAATGTTGCACAATCTTATCTTCAGGGTGACAATACTGATCACGATGACACCATGTCCCTGTGTGCCGGTGCATGGCATTGCAGGTTAGGAAGTCAACGGGAGCTGAGCCTAGAGAGGCTCATGATTATTGTGACAAGAATACAAATCTCAGCCCTTCCCAACCCATTCTCCAAAATTAAGCCAGTTGAAACAGGGCTCCTTCAGACAGCAAGCACATCACCGGTCAGATTTCGTGGGCTACAGACCAGAAATTACTCTTCTCAGAAGTGATAGAAGATTACTGGAATTCAAAATAACAAACTCTTGGATGGGCTGCTGTATTATTAAGGTTCCATTTTGTCTAAATAATGCATGCAAAAAACCCCAGTGAGAAAATCAAAGCAACCAAAAGTTACACATGCTTCAGGTCCTTCTACTGTTATAGAAAGAATGTTAGTTTTCCTTGCTTCCAGCCACTCTGTTTTCTCTCTCATAACCCTCTGTGTCTCTGGAAACACCCCTTATTCTCTGAATTCTCTGCTTGTTTTAGCTGCTTTGTGTGTATTGCACCAAATGGCTCATGCAATCATAAAAGCGCAGTGGCAACCCATTTGCTATTTTTGTTGTCCATGACTGAAACTTCTCCTGCTAATTATAGGCTGATAGGAATTAAGGAAATCACTGTTTTCTATAGAGAAAGAGTGAGAAAATAAACCCCTACAACCAGGTTAAAAAAACCTTTCAACTTCCACAATGATGCTGGCATATACTGCCTTCATTGGGAATCCGGATATTCCATCAATGAGAGATCAGATGCAACAGCATAGCACACTATAATGACATATTCTGTGTATAAATAAAAAATAAAAGTAATACTGTACAGACACAGGTCTGGACTAAGTGTTTCCCAAAATCTGGGATCATTCAGGCCTGGCTCAGACATTGCCTGTGACAGTCACAAAGCTCAGATCCAGAACTCCCAGCTCTAACCTGTTTAGACTCCAGGTTTTGCTCTGTCACTATTGTAGAAGTGTATTTTGCTGCTCTGGTTTCCCTCCTGTGCTTTGTTTGTTTGTTTTTTGTTTTGTTTTGTTTTGTTTTGTTTTTACAGTGTTTATGAAATGACTCCTGCTCATAGGAAAAGTGTGACTGGTTTTGTTTATCCTACTTATTATATGAGAACAATTTTCAAGCTGTCATTTCATTATTAAATTTGAGAACAAAGCAAACACCAGATCACTACAAGACTGGATGAACCCATTTCTGCCTTACATGTTTAAGCAAAGCTTAGTATGACTGATGGTAGGTAAAGCTTGTATCACCAAATACCAAAACTTTTAAATGACTAATGCTTGTTGCCAACAAGATCTGCTTTCAAAGTTAAGTCTACCTTGTCTACCTTCCAAAAATTGCAAGGAAATTTATGATTCAACAATGAACTCTTAATTGCTTCCTCTTTATGTTAATCTGTTTTCCTGGAAATACAATTATTTCTCTATGCTGATCCTTTAAGAATGAAACAAATTGTAGCTCTTGCTCACTTTGGCAATGCAATCACTTTTAATCAGTGCATAATTAGGATTTAAACAGTATCAACCTGTCCCTGTTGCAAGAAGGTAACTGCGCTTAAACTTCAATTACTCCTAAATTTAAAAATCAATTGCAAATAAAATGTCCTGCTGCTGATGCTAAAGAGATTAGAAAGACCAGAATACATTCACGCGAGAAGCTAGTCTGTCAACACAATTGCAACAAGCAGCTGCCATAATGTAGGTAATTCTGTTGTAATGCAATATTAAGGCCTTTATCTAATCAAAGGCTGTGGACTAAGGCTGTCAAAAAATACAAGATGCTTCAAAAGGCAGATTGCTATTGTTTTCTATATGGATTTATCCTGCACAGGATAAAAGAGCTATTTTGCATCAAGAAATTATTTTTAGTGTGAATGCTTGAAAATCCAGGTTTTTTCCTCACAAGCTATCTACAGCAAGATGACAGAAGTGCTGAAAAACAGCCATCATTTGTGATGACTTCAGAGTTTGAAATAACAAGCTCTTTTTTTTATATGTTTATTACAATGTTTACTGGAGGCATCGGGGACAGTGGCCTGCAGCATGCTAAGCATTGCATAAACACAAAGTGAGGTGGTGTTCTTGCAAGGAGGCATGGCAAGACACCTGGGAGGACCTATGGGGAAACCTGGTATTAAATTCAAATTTCTGGGCCTCAGTTTTATATTCTCACCCTTGCTAAGTGTGCAGGGGGAAGGGCTTACAACTGCACAGTATGTGGCTGAAAAGGCAAAGCTATCAGTGATCAGTGGAGAGAAGGATGCTCCTCCAGGACACTGTTTGAGTAGGATTGCAGGAGCACAGAAATGTTCAGTAGCAGGTCTGGACTGAAAACCTGTACTGCCATCTGCAAGGAGGGAAGGACCTTGAGGTCTTCCTGCCTTAGGCATCATAATACCTAAGAAGGTACTGTTCTGTATGCCTGATAAACTACATTAATACCTTCACAGTCTGGAATCATTGCAGGGAAAAAAGAAAAAGAGATACCTGTGAAGTGCTAAGGCTTGGACAACTGGCCCAAGCCAGAGCTGACCTATAGATGAATCCAGAATATTTTATAACTGAAAGCCATTGTGCTAGCAGATATTGTACTAAGTTATAACAATGCACTTATGCTGATGTAAAAAGTGCTAAAGCATTGAAGTACTGAAGCCTGAACACCAGGCCCCGAGCCGAAGCTGTTTAGTGCGTAATCATTAACAAAGTGTGTGAACTCACTAGTGAAAGATGCAGCTTAGACAAAATATAATCAGTAGTGAGGAGAGAATGTATCCAACTTCCCTTATTCAGCCTTGTTCAAGGCTGAGAACCCAAGTATCTGCCCTTGATAGAAACTCCCTTGATTTCCCCCCCGAGCCCTGGCCAGGCTTTGGGTGGAATCCAACAGGAGAATGAAACCAGAAATTTTCCGCTCAAAACAAAGGTGCCAGCTTTGGCCTGTCGATCTCTGGTCTATAGGGCTGGGCCCGTTTGCAGCGACTCTGGCAGCCTCACTACGGGTGGAGCATCGCGTAGGATTTCCCACTTGGCGGGACAGGCTCTGCAAACCCTCGCTGTAACCGGGGCTGCCCAGCCACGGCGGGGCTGGATGATGATAATATATGCAAGTGGGGATGTATTTTTCTTAATCTCCATTCTCTCTCTCGTGTAGTAATGATTTAATGCATTACCCTGTTTTTTGCTGTTTGCTGCTTTAAGTGCACTATTCTGCTTTTTCTTACTGCATGTTTTCTGTATTAGATGGTTATCACTAGTAAAATACGCCTGCTCTTTTCACTCTGGTGTCTGAGTTTAATTGGTATCCTTAATCAGCAGAACAACCTGGCAAGAAAGTGGTCACATATGCTGTTCTGATCATTCTTTTATGTTTAGCATTCTGGAAATTAGTCAAAGTAGACACTAATGGTAGGACATATTATAATAAAAAGCATGGCAAATACCACATGGAGAATACCTGCCTCCTCCACATTGGAAGGTGGAGGAGAAAACTTCTTTTTCATCCAAGGCATGCCTTTGGATTGTCTTCTTCTCAGAAATCTCTTCATTTTCTTCAGATGCTGAAGGAACAGGCACATGGCCACTCCACCAATAGCATTCAATAATGCAATGCTAGTGGATGCCTCTTGTGGTGCAAGAAGAAACTTATTCATTTAGTACATCCCAGGATATTCCAGTGTTTCCCAAAGGAAAGACAGGTCCTCTCTTTACCTTCATTTTTTCTTCTTTCCTCTTATTCATTGTTGATTATGCCAACTGCTGTCTTCTTCAATTTCCCCCTTCTTTTTTGAAATAGATCACTATGATGCTCTGTCAGAGCTAATAAAGATTGTGGCTGAGGGAAGGTAACTGCTGCAGGAAATCCTCAGAATACCTCTAACAGTCCCAGGTATAGGGCAAAATAATCTCATTGTTAGAAAATATTTTAAGGCTTGGACATAGTAGAGAGGTTGGTGCTGGTCTCTTCTCACAGGTGATTAGTGACAGAACAAGGGGGAATGGCTTTAAACTCCAACAGGGGAAGTTTAGACTGGACGTTAGGAAAAAATTTTTCCAGAAAGAGTGGTTAGACAGTGGAATAGGCTGCCCAGGGAGGTGGTGGAGTCACTATCCCTGGACGTGTTTAAGGGTTGTTTAGATGAGATGCTGGGTGATAGGGTGTAGGGGAAAACTGTAGACTAGGGCTGATGGTTGGACTCGATGATCCCAAGGGTCTTTTCCAACCGGAATGATTCTATAATTCTATATATGCAGGTGGAGGTACCGCTTCATATAACTTCTGGGTACTTCCTTTCTTGGTTCTTCTGCAAGTGGGATTTCACTGACAGCTGCTGGGGCTGGGCTGAATCCTAGCAGAGGCTGCACAAAATGCATCTGGGAACAGAGGAAACTTCTCATCCCCTTCCTCATCTCTGCACACCCACAGCTGTAACCTGGGCTTTCTCTGACATACACCCTGGTGTCTGCAGTCAGTTTTTATTCATCCTTCACTGAGGCACATCTCCCACTGAGGCACCATTAGCTCTGCACTTGGTTCTCTCACTGAACATTCTAAAAAGAAGCACAGCCTGACATCCTACAGTGTGTGAAAGTGAAATAAAAATGTTGTTTCCTTTGCTCTCGTGTGATGCAAGTGTAAAAATCTTTATCCCTCCCTGTGGCTTGATCATTCTAACCTGGTCAAGTACCACTCAGTACCACATCATCTTAGACGAGGTGTTAGAAGCTGCAGCCCATGCGGGGCAAAAAACTATGTAGAGAAGAGATGATCAATGACCTCAAAATAATTAAGGTCAGGTTTTCCATTTCTTCTTCCCCAACCTTTGTGCAATTTCCTACCTCTTAAACACATCAAGGTCAAGAGATATGATTTTTCCTTAGAAACCAGTCAGTTAAGTCCATATCTACACAACATGGCCTCTGATGTCTGTGAAGATGTGTTAATTATATCCTGGTACTGTAGAGAAGAGGACTCTTGGTACATGTGCAGTGTCCTCTGGTTCCAAACCTAAGGGGTTTGCAGAATGTGGTCACTGACACAGCAAGAAGAGAATGCACCTGCAACTCTATCCACCATAGGATGAGTGGAAGTGACTGTGGAAACAACAGATGAACAAATTCTTGAAGCTGGGTTGCAAGAAGCTGGTCTGGCTCAATACCTGGTTTTACTGAATCATAAGGTTGGGTCATACCATGAAAAAGGCATTGTTTTGTACTAGATGAGATAAAGCTGCAGGTGGGGGAGGAGCAATAGAGTTATTTGATCACCCACCAGGCTTGTAATAAAAGAGCATAATCGTTTCTAGGTTACACACCTGATCAGGTACCATGCAGCTTGCTCTGCCTGGGAACAATGCCAGAATGGATGTTGTTTTCATGAGGATTCCCATGCTCAGATATACTCTGTCTCTGCAGCTGTACAACCATTCATTACTCATTTTGTTATAAGGTAGTTTTCTGGCAAATATAATCAAATGACTTTTTACATCTGCTATGCAATTTGACATGAACTCATTAAAAATAATAATAATGTAATCAGCGAACTTCTACACGCTATCTAATCAGACAGATCCTAGCTCTTAAAGTTCTTCTGCAGGACTGAAAGTCCTTCTCTGTTGTTTTTACATTATTCAGCATGATGGCCTGTGATCAAACTCAAGCTTAGTACTGCTGACATGGAGACAATGGCACTGCCAGAAAATGAGAAATGCTTTCTCCCAGAATCTCTGAAATCAGTTCTGCTGCAATAGGTGCCTTGGCATGCTGCCACCAGCCTCTCTACGGCCTGAGTGCCTTCCATGTTAAACCAATACCCAGCTATATAGAACTATAGAGAATGGAATGGAATGGAATGGAATGGAATGGAATGGACTAGACTAGACTAGACTAGACTAGACTAGACTAGACTAGAATAGAATAATTTTCAGTTGGAAGGGACCCACAATGATCATCTAGTCCAACTGCAACTAAGAATGGCAACATCTCTATACTTTTAACAGAGTCAAAAGTATGGAAAATCCTGTTGGTTTGTGGTTGGGTTTTTTTTTCTGTACTTCCCCAAATGAGGAACAGAATGTAGTTTATTTTCTTTTAATGTTGGCAATATTCAGAGAGTTCTGTTGTGACCCAGTTTTTTGGCAGATGTGGGGAACCATTAGAGAGCTCTTAATAATGCATTTGTAGAAAGCATGCAGCTTTGCTTTTTCAGAATAAAACCCAAGCAATCCTAGATTATCTGAAGTACCAAAAATCACTAGCCATAAACGCACAGCAGTTTATCCCTAATTTTCTGTGACAGTAAGAAAATGGCTTTGCCACAAGAATATAGGCCATTTTTTTTAGCCTTGTAGGATTATGAGCTTGATCAAATGAAGCTGAGTTGTGAACAGTAACGGTCAAAGGTTTTTTCAAAGTTTTTATCAAAATTCAAGCAGTCTACGAAAGCTATAGGTAAAGTAAACATTTTTCAACTATTCTGATTATTCAAGATAAAATAAATTTTTCAACCAGTTCTTCCTGTAATGGCTTCTACTGACTCTGTAGACCAAAGAAATTTGAATACAAATGGAATAGACATCCACTGAGCAATGAGGACTGCTGCCTTACCCTTTTCCCTCAACCAAAGCTTGCCATTATTTTAACCTCAAACTTCCTACATAAACTTGATGTTTGATACCACATATTCTTCTCAAAATGATCATCTGTGGTACTGCTTCTCTTGGATACCAATGCTGCTGCACATTTAAGAATAAGTAAAAAACCTTGAGGGTGTGCTTTATTTGGGCATTCTGAGAGAATTTTGCTCTTAAGGGAAGGTGAGAATAAAAGTGTTGGGATGCAATTTCCATTGAAGTCATTAGATAAACTTTAATTCTCTTTACCAGGCTTTGGGTAAGCTTTTGCCCAATTCCTTTTTTTTTTTTTTTTAAAATTTCTGTGGCTCTGACATTCACAATCCAAGCCCATCACACTGAGAATGAGATGATTATTTATTTCACAATGATATTTCTTTATAGTTCAGCTGTTCTTACTGACTCCCATGTTCAGAACAGTTTGAATTTCCTGGTACATCTGGAAAAGTGATATTTCTCCTCTCAGTTTCTCAGGGTAGTTCTGGCTGTTTTCTCATTAGGCTCACAGCAAGAAATAAATGAAGCAGGTGACTGGCACTGAGATTTCCATTCTGATGGGATCTCTGCTACAGCTATAGCTGTAACGTGAAGTATGTGCATTTAGGTGAGAAATAAAGATATAAAATAAGTTGAGTATTAAAACTCAACTGACTTCATTGGGGAAAGGCATGATTCAGTTATGGCCCTATATAAAGCAAGAAAGTACATGTTTTAGTGAATTCCTCTTTTGTTCAGAACATCCTTTAACAGGTTTGACTCACATAGTTCTATGATGTTCTATCCCCGATCCTTTCCCCAGCATGCCATCATAATTTGTAATAACAAGAGCCTACATAATTAAAAGGTCAAATCTGATTATGCCGTAGTCAATATACATTTTGCTGTTATCTCTAGTGGAAAGTAGAATGGCAAGTGAAATTGAATGGATGTCGTGTTCATGGAGAGATAAGAAGCTTCCTTACCCCTAAATATTTTTATCAGATTTAGAGCCTCTTTGTTTTGTGCACTGTGGAGAGATGCCCATTTCACTAGTGTTGCAAACATGTGCTAAGTATAGATAGGTTATTTCACAAAGATTATGCTTATAATTAAATTACAATTGTTGGCAGTGTTTTTAGTGGCCATTCTGGTTCTGATGCTACTTTGAGAAAACTATAAGGAAGAAAAGAGCCTCAGGCAGTGGTGAGAACAAGAACCTTTGACAAAGCTGTCAAAATTTGAGGCCTTTGTTTTAGTCTACAGGGAGAACTATGGCATTGGATATTATTATTATGTGCCATTAAAATAAAAAATCAAATAATTCTTGTGCATATTAAGGATAAATGCTTTCTGATATACAAGAGAGACTAAACTGAGCATATCTAATATGAGCAATAAAAAGGGGGGAATGCATACATGAATGTTCTATCAAAGTTCAGTAAGGAAGCTGTCAAATACTGAAAGACATCTTCATGTTGTGTCTTCACTAAGCATCACTGGGACTATCTGAATCTGAGCTGTCTTAACACATACATGTTGAGGTACTTGCATTTCCACATTATTTATATTTGTATGCATTTTATAATATATACTTTTTTTCTTTTTTTTTTGTCTTGGTTCAGAAGATAACACTTGTGGTGACTTTTTTATTTATGACCTTGATACTTACTAATTTTATACCCTGTTCTGTTCAGGCACATTATTCATTAGTATAGTTCATTTCTTCATTGTGAGATCTCCTGGTATTTGGAGGTGTTTTATGATTTGCATGAATTGCACAATTGAATTTTTCTCCACATCTGAAAACAAGGAGTTCCTCATCCCACTCTAATTTTATGTTTCAATCCCATCAGTAATGCACCTGAATCCATTGAATTGAGATGGAATACTGGGAGACAGAAGATCTGATTCTTTGTTTTCCCTATTTTTATGTCAATGAAATTCCCTCAACTTGAAAAGAGCTGCACCTTCTTTATTCTAGTTTAAATAAGAATAGGCTCAGGCATAATTGAGGGCCATGTCATAAGATATTTCTGTTAAAAGAACCTGAAAGTCAACAGCAGATGTTCAGCATCATAGAGCTGAAGCTCACTCCTAGGAAACCCTATTCTTCAATACCAGGGATATTAGATTTCATAGATATAAAGCCTGGAAGAAATTATTCTGAGCATCGAGTTTGAACTATAACGTTACTCTCATGTTTGGAGAGAAATCAATAATTCAGGGTTCAGAAGAGAAATCCTAGCTCCTACCTCCAAGATTCCCATATTTGTGGGTTGTTTTTTCAAGCTGAATTTTAAGCCAAAAAGAATTTGGACTCATCACTTTGTGGTTTTGCTTATATTTGACGCTGACAAAAATTAGTTATTCTGAAACGAAGATCACAACTTAAAACTATTTGTAATCTAAGTCCTTTCTTTTCCCTTCCACAGGAAAGGCTGAATAGGACTTGATACACTGCAAACTCTCTGTACTTACTGTTCTTTCTATTCTTTTCTCTCTCCAAAGAATCACCTGAATTTGGAACTTAATGGAGAAATAGTCTCAAACTAGAACACCACGTAACCCTCCACTGAGACACCATGCTGAACACTGTAGTCAGTGCCCAACTCTCTGAGCACTAGTAAATGAGTAATGAAGATTCCTAGTGGCAGCCTGCAAACCATACAATGCAACTATACCTTTCATTACATTGATTAAATGCAATCAGGCTGCTACAGTTACAGGAGAAAGAAAAAAATCTATCCAGTTTTTGAAATAAGTTATTTGCGTCGTATATTTAACATTAATTACATTGCGTTCATTAAATTAATCACTTCTAATTAAGCTGACATACAAGGAATGGTTTTTTATGTTCAACTATCATCTAGGCTAGAAAATATACTAAGCAAACTGAAGCATTCACTTCCTTAACAAGCACAAACTGATATAGCCTTACTAAAATTCAATGGGACTTTGCAAATTTACCACAGGGGGAGACACTTGCCATTGAAATGCAGATTTTCTTATTTGAAATCTCATGCACAATGAATCTTTCACAAAGTTGTCTACATGAATGGAATTTACACAAGTCTTTCTTGCTGCCAACACAGGAATCTTGGGTGCTTGATTTGTAAATGTCATTAGTGTGGGAAGTGCGGGCTGCGTTGCATGGGGACAGGCGTTGCTCTTTGGAAGTATGATGGGCTCTGCCCAAGGGGTCTGGTTGTCAGCTGCTTTTCTCCTGGGTTTCTATCAGAGCTAGTCAACCTTTACCACCTGTCCTTCAGAACTGAATGGTAAAAAAGGAGGCTCCGTAAATTTGTTACTACTAAGGACTACAGTAAAGTCCGTGTGTACTTGTCTCAGAGAACTGTCTCAGGAGCTATGCATTTTTGGTCCCTCTGAGGGTCATACAACAGCCCTGTGGAAAGCCAACGTGACACATTATTAACCAGCCTCCTGAGCATGTGCTAACACTACGTTAAAAGGGGTGGTGGGTGCAAGACCCATAGTGACTTTCTAGACCAGGAACTAGGTTCCCTGTATGGGCAGAGAGGCAGTGAGGTCTTGTGTAGAGTCCCTGCAAATAATACCCTGCACAGAAATAAGGATTCTCCCAAGTAATTTTCTTGTAAAACCACCTTTCTTCAGACAATTCTGATTTTTTACCATTGTTATAAATACTCTCCTTCAATGGAGGCCTTTCTGCCAGCAGTGCCCCCAAATCTAGACTTTACAACACTTAAGACAAATAAAAGCCAGGGAATCAAGACATTGTCCTCATGCTTGCTATGACCTTGATAGACACACATTTTCTATGTATTTCCAGTTGTCTTTACCCCTTGTCCCATTACTGTCTGACTATGTAGACTGAAAGTTTTCTGTGTTGTCTATACTAGTATTATCTCTCTCTGTCTTGACAGTGATTGGAATTTCAGGATGCTTCTTTAATATAAATAAATTCTGGTGTCAGACTCTATATACCTTTGGGCTGAATTGTAGATTACTGAACAGAGTAGTGCACAGCATGAAATGGTATAAAAAGACATGCTGTAATAATAAAAATAGTTATTAACAGACATTTTATTTAACTGAAAATGTCAGCATTTTTCATTTCCTCCATTTGCAATGAATCTGATTTACTGATAAGTAAATTAATCACACAGTAACTGGGCTAACATAATTTAGGCTTCTTCAAAGAGATGAACAGTGAATGCTACTGGAAAGAAGCTAATAAGTTATTAACGGCACCATGATAGAGCCATGCATTAGTCACAAAACCAGAAAGGCACTGACTAGGCCAGAGTTCAAACCTAGACAATATTTATGAGAAGAAATGCTAAATAATTTCAAATGCAAGAGAATTATAACAGAAATACTCTCAAAACCTTGTTCAAAGTAACAGAAAACAGCAACACTAGAGCCTGACTGGAGCCTGACAAAGGCGAAACACCCAGGTAGAGGCTACAAGATTTTATGAATGCTATAAGCTCAAGGCTTGCTAGCAATGAACTGATACTATACAAGTTTAACAACTGGTATTCTGAGTGTGCTGCTAGGATACAGCAGGAAAAATCATACTTTCGTATGTTAAGTTGGCCTGTGTACCTGTGTAAAGTGAAATACACAGAGATTATCTCACCCTCTGTGCAGACCACATGCCAGATAGGTCTTTGGCTAATTGCATAAGTATCAGAAGTAAAAGGCTACCATAGAAAGCATGGTCCCTCTCTCTCTGGAATCTCCAACATTTCATTACATGCCGAGGTGTGAAAATCAAGAAGAGCACTGCAAGTCCATCCTTTCACGTGAACATAACAACTGGGAGAGCACATAACAGAGGAAAAGTCCAGCAAATTAACTATATGGACAAAAATGGACTATCAGCTGCCAGATCTACAGAATTATTTGGATCTTCTGTCCCATCAGTTTAAACTCTAGAAATTCTTGTTTCTGTTTGCACAAGTCCCTAAAATGATGATGAAAAAAAAAATCTTTGTTCAACCATATGCCAAATGCCATGTGGAATCTATTCTCCAACAGAGTGTAAGCTGAAATAGTGAGCCTTTCCATGGTTGAAGCTACGTGTACCTTCCACACATGCATCATTACCAGAGCCTAGCATATCCCCTTCCTAAACTGATAGACCCTTCAAGCAACTTATAGTCTCTCTGCCTTGCTTCATGTTTTAAGACAGCACTTGTCAACTACATAAGCAAAACGTACTGATTTATACTACATGTGATGGCAATCGATTTTCATCTTAGTATGATTGTGTTCTATTTTCCTCTTATTAATGAAGCTGACAGATATCTTTTTTTTAGAAATAATATACAAAAAATCTTATTATCACGGTTGTCCATCCATCAACACATCTTGCTAGTGATAAAAGCTTCAACTGTCAGTGAAAGACAAACTGACCTCTTATATTAATGCATTAAATCTCATATTTTAAATAATGAGTTTTCACCTTGGAAAACCTTAAGAAAAGAACTGCTGCAGTTGTCCATTTCACTCAGCTGAGGATGGTAAGAGACACTGTCTATTTCCACATAAACTGAGAAAAATGAATCTCATTATTTTTGATGATATAGCAAAGAAGTAATGACCCTATGGGATCTTATTACATGGCTGAAAAGTGAATTAACTTTGGCATAACCATATCGAGTGAATTACTCTAATGATATGTTTCCTAACTCTTATGGGTGATCTCATAACAATGCTCTCATAATCTGGGAGTATGCATGAGAGAATAAATGGATTTTGCTTTTCAAAATCCAAACTTCATTCTCAAAGCAAATCACTGTGACACTTTGTCATATACATTGCTGAGGGAAGTAATCACTGCTATAGGCAATGATGACACCCTCTGTGACAGTGACAAAATTGGTCCAAAGCAAAGTTATTCATCTATCACCATATAGATGCAAAATTGAAGGTGGCCCTCATATGAAAAAGCAGGAGGAGCTACTGGCTTCCTCTGACTGGTAACCTCTATTCACAGGACAGGCTGAGAGAACTGCAAAGCTGTTCTGCCCAAAAACTTGTAGTTTGAAAAGAAAACAAGCTGCAAGTTAAAAGGTGGAAACTTTTTACTTTTACAAGAAAAGCTGGATTCTTCATAAGAGAGATCCTCAGGATCTTCTGTAAACCACATTTTCTGAGAGACTTGAACTTGTGGACACACAGTCATTAGTCATTAGTCATTTATGGGTTAGAAGATTAAGGTCTGTGTCTTCCATTTCTGTTGGCTGACAGATAAATATTAATCAGATTTTGAAATAACACTATCATTCAGCAATGCTGATTTTTCATTCAGCAACGACCAGAGCAGGGTATAACACAGAATTAACTCCTCGTGCTCTGCTCTGAGGTAAATAAGTATCCATGTTGTATTTAAAGATGACTGCAATGAGGCTGACTTGCCTAGGGTCAATGAGTTTCTGCATAGGGTTAAAACTCCTTGGAGGCTGGTCCTGTGTTTCATTCTCTTTGATGCTTCCATGTCCTGGACTCTCAATGTTATCCACTAAAATTTGCCTAACATTAATTAAGGATGTGATCCGACAAATTAATCAACCATACTTCTGCCATGCACTGTGATTATTTCAAGTTAAGATGTGGGTAAATATGAAATTTCAACATGGGGGTTTTAATTCTACAGCAGCAGGACTAATGAGTTTGCTTTAAATTGGTCATGACTGACATGCAAAGCGATGAAAAGCAGAGGCTGGCTGTGTAGCAGAGGTGAGCACTGCACACGTATCCAGGGCCATGCTCACCCTGTTGCTGGAGCTCTTCCCCTTTCAGGTCTTGTTGCTTTAAACAGTTGTTTATTACAAAATCCTTGATGGAGATAAGGATCTTCTAGAGGTTAATTTTCTGGCACCTGTGAAAAGACCAGCTGTTGGGTGACAGCCTGTCAGACTTTTTAAAACAATCTAACACTAAAGGGCAAAAATACTGTGTCTGACGGCAGTAGCAACAGCAGTTTTTCCAGGCACATAGTACAGCAGGCGGGTTGTGAGGTACTACAGCACCATATGCTGTCTGCTACAAAAACTCTACGAGATGAAATCCAAAACCAGACTTAATAAAAATGTGGATGAATTAGTGCCACAGTGTGTTCTTAGCTGCCCGTCCTGTGCACAGTCCTGGAAAGGGCAAAAGAGGTGTCGTTCAGCTGTAGTCAGCACACGCTTCACTTGTTAAGGAAAGAAGTAATTTTTATCCTTTTCTTATGAAGGAAGAATTGGAGCAGAGACCAAGAAAATGGCAAATCCAAGAGAATCCTGTCGCTGAACTGCGTACAGGATCTTCTTGTGCCCCTGGGAGTCCCTCAGCTCTCACACTCACCAAGATGATATAAATTTACCAAGTATACTCTTTGTGTTGAAATTTTAACAAAATGAAGCACAGGGAGAAATGGTGCCCCTGCGTGCTTGGCTCTGTGTGGTGCTGAACTCTGCTGGGCAGTTTGGAGCACAGTCCTCGTGCCTTGGGACCTCCCAGCTGGGAGTAACGACTGGCACACCAGAGTGTGCCTCCTGAGAGCCAGGCAGTGCTGCTGTGAATTCCAACACTTCTGACACGTTTGTTAGCTCTCCTGAGGTTACGGCAGGCAGCGGCTGACTGACTCCAGCACCTCTGAGCAGATGGCACAGTGAGTCAGTCCCAAGTGGCGTGGTAGCACAGGCTGCCTAGCGCTGTTCCATGACTACATAACAATAAAACACACTGAATACTTGAAGAGACTAAAAATTCACCCAGCTCAGGATATTGCCTGCCACAGAGGCCACAAGAAGATACCAAAGGAAGTGTATTATCACTGGGCAAACCTGCTAGTTACACTTCACCAAAATCTGGTGATTGCTGTTCTCAAGGTGCCCCTATTTACAACCTTGCTGTGAGATGCTGTGTAGAGAAACCCATGGGTCAGGCAAAGTAACACCAATGAACAGTCTGGCAATGCAATGCAAACACAACCCAAAGTGTTTGATTCCAATATGGTAACCTCATGTTTGTGCAATTCATTCATGATACAGATGGATTTATCAAAATGGAGGAATGTCATATCAATCCCTTGAACAGAGCTGTCAGGAGTTGTCATGATAACAACAGCAGCAGCGTCAAACACAAGAAGGCAGCAAAGCCAGCATGGCCGTGGCTGCTGAATTGCTCACTACAGGCCTCCTGCTTTCAACAGGTGGGAAGAAGACTTTAGCCAGCTGGTTGCAAAGACAGACAATAAGAAGACTCTGAAGCAGTAATGTGCATTCTCTGAGCAGTCGAGGTTTGAAATACTAGTATTTTTCACAGCACTGTGCTTACTTGCCTGGGAACAATAAAACTGGTAGCAGTCATTTGAAATAGCAAGGAGCAGCTGTTTGCACTGTTGCCTACATAAATCTCAAGCCATTTATAATAGTAGCAAACTCAACCTGATCTCTAGTGATAAAATCTGCTTTCCGTTTTGGTCAGTCTCCCTGCTCCTGAAACATTTCCAACAAGGTCTCCTTCTTGAGCAAAGCAGTGAGACACAGTGTAATAAATACACTTGAAACAGCTTCTACTAAAGATGATGAAACATCATTTGGCACCTCAAGCACCACAAAGGATGGAAAAACACATGGCAGAGACTTTTGCCTGAACTGTGTGTTGGTCTTGCACAATAACGATGCCTTTGTAAGTGCCATAAACTATGGTATTGTTCATGGTTGTCTCACTGCCCCACTGGGGAAGGCATCTGAGTTTCTTTCAGAGAAATCAGTCATCAAGACTAACATTTCAGAAGTCATCCACTACAGTCTCATGAAGTTGACTCAGGCTATGAAAAGTGGACAATTCATCTTACTCTTTTCTTGTCCTCTACGACTGAAAAGCTCTATCACTTTAACCCCTTCCTGAAGCCTCCCTTTAGTCTTTCTGGCTCTTAATCTAATATTTTTACTCCTACTTTTACCCTACACTTACTCATTCTTCTCTGTCATATGGGTCTCACTTTCCTTTCTTGTCCTGCGAACAGGGGATGTAGAACAGAAGTACACTAGAGCAGAGACCTTGCTGTCTACTTTAGTGGTGCTTAAAACTGAGAAAACTGAGCTAAAACTTTTGAGTGCTGCCACACTATAAATTATACAAATGAAACCACTATATGACATTCAAGAGAGACATGGGAGCACAGATTAAACCAATGAGACACATATTTTTTAAGGGCGGAAATTGTTTGACCTCCTCTCAATACAAACTGTAGAATATCACCCAGTCAACTCCACATTCAGCCCAGCATTGTTGCAGGAGAAACAGGACTTTTCCTCTAGAAAGCCAGCTAGGCACCAGAATGCCTCTGGGGAAACAACTACCACAAAGTTATGTGAGGTGCATTTTTCAGCAGACAGAAATATATGGCTGTATGTGCAGATGCTGATTATTAAAAACACTGCTCTGAGTGCAGCCTTCCTATTTTCTCCTTAAGGTCTTTACCCACCAGGATTTGAATGGGGAGGAGAGGTATTCAGTAACCTTCATGTCTAATTTCTTGAGTGAGAAATGACAGCATGATCCAAAGGCACAGGGACAGAGTATAGTGTGTTGGCCTAGTATTTGGGAACTTCTCAGCTTTGTTACGTCCTCAGAGTACAGCTGTGCTTTACATACGAATTGGCTAGATGACTGCAAGGAGAATCACTGATTTAGGACAATGTAAACATTTGTGACATTTCAACATTAGCCAGTAAAGGTGTGTGGTCTGTCTATTTGATAGAGAAGTGAATATTAATGAGAATTCACACATTAAAACCCTTCTGCGTTAAAGAGAGGATGGAACATGTTTCTATGGGTTTACATTTTATCTGTGTAACAAATTAATTCCTTACTATGCTTCAGAGACTGTTTGATTAAATCCCCCCAGTGTTGCTCTGGCCATTCATTTTTTGCTGATGCCCAAGTGGCCACTGTGAAGACAACACTGATTAATACAACAGAATAGTCAGCATTGCAAATGAAAAAAATATCAGAGATGATGAACCTTGTGCCTTTCCAAACTCTAGCTGCCATCCAACTCAATTTATCTCCTTCCTCATCTCACTCCCTCTTCACCTGCAAGTTTCTTTGGCATGCTTTCACTCCAATTTATGTTTTTTCTTGCTCTGAGGGTAATGTGTCCTCCTTCTAAAGAAGCCTGGTAATATAACAGAATGGGTAGAAGCCTGTCTGGCTTAGCTCGTACATAAAGCGAAGATCTACATTGCCAATGCACATTACAAGTGATAGAAAGCCATACTGACAGTGAGGAACCTAAAGTACTCCCCACCCCAACTGTGTACAGGTGGCTTGTGCAGCTGTACCCACAGCATGCTGACACGGGCATACTCAGGGTGTGGGTTCCTGTGGGTCTCAGAGGCTCCTCTATAAATTTTGTGAGTTTAGTGGAGTGTGATTTTGGTGATGACCCTTCCAGGCTGTGAGCAGGGCCGAGATTTCTGTCTTTTGGTTACCTTTGTTTAGCTAGGATGAGATTTTTAGCAATGTACCTCTTCTGTACAGTACTTTTTATATTGGGGTAGTAATCTCAGTTCACACCCTCGCTGTCCCTGTAATACAGACAACAAAATTATACAAACAGGAGGAACATTATAGAAGGAAGAAAAAAGATTAAAAAATATAACAGTCCTCGCTTGACAGATCCAACTCCTGTAGCCCTGTGAGGTACAGCATGTATTTCTACTCCTTTTAACAGCTTAGATATGGTTGTAGAAAGGTCATGTAAATGGTCTCAAAAATGGAAATGCTGAAAAAGTTTTTTCCATGCCAAATATCAATCTATTGTTAATCACTGCTACTGTAGTACCTTCCGTCATTTACTCCTATTGGAGGATCTTTCTCTAACAAATACTGCCTCTAACAGTGTTTTATTTCTTGTAATCCTGGCCCAATTCTACATTCACGTTTTCCCCATGTTTCTAATTCTCCAGTTTGCAGTCGGCTCCCCACGATAGGCCAAAGGAAACCCTCAGTCACTCACAGTTTGATGGATCCTCACTGGTTTAGATAGTCTGAACATCCTTCAGCCACTCCTCAATAAAACCTGTTCACAAAGACAATATATTCTGTGAAAGAATAACAACCAGCTAGACATTAGGCTTCACAAGCTTTGCTGGCCATCAAGGCTACTACATGGGACACTGAACACTGAGAGAACATTTCGCAAAGGTGTCAAAATGCTTCAGGAGACTGGTGAGACTCGGCTTCCTGGAACATTTAGACCTTCTTTATAGAGAGGAATCATCCAAGGATCTCTCAGTGCTTTATGAAGAGAGACAAACTCAATTTATGTAAATTGGCAGAGCTCTAAAGAAGCAGAAGCACAGGGGAATCTAGAGAAAGGGCACCATACGGAGACCATGTGGAGTTTTTTCCCCCCGAATCTTCCACTGCCTTGATGGGGCCTTTATAATGCTGTGTAGAAAACCTTTCTGCAAACTAGAGGGAATAATGTGAACAGCCTTTTCCACCAAGAAAATTGTCAAGTTAGATGTGAATTTGTTCTAAAATATCAAAACATTATTTTGGTTGTAGCTATGCAGCTTATTTAGCCTTTTAGTCTCTATTAACTATTCTTTGTCTAGGCTCATTATAAAATATCCAGGTGATGCTGCTATTCTCAATAGCCTGAGGAGGTTAATTTCATGTCAAATATTGTACTGTCAGGAACATTTAAAGAGTTGGCCTGTATTTGTTTTTCTTCCATTTTATTGGTTTTTTTTCAAGATGTCTCCTGGTACACTTCACAAAACTCTTCTCCACCTTTCTTTGAGCACATGGTCTTCAAATGTATAGATCTCTTAAATATTTTCTCTTACCTTTCATTATAAGTGACTCACCTCATAATTTCAGCTGGCTCCTTGTTAATGCCCTCCAGTTTATTTGTGTCACATAGTCTGTTGCTTATCTCACCTGAACAGAATTTGTCTAAACTTAGTACTACTTCAATAGTGATACTATTTTTCCGCCTTTTCAGAGTGACCTGTGAAACAACTATTTGCTGATCCACTTCAACAGTAATCAGTCCTGCCTATCTTAATCACCCAGCATGCAGTATGTGCCTGAGGATTTGTTCCAAGTGATTAAGATGATTTCCCAAGGATGTCCCAAATGTCACTTGTTTGATTTACATCTGTCTTCATTTGCACTATTGTTTTCAAAATTACAAAGGTCCAACAGAGGCTTTGTTGGGTTTTTTTTTTTTAAAGAAAATTATGCTGAGAACTTCTCATTATCTTAATGCTTCTGATGCTCAAGGATATTGGCAATTTGCATGTATGCAGTTACAAAATTCTGACTCGGAGTTTTGTCCTGTTATTTGCCCCATATAAATCATTAAGAGTAGCAGAGCTACTAATACACTTCATGGTATTTCTGATACTTCACTGAATTGAAGATCAAATCTAACAAAGCATTTTTTCCTCTAGAGAAATGATGAGCAATCTTTCTGATGTGCTATCCATAACTCAGCTGGTCACAAGGCTTCTGTATGGCCATAAACCTGGAGCAGAAATATCTTCTGAGTTAGTCTGAAGGACTGTAGAATAACAAGATATGAAAATGTCATGGCAGAGATAAAAGGATTGGATAGGTGCAGTTATAATAGCTGGGATAAAATTAAAAGTGTTATTAAATTTCGTGCTTCAGGATATGAAGTGAACACCGGCTGAGTTCAGGAATAAGTCCTTCCTCTGAACAACTTATACCATAGAGTACAAATAGTGACAGACCTTTTAATTTTATTCTGACTGGAATAATTGGTGACGTGGTTGCAATTTTTCATCTGCGTCCTTTCCTGCAAATGGCCTCGACCATTCTCAGGGATTAAATGAATCGGTGTTATCTCATGCTTTAGAAATTCCCTTGTTTTGATAGACTTGGCATTCCTGTGAAAAGACAGAAGTGATTTCAGCTTGGTCCTGCTTAGAGAAAAGCCTGGTGACAATTCTCAGCAGCAAGGACACTTCCATAACATTTTGCCAAACAGAGTGGAACCCTAATTTCAGAATTCATCAGTACAGGGTCAAATATCTGATCAAATTCTGAGGGATTTAGATATGCAGGCATTTTAGAAGTAGCTTGATCTCTCCTTTTCACCTCCTTTCAAGTGTGCTCTTAGAAACGTGAAGGATTTAGGAATCTTTAAGTTCCTCTAGAGTAAGCGGTTTTACAAAAGCAGGGTCACATATTTGGCAAACACAAACCTGCAGACATTCACAGAGTCTAATGTGAGGAACACAGATGACTTTGTCTGAGCCACTCTATGCCACCTGAAGTTTTGACCCTGCACAGAATGAATGGACAAAGGTCCTTTACTTGCTTGTACCTCAAGTTCCATTTGTTTGCTGACTAGTGCAGAACGCATCACAGAGGCACAAAAGCATCCAAAGTATCTTGCCAAAGTCCAGTAGTCTTTGCCCATTTTTCTAAATGAGTGGCACAATTTCAAGGCCTGATTTAGTAAAGAAATATTCTCCAAAAGCGTTCAGAGAAAGGTATCAAAATCTGAGAACAACCATCAACTTTAAAACAAGCAGCTATGCTCATTAGAGGGAACCACCAAAGGATAGGTAAGGAAGACACACACATTTGCTTTGGTGTTTCCTTAGCAAAGTAGTGTGAGTCTGAAAGTTCAGACCGTGCGACTGAGTGGCTGATACCTGCCCTCTCCACATGATCATGACTGGATTGCCTTGTTACCTGTACAGACAGTCAGTTCTCTGCACTGAACTTAAATCCATTACAACTTAAACCTCCTAACTAGTCTGAAATTAAGGGTGGGCAACCTCCCCAGTTTAAGTTTACAAACTGTAAATGTCATGTCAAAAGGTATGAACCACATCCCTGTAAAAACTGAATACCAGCCAGAAGAGGAGAATGGCTCCTCCAGGATCCCACCCCTTCACTGCTGGGCATGCACCTGAGCACCCTGTTGGCTTCCTCAGCCCTTGCCGGTTTACTTTGTTCCATGGTTAGAGATCAGGTCTCTCAGCCACCACCATGCTGAAGGAACCTCTCTGCCGTTTGTGTGATATAACCCTAAAAAGGAGTCACAGCCGACCAGGGTGATCTAAACCTACAAGCCATTGTTTGGCCACTTAGGGTCTAAATAGAAAAGACATACCAAAAGATATGTAGAAAAATTATTATCCCATTATCCAAATAGGAAACGGGATAGAGAAATGTTCTAGTTCTTGGGAATGTCAAGATTGTATCCTTCTGTGCCTATTTTGAAGCTCATCAGTCTAGGCAGAGACTAGGCTGAACTGACACAGCCAACACTATCTCTGGACTCGTAATAGTATTTCAGCACATCACTTTATAGTGTCGATGAAGCCTCTGTCAGAAATTGAAAAAGAAACATCTCTAAGAGTAATGATTTGAGATTTCACCACAAATATGGTCGGATGTCACATACAGATCCAGTGTTCCTTATAAAAAATTTGGGGCTCGGTAACTTCTGATCTACTGGTTTTAGATGACATCTACTCTGAAAAGCAACATTGAAGTATCCAAGATAAATGTTAAAAAATAAAATAAAATTAAAATAAAATAATAATAAAAAAAATCTTGCTGCACATGTGAACTTCCCTCTTCTTATTGTCTATGTGTGGGAGCCATTCAGTCTGCTTTATGTAGTTTCTGTACTGACATTTTTTTGTGACTAGTGAAGAGAACTAAACCTGAAGGAGCCAAAGGAAACATTACAAAACAAATTTATTTCAGAGTAAAGGAAATAAAATGTAATATAGCCACCAAATCACATTTTTTCAACTTCCTTTATTTGTTTCTTATCTACCTCAAGTAATAATGAATTTAAAAAAAAATAGGCAGGAATCATGCCCTTTCTCAAAAAGAAGAATCAAAATTATCCACTGTGCTGATGTAAGAGAAACATAAAAATGATGTAAAGGAACATCAGCCACTATTTATTTTCTTCTAGAGAGATATTTTCTTGTGATAGAAGCCAATTAGTGTTGTTCTCTGAAGAAACATGAAACCATCAGAGATAACAATTTTTGTCTGAAAAGAAACAAACAGGGTGGAAATATTTTTGATCTAGAAAGACATATTAATGTGCTTTCAAGAAATTGAGAGAGACAGAGACAGAAGAGACTGCTGTGGTTTTCCAGACAAACATAATGCAACTTTATTCTTGAAAATGTTGTTCTGATTTTTATCATTAATATAATCTGATTAATATGTTCTGTGTCAGACACTGTCTCACTTTGCCAAAATTTTCCAACTTAATTATTTCCTTAAAACAGTAAAAACCTGATAATTCTAAAGCATATTTCAAAAATATTATTGCTGCCTGTTGAGATCATGAGTTCATGTAGGAAGCAGTGTTTATTTTCCTCAAATGTTTTTCTAGCTCTTGCAGGAAGATTGTTGTTTCTTTTCATTTTGAAATGATTTCTTTCCTCTTCTAGGATGCACCTTCCTCTCTCCTCAAAAGACTACTCTTTGTAGTAGAGTAGCCTTGACAACAAATGTGACACTGCTCTGGGAGAACCTTTAGATCTTGTTTTGGGAAATGGAAAAGGCACCATGACTCTATCGAGCTATGTGCCTGTCCCTGTGCAAACATCTATTATGGCCTGATACAGTCAGGCATTGCTGCTACAATATCAGCCCTCAAGTGGCTCAATGAATATTAGAATAATTAGGTAAAGAGCGTATCCGTTCAAATAAGCATCTGAATTGATATTTGAACATGCAAAACACTGAAACCAGATTTTGCCAGCTAAGCTGGAAGGACCACTAGTAGTACAGTACCAGTGGTGTGGCTGCTCTGCAGAGCTCGGCAGCACTGCAGACACCAACTGCCAGGGGAGATGGAAAATGGAGACCGGTGACATGAAAGAAGGCACCACATTTTCGCAATTTCCACAGACATCCAACGGTCATTCTTAGTGTCCAGGGAAAAAAATCAATTTGGACAACTTGCCAGCAAAATGCTGTCAAAAAGGAAGAAATTCTAAGGGAACAATGTAAGCAAGCTTGTCCTGCCAGCTGACCTGGCAGCTTTCTGAGAGAGTCCTAACTGTCATGAGGTATCACAATTTGGTACAGCAGGTAACAGTCAGAAAAGAGTACAGAAGGCACTAAATCCTCTGGGTATGTAGCTGTAGAAGAGGATGGGCAGAAACCTCCAGAAGGCTTCAAGTGATGAAACTGGCATGTCTTAGGGAATTAACACCTGGAATCTGGAAATTATAAGCATACTACTGAAAAGCAGGAGCTGGCTGTGTGTATTCCTTCTGCTACCCTGCTACAACAGAATAAAAAGGTGAATTAATCTTGCTGTTCCTGGTAGATTTTGATGATTTTTTTTTTTTTGTTAAATATGATTTCGTTTTCTTATCTAGATATTTGAATAGTATTAACCACCCTCATTTTTTGACAATGGGAAAGTTGTCCTGATTTATTTACACAGATATCTAGTTTGTTGCTGAAGTCCTTTATTTTATAAAGACTTAATCTTAAAAAGCAGATTGTGTCAGTACGAGAAATCTTGTATTTTTGTTTTTTCTTTAACCACATGGGTTTGTCCAATTTAACACTAAAGTACTGACATGATCTTTTAGAGCTTCTCTCTCGCTTGAAAGTCTTTGGCTTTTTAAAAATAGTATCAATACATGCTAAGATACTTGCAGCATAAAAGGAGTCAGTCAGACCTTTGGCAGTACTTCCAGATCAATGCACCTGAATAAAATCCGCATAAAGGTAGCTAAAGACAAACAAGACCCATGGCTTCCTTACAGCTACGCAGAAATCTTAACATCTGTGACACTGGTAATTTTATTCCAGAAACCATTGGTTCTCATAGTTCCCCTTTCTGAAGGGGAGATCTAAAGTCCTCTGTAGGCAAGGATGCCTTTACAAGGAATTTCCTGACTTTTGATAATTTTTTAAAAATATACTTATCAATACACTAATATTTTAGTTCTTTTTTTTTTTTGATTATAACTATGCAAATGCAGTTAATCTAAAGAGAACATATAGTGAGTCCCCTACATGAAAAGTCTTCACATCTAATCTGATTTTAATAATACTATATTTGTATTTTAGGGTTTCTTGTTTGCTTGGCCAACATGGACTATTATTCTGCAGCCTCTTATCTGTAGTTGTGGTCCCTTTTCTGGCTTGATTTGGTAACAATATTTTAGAAATGTCAAGGTCTTTCCAATGCCTTAAGGTCATGGGAAAAACTCTTATGCCTGGGTGTAGTCACAGCAAAGTGTAGACCAGGCCAGATATAACATCTTTGAATGATAAAGGAAGCAGCTTAAACACATGGGACTGTCCAGAGATACACATAGGGCAGGCCATTCATGGGCAATGAATTAATGATGCATCTCCAGAAAATGTTTTCTCTGTGCCCAGAACCACTAACAAGATATGAAAGAGATACACAGCCACATTTCAGACACCCACCTTGGGTGACTAGTGTACCAAGATATCAAATTTAGTTGATACAACAGGACAAGCTTCTCCAGACAGCAAGTCAGAGCAGGTGCTGTAGAAATGGCAGTGAGTATTTCTCATCATGTTAGGGGAGGATTGGATCATAGCAGTTTAATATGTTACACCAGACTATAAATCTCTCTATCTGCTTGGTGCAATCCGGGAATGAAATTCTGTATCTGTGCTATGAGATGCTGAACATATTAAGGCACCCAGGCAGTTACCTCTGGTACTAAACAAAATGTCAACACAATAAAACCAAATGAAAAGAGAAACAGAAACAGTAAGGCAAGAGAAAACAAGCCAAGATGCTACAAGTGTAAACACTTCCCAGTCCTTCTGCAATATTCTTCAACTGCATTGTTCTGTTCATTAAAACCACATGGAGTTTACAAAGAGCTTAAACAAGTTCAGCAGAAACATCCCATGATTATTTTAAGCTGTGGTATAGAGCACATTGCAGTGCAGAGTTAAGGCTGGCTTGTGCAGTGCATGTTAACAGCAATAAAAGCCCGTACAACTTACAGCACGGTGTTCTAGCCAACAGAAAATATACCAGAGATGGGACATTCAAGATCTATGCCTGATCTCCCTTCAAGTCACTGCACTTCTGTAAAGGAATCTGCAAGGATACAGTTCTAAACTGTTGTGTGAATTGTTTTAACCTCTATGTGGTTTCATCCTGATGGAGCTTTCCTCCTCATTTTGTATCCTTTATTTATTTCTGGGCTTCAGCCAGAATCAGAATGAGACAGTATAACTCTGAAGGTATTTCTGTCTGGGAACACAGGCATGGAAAATCTTATGAGAAAGCCTGTTGTGAAACTGTTGGATGGGTTTTGGGAACTTGAAAGATGAGGGTAGCCTGGACAAAGCTTCACATTGGTAGTTATTTGTGCAAATTGGAAATAAACTATTAAATCGAATTGGTCTGAATAATGTTGGTGTCTATACTCACTCTAGTGGGAATGGATCTGTAGAGCAAAACAACTGGCACTGAGGACCTGACATCTTCACTGAGCTTATTTTGGGGGAGCTTTACTTCAGACAGTCTCCCAAACAGTTTGTACCTTCTGAAATTGCTCTGCAAGGTGAACTAAAGTATGGTAAGTGGAATTTGCTTCAAAAGCACACCTCTGACCCAGGAAGAGATGGTGAAGGACACAGGCCTGAAGATACTTGTCAGTGAAATCTCACATCTGAATAATGCTTTATATTCTGAGGGTGGTTTATAGACATTCATTATAGACAATTGAAAAATGGACTTTTACTAGGAAAAAATTGAACCAAGGTCTCTTAAATTCCAAAATATTAATCTGAGGTTTCAATGAAAAAAATAGTGGTGAAAAATTAAAACACTTATTTCAAGCAAAACTTACCAAGCTATTTTTATTCTACATTTCTTGGCTCTTTGCATCATGCTCAGTTGATTCACCCAATCAGGTTCCCAAATCTTTACTCTGTGCAGACTGTGCTTTGGAAAAACAAGATCCGTCTGGTAGATGCAGATACCACCACCACAAAAATGATTAACTTGCATGATATTTTAAAAATTTTCATTCTGAATGTTGGGAAGAACCCAGAACTTCAGTCATGATAAAAAAAAGGTCTCCCCTTTCATGGAAGAAGTTAATTGCCCACTTGACAGGTAACACTAAGGTTCTCCAGAGCTTGTAGCCATTCTTTGTAGCCAGCCTATAGAGGCAGGCTCAATAGTTAGGTTTTGCATAAGATTCATGACTTCAACTAATCAGAAGCCAAATAAGGACAAAGCACTGACTGTTACACTGTACAAGAAGTGAGGAAACAACCTGAGGGTTCCCTCATTAATAGTCCAAATCAGACTGGGCTTGCATTTAACAGCAAATAAAAAATAAGTCAGGCATGTGGGCTTGGTAGTTGTGAAACTTGTAACTCCCGGTATGCTGCACAGCCCTCCCACGTACAAAGAATAGCCTGACCAAAAAGCAGTTCTTACCCGGAGAGTCACTATTACCATCATAAGCTTACACACATGTAAAAGATGTGTATTTCACACAGTAGAAATAGGGAGGACACATACAGTCAGTATAGCAGCATAATTCACTGTTCAAAATAACTGGCAGCTTCCAGCTGAGAACCCAAAGATAACTACATCTGAATTCAGTAGTCTTTCAGTATCTGCAGCAGCCCTGGGGACAGAGTGAAGTTTTGATTTCTCCGTCTGTATGCCTGTGTGATAAAAACAAGTTTGGGAGAGCATCACTTTGCCAAAGAGTTTGCTGTACAAATGTGATGCACTTAATTAAGGCCATTTGCGTCAAAATTCTGCATCCTCAGACTCAGGTTAGAAACAGACACATCTGTCACAACCTAACACGTTCAATGAAAGAAGAAATTCAGGGTTGAAATCTTTGCATGGTGGTTATTTTTAACTAGAGAATAAGTCAAAATACAAGAGAAGGAGACAAGAAACAAAAGCATGCAGGGACTGTCAAGAACATGTCAAAGCTGCAATGTCAATGATAAAAATATCAGCACAAAGCTTTTTAGTTTTATATCCTTCATCTTCAAGCCTCAACAGCTGTAATAATAATTCTTAAATATGTGATTTTTATGTTAAAGATTAATGAGCTTTATTTATAAAAACTCAAGGAAAACTCACTGATAACTTCGCATGGATGGCAACAGTCCCTGGAATACACTTTTAGTGATGGGAATTATTGGGAAGATTTAACAGATCTGGGCCTGTTGATATTGGCTTCAGATTTCAGGGACCAGATGATGCCCTGTTGCAAATAATCTTTTAGACTCTGCTGGTGTTTTATTAGACTGGAAATAAAGAGGGCTTTTGGCTAACGGTATCATATAGCTCTGCTGTATGACCATTTAGCTCTTAAAATTTCTTTGGCTTGAGGGTAATTTTAGTTAAACAGCAGTTACCCCGGCTGTTGAGGACATCCAGATGGCTGCTTTAGAGCTGTTGGAGACGCCATATTGGTACTACTTAAAAATAGTGGCAGTACTTGCAAGAGCAAATTTTCTCTTCTGAAGGTAACATTCTGCTTTATGGCTAGGGAATGTTCCAAACTGCAGGCATGCAGCTGAGACTACAAAACCAGTTTAAACAGGGTTAAGCTCCCAGATTCCCACTGTGATTTTTGCATTAATTTTAGTGAACAAAAATAACTGCAGAGGATCAAAAGATTTGGATCAAATATCTCATCCTTTAAGCAAGGTTGAACACTTTGGGTTGAAAACTTGGTCAGATTAGTTCCATGGCAAGTCTTCTATTTAAAGCAACAGAAAAAGCATCTCTGGCAAACTAACAATACCCCAGATAGTTAAAACATTTAAAGCTAAAAGTAGTAAAGAAAGCTTTCATTTTAACACTAACCATTCTTCCATTTCTCTTTGTGTATAGAGAAATTTTTGTGATGCTGCACCTTCTTTGCCTATCCTTTCTATTGGTAATGAAGGCAGCATTAATTGTCCTCTTTCAAGACAATGTTAGCCAAAAGGAGCTGCTGAAGCTGCTGCTGTTGATCTCCATTATGAGTATGTTTTCTTAGGACAAAATAAGAAAAATACCTGGAGAGCGAGGAAGAAAGAATATGAAAGATAAATGTGCTGCTTCTGTTTCTGCAGACTGTTGTATGAAGTGTCTATGTAAGCGAGAAAGGGGTTCAGTACACATCCTTATCAGCTGCCTAGAGCTGGGTAAACATACATCACTGATAGGCTTTTTAAGACACAGCTGCCTTCCTGGTCACAGGCTGCGAGCAGCACAGCCAAAGACGCACTCTTTTGTTTTTTGCTCAAACTAGATTCTTTGATTTAGAAAGAGGCAGAGAAAGAAGAAAGAAAACAAACTCAAGGACAGAAGGAGCACACATTCAGAGGTGTGCAGCAGTGGGAAGATAAGTAATGCTCCAGACAAGAAATACTAAAATTTTTTTAGCAGGGTTTCTCTGACAGTCAGAGAAGTAAAGGCTCAGTGACACTGGTGGATGCTGTGGTCTCAAAAGTTTTCAGGGAGGGCAGAAAGGGTGGAGAAGGTTATTTACTTCTACCCATTTGTACTGTTGGTTTCAGCAACAAATTTAAAAATCTCAGAAGAAATGTTTACCCCATCCTCCACTCAGCTCACGTTTGTTTCTGATGTTTTTGTTTATTTCAGGGATGCCATTGATTTATCAGCAGAATGTAAACTGAGTGATAAGATGGTACCACCACACATAATGCTTGATTATGTCCATCTTTACACCTTTAATTTTAATCTAACTTTATAAATAATTTCCAAGGATACTTTTTAAAATCTTGGTCAACATGATGTGTTATATCTGTGCTCAACATCCAATCTTGAAAATAGACATTTCCTTTTGAAACTTTTACAGGAAGATTTTAGTGCTTGTTTTGTTTCTTTATATTCTCATTATGTTACAAAATAAAGCCTAAGTGATGCAATGCATTTAATCTGCACAACTACAGTTATTGATTTAACATCCAAAAATAATTTATCATCAGATTTATATTCTTTCCTCCATTAATTTAACTAGTCTTCCACAACCACACTCTCTAGAGACAAGCCCACATGAAGAAATTTGTTCTCTAATAATTCCATGTAGAACAATCAATGTAATGTCCCAGAACTTAAAGTTCATGTTACTCAAATTTATACAAAATTCCATTCCTTTATATGCCTTAATAGTATTTTATGTTTCAGTCTCCAATGACATGAAGAGAACAGAAACTCAGTGGTACCTGAACCAGGCAGACATTAAATACTCTCTCAGCAGCCACAGTGGTTCTGTTCTTACTATCCTCTGCCATCCTTTCTGACTTACTAAGGGAGGTCTGTGGGACACTGGTCTATGGCTGAAGTACCTCCTCCCATGCATCAGGAGCACTACAGCATAAAGTTCAGAAATGCACATTTCACCCATCATAACAATAACTGGACATGTCAGTGGAGATAAAAACACAAATGACTGTCGATTATATCGGAATTCATGGAAACCATGGTTGAACATAATGCAGTTGAGGTTTTTTTTAGTAGTGCTGATGTTACATTAAAGGATACTGCATGGGTTTATTCCAAAATCTAACCAGGAAAGATAATTTTCTTTATTTAAATTAAGCAACCAGTTTTCTACAGTCATATTTCAGACATGTGAGATATCCAGAGACTTATTTTCTATTTCTCATGTCAGCTTTCTGAAGTAGTAAGGCAGATTTCCCTGCAGTCCAACACCCAGATTTTTCTGCCATGACTTCCAGTAGGTTCAAAAGTGTGAACAGGGTAGGATTGCAGATCCTCATACTTAGATCAGTTTAAAGCCATCACAAAACCGCAGTCTGAGAAGTCTATTGATGGCACTACTCAAGTATTTTGTTAAGTTATTTGGTCTCATTAGACTTATTTTCTTCAGGCCTATCCCTCTTCCTGCCCTTTCTGCTTCTTTCCCAAAAGTCCTTAAGTACAGTGTCAAAAGAATTAATACTTAAGTGGGAAACAGACATTTGATTGTACGATGTTAGAGTTTCAGGTGAAGCTATATTATCCCAAAATGTCCCAGAATGCATCTCAATTCACCTAGGTAAAAATCTTACATGAAAATGAAATAGCAACTTAAGTCTACAGAGAACTGCTACTACTGTCTTTAGAAAAAGTCCACAAAGGCCTTCAGACAAGTATGAAAAAAGTAAGCTGAGATATAAACATTAGGTTATTTGTGCAGGCAGTCAAGGTCATGCTAAAGTGTTTTCCTATTTTACTGTTTTTCATGCTCTGTGAAAAATCAATATTCCTCTCAGACATGTTATATTGTACACTGAGTTGTATAGCAGGAGCTTTGCACTGCATGTACCTGACACTCTTTGAAGTTGTTGCAGGCTTGGATAGAATTCAAAATAATGACAGATTCTGCTAAAAAGGCTGAATTAGAAACTTCAAACCAGATCTGCTTTCTTCATTTGAAAGCAGTGGACTTATTCCCTTCATTTTCTTTTCAGGGCTAGGGTCAGCTCTTTAGGAGGGCAACAAATTGGACCAATTGAGGCTTCATGTTCTGACCATGCAATAACAAGTGAACTGATTGCTGCAGTGGAGCTGGAGAACATTTGAGAGATTGGGCTGACCTTGTGAGGACCAAGTAACACACATTGTTGGAAAACAGAGTGGTTCTTATGGAGACCAAGAGTAGTCTTGTTGTTTTCATGAGAGCAAAACAACAAGACAGAAAAAAAAATAATTGTTTGCACATGCAAATTTCCAGCAGCCTGTACTGCCCTTGAACATGCAGAATTCATGACCAAGCTGACATTTCTATTGTTTGTTTAACAGTTGCAAAATAATCAACTCCCACTGAAACCTCGAGAAAAGGGATGTAGTTTTCACATTTTAAGTCAAAACAATCTGGAAAGTGTCACCTTTCCTTCCTAATCATTTGTTCTGCCTCCCTTGGTCACCATGCAATTCATGAACAGAACAAAAAATTAAAGAGAAAGCATCTTCTCACCTAAATAAAACTTATCAGATTATTCCTTCCCTATAAGGACACAAAAGAAAAGACGGGACAATTTTCACAAACTGAAAATCTCCCAAAACCTAGATCGAACTTTACCTAATTTCATACTTTGTTTTCCCTTTTACTAGAAATGAAGTTATTTCCCTTTTACTAGAAATGAAGCTATTTCTACAAATGAAAAAAAAAAAATTAAAACAAACAGCAAAGCAAAAAACCACCTCCAGAGTGTAAGAAAATCTTTAGTTGTTTAATGTGTCAAAATCAAGCCTTGATCATTTCCACATCAGCTTATTTAAAGAACTGGCATGTGAAATTGAAGACATGGTGCCTCAAGATTGACTATAATTTTGTCATAAAATGGGCCTTTTCACCTGAAAGCCACAGTGAAGTGAATCTATCCTGACAGACAGGTCAATTGGAGAATGACTATTAATGCTGATGTGATGCCACTGTAAAAAAGGCTGATGCAAACCTACCAGGCTGTTCTGCAGCCCAATGTGTTTGATAATCCACAGACATGCTCTCTAGTCTTCTGAGCTGGAAAAGGACTCCATGACATAAGTAGGTCTAATTCCAGAGTTACACAGCAAAATTTATCATGTTAATTTTCAAATGGAATATGTGTTGATCTCAGCTCTTTCCTGAAGCTGGTTAAATTTCAACAAAGACAGTATATTCCAATATACAAACATCCTCAAATATCTACTCAGCTCTCATATAAACCCATCAGATACTACTGTCCTTTGAACCTATAGTTAATTGTTTAGTTAGGCATTGTGCCATGTCTTCATCAACTGAGTCTCAGTTGATTCATCTTTCTCATTACACGGGAAAGTGAACCTGAAGAACAAGAAAGAGATCTAAAAGAGGATAGATCTAAACCAGGGTAGTACCTATTAATTAAAAAGGGACATCAAGAGATAGAAGGCAAAAGAATTTTATTGCAGACCCTGCAGTAGTGAAATATAAATGACTAAAGCACGTGTTACCATGAAATTTTAGCTCTGATGTTCTGCTTTAGCATCCAACCTATGATTTAACTCTTGGCAGTTGTGTGCTACCCTGACTTGTGTAATACCCTGGCTGAGGACACAGGGATAAGTGTCCTCTAATAGCCTGGTACACAGTTACACCTACTACAAGCACAGCTGACAACACTGAAACTGAATTTGCTGTGGAAACCCATTCTCCATTATCAATTATTCAGAATTCTGGCCACCATTTGGAGATGAAGTTTTACATTTTGTCTTTTTGCCTGCCAAGACTGACAGACTGTGGGTAATTTAAACTAAAATGATTCTTTTGATATTGCTGAAATCATGGTGAAGGGAATATACATTACAGTGGTTTAATTGTGAAGAGTCCTGGTCTTCATTTCTCTGAACGCTGACTTTTCCCCCACCCTCTGGAGATGTCATTTACATTTGAGAACAGAATAAACTTTTGTCAGTGTCTTTGCTGTTCCTGTGAAAAAACCTGTCCAACTTTGATTAAGCTATAAGGTCCCTAGAAACTCCACATTCCACAACTCTAACCTCCAAAGATTTCATCCAGAGCATAATGCTCTGGTCCAGTCCCAGAGCTCTGCTCAGCATGTCAGGGCATGCTGAGATCTAATGTACCAACAATTCTGTGCCATTTGTTTCTAAAAAAGAAGTTATGAAAGCCCGTGCACACTTAATAACACAGGTTTTGTATGAACTACAAATTGGCAGGAATTAATTTAGCAAGAGAAGCGGTTTATAAAATGTAAGTATTCCTGATGAAACTGGGTTTTGCAGCTTCAGAAATTAACAAGAAAAGACTGTCAAGAAAAAACAGGTAAGGGTGGGCTGAAATAATCCATTGCAACAACAAGTGAAACTGAGCATGTATTACAGAAGGAGTCCTGAGGAATGGTTAAAGGTCTTGTGACCCATTGTCATTGGTCTGGAACTTCTACACAGCAAAAATAAGGTACTTTATTGGGAAATGTTAAGACAAGCACTAAAAAGTAGGGGAACCAACAGCATTAACAGACATAAACTGATACATTAAGGATTCCACCTTTGTTTGTCCTCTGCTTTGGGTCTGGCAAAATGACATAACTGCAGTGTCTGCATATATCTGTTTGCTTGGCTTATCTGATAAAAGTGTTCAAGCAAGGCTATAGACATAATACTTGTATGGTGTCACAGAATCATCTAGGTTGGAAAAGACCTCGTAGATCATGTAGTCCAAACATTAACCTAATACTGACCGTTCTCAACTACACAATATCCCTCAGCGCTATGTCAACCTGACTCAAACATCTCCAGTATTCACGGAATCATCTAGGTTGAAAAGACCTTGAAGATCATCCAGTCCAACCATTAACCTAACATTAACAGTTCCCAACTACACCATATCCATAAGCACTATGTTGACCCGACTCTTAAACCCCTCCAGGGATGGGGACTCCACCACCTCCCTGGGCAGCCCATTCCAACGCCCAACAACCCCTTCTGGAAAGAAATGCTTCCTGATATCCAGTCTAAACCTTCCCTGGTGCAACTTGAGGGATTCCTTCTTATCCTAACACTTCTTACTGCATTAAAGAGGCTCATCCCCAGCTCCCTGCACCCTCCTTTCAGGGAGCTGTAGAGGGCGATGAGGTCTCCCCTCAGCCTCCTCTTCTCCAGACTAAACCCCCCCAGTTCCCTCAGCCGCTCCCCGTACGACCTGTGCTCCAGACCCTGCACCAGCT
>NW_020799105.1:16023048-16024937 GCF_003259725.1 Athene cunicularia
TACTATCCTCTGCCATCCTTTCTGACTTACTAAGGGAGGTCTGTGGGACACTGGTCTATGGCTGAAGTACCTCCTCCCATGCATCAGGAGCACTACAGCATAAAGTTCAGAAATGCACATTTCACCCATCATAACAATAACTGGACATGTCAGTGGAGATAAAAACACAAATGACTGTCGATTATATCGGAATTCATGGAAACCATGGTTGAACATAATGCAGTTGAGGTTTTTTTTAGTAGTGCTGATGTTACATTAAAGGATACTGCATGGGTTTATTCCAAAATCTAACCAGGAAAGATAATTTTCTTTATTTAAATTAAGCAACCAGTTTTCTACAGTCATATTTCAGACATGTGAGATATCCAGAGACTTATTTTCTATTTCTCATGTCAGCTTTCTGAAGTAGTAAGGCAGATTTCCCTGCAGTCCAACACCCAGATTTTTCTGCCATGACTTCCAGTAGGTTCAAAAGTGTGAACAGGGTAGGATTGCAGATCCTCATACTTAGATCAGTTTAAAGCCATCACAAAACCGCAGTCTGAGAAGTCTATTGATGGCACTACTCAAGTATTTTGTTAAGTTATTTGGTCTCATTAGACTTATTTTCTTCAGGCCTATCCCTCTTCCTGCCCTTTCTGCTTCTTTCCCAAAAGTCCTTAAGTACAGTGTCAAAAGAATTAATACTTAAGTGGGAAACAGACATTTGATTGTACGATGTTAGAGTTTCAGGTGAAGCTATATTATCCCAAAATGTCCCAGAATGCATCTCAATTCACCTAGGTAAAAATCTTACATGAAAATGAAATAGCAACTTAAGTCTACAGAGAACTGCTACTACTGTCTTTAGAAAAAGTCCACAAAGGCCTTCAGACAAGTATGAAAAAAGTAAGCTGAGATATAAACATTAGGTTATTTGTGCAGGCAGTCAAGGTCATGCTAAAGTGTTTTCCTATTTTACTGTTTTTCATGCTCTGTGAAAAATCAATATTCCTCTCAGACATGTTATATTGTACACTGAGTTGTATAGCAGGAGCTTTGCACTGCATGTACCTGACACTCTTTGAAGTTGTTGCAGGCTTGGATAGAATTCAAAATAATGACAGATTCTGCTAAAAAGGCTGAATTAGAAACTTCAAACCAGATCTGCTTTCTTCATTTGAAAGCAGTGGACTTATTCCCTTCATTTTCTTTTCAGGGCTAGGGTCAGCTCTTTAGGAGGGCAACAAATTTAAAAATCTCAGAAGAAATGTTTACCCCATCCTCCACTCAGCTCACGTTTGTTTCTGATGTTTTTGTTTATTTCAGGGATGCCATTGATTTATCAGCAGAATGTAAACTGAGTGATAAGATGGTACCACCACACATAATGCTTGATTATGTCCATCTTTACACCTTTAATTTTAATCTAACTTTATAAATAATTTCCAAGGATACTTTTTAAAATCTTGGTCAACATGATGTGTTATATCTGTGCTCAACATCCAATCTTGAAAATAGACATTTCCTTTTGAAACTTTTACAGGAAGATTTTAGTGCTTGTTTTGTTTCTTTATATTCTCATTATGTTACAAAATAAAGCCTAAGTGATGCAATGCATTTAATCTGCACAACTACAGTTATTGATTTAACATCCAAAAATAATTTATCATCAGATTTATATTCTTTCCTCCATTAATTTAACTAGTCTTCCACAACCACACTCTCTAGAGACAAGCCCACATGAAGAAATTTGTTCTCTAATAATTCCATGTAGAACAATCAATGTAATGTCCCAGAACTTAAAGTTCATGTTACTCAAATTTATACAAAATTCCATTCCTTTATATGCCTTAATAGTATTTTATGTTTCAGTCTCCAATGACATGAAGAGAACAGAAACTCAGTGG
>NW_020799105.1:16024987-16064894 GCF_003259725.1 Athene cunicularia
TGCTGACACAAGCCAGGATGCCATTGGCCTTCTTGGCCCCCTGGGCACACTGCTGGCTCCTGTTCAGCCGGCTGTCAATCACCCCCCAGGTCCCTCTCTGACTGGCAGCTCTCCAGCCACTCCTCCCCAATCCTGTAGCGCTGCTGGGGGTTGCTGTGGCCCAAGGGCAGCCCCTGGCATTTGCCCTTATGGAAACTCCTCCAGTTGGGCTCAGCCCATGGCTCCAGCCTGTCCAGGTCTCTCTGCAGAGCCTCCCCACCCTCGAGCAGATCAACACTCCCACCCAACTGGGTGTCACCTGCAAACTGACTGAGGGTGCACTCGATCCCCTTGTCTAGATCATCAATAAAGATGTTAAACAGGAGTGGCCCCAACACTGAGCCCTGGGGGACACCACTTATGACCGGCCACCGTATCTTTTGCTTTGGAAACAGATCTTAATTAAATTGCCCTGATTAAATTGAATTCAAATAAATTCCTTCAACAGTTATGAGTGCTAACCAGATATGTTTACATATTGTTTTAGGCAAACAGCAAAGACACATGGAGAAGACAAAAGATCAGGGGCCAATTTAAAGGGAACAAAAGGAAGAGCATGCATACAATGGAGAAGATATCTCCCCAAACCCCTAAAATGTATCCAAGATCCACATCTCTGTTCGTTTTATGAAAGAAATCAGCTGGGAAAGAGCCAAGGGAGGGAAAGATTTGCTGGCTAACTTCTACAGAAAACTTATTAAGAACTCAACAACAAACCATTTAATTCCACAGAAAGACAGGATTTCTGTAGAGGCTTGGTTGCATAAATAAGGAGCTTCTTAACAAGGTACTGAAATGAAATGCAAAAAGCGAACACTCAAGAAGTGGAGAAAAAAATATAAGTAAGGGCAATATGAAAGTACAGTTTTGGCAGAACTGAAAAGAACTCCAAAGCCCAGCTGGAGGAAAATCTAGTAAAAGAGATCCAGAACAATAAGAAGGGATTCAACAGATATCACAGTTTAAAAAAATCTGGGAAAAGTTGGGTCTGTTGCTGAATAGGGAGATGGCATAGCGATGAATGACATGGGAAAGGCTGAGGTGTTCCCTGCCTTTCTCGACTTGATATCCACAGGAAAAGCTTGCTCCTGTACTTAAATGTATACGAGCACAGCCTAGAAAGAGGGAGACAGCCATCAGTGGCTGAGGAACTAGTACTGTCACACTGAGATGCACTGAGTAATCACGATGTGGATTGCTGAGTCTGGTTACCCCATGTCAGTGGATTTTTTTTTTTGGTGCGTAGTCATTACTTCTCTAGGCAATTTTACCTGCAGGAACAGAAAAAGTGGAAAGAGGAAAGGATGAAGCAACCCACAAGCATTAAGCTATACTGAGCTTTTAATGTCTTATTTCTGTAGGTACCACAGTATATATGGGGATAGTGCATTTGCATGCCCATGGGGCATTTGTGTCCCCATCCTGAGGGGCTGGGATAGCACAGCTGCAGCTCTGCATGAATGAAGAAATGCTTGTCTCTTTCTTTCTCCCTTGTCCCTCCTGCTCACAACTCTCTCCTTCCCAAAATTAACATTTGAATTGAAAGTTCAAAAGGTGTCAGTGCTAACAGGGGTTACTCATGCAAATCAAAGGCCAAAGAAACACGTAGCAATCTGCCAAAAGTGATAATGTCTGCATTAATAAAAAAGCCAGTCAAAACCCAATGATTAAGTCATTAGTTATGAAAGCTCTTCATGTTCTGTCGACTTCTTTTCAATGTGCTACTCTGAATCATAATGATGTAAAAAATCCATTCTGAAAACCAGTTTCTTTTTAATGTGGCATCTGCTATGACTAAGCCAGCAGTGCATTTCCTAAAGATACAACACAGCAGTTCTGCTCTTTCACCTTAAAAAACTTGCTATTGAAACATGCTGTGTACCCATTCAAACTCCAGATGTTAATGGGCTCTAGAGTTATTTTGTTGGGAAGTTGGTAGGAACACTGTATCAGACATGTTTTCTCTAGAGGAGAGAGGGAGGGAAGTTTCTTTCCTCAGAAGTGAAAGCTCTGGGCAAGAAGATGAGAATGATGATTTGTGGTTTGGCAGCTGATCACAGGAAAAGTTTTAGATAGAAGCAAGAAGACTTTCTGACATACAGTTTTCTCCTTTCACAAGAGCACTTTCACTACAAGAGGAGACAGAGTTTAAGTTCCAGCCTACCTTAATGTAAGCTTAATTGTAAAGACAACATTTTTCTCAGCAGACTTCCCTGAGCCACAAATGTGTTCAGTTTTACCATACTGTTGGCTTCGTGTCCTTCCTGCTGTTTGGTTCAATAATTGTCACCTTTACATAGACAGTTTTACCACAGCCATCACTGTGGGCTGGATGCTCAGCTGGTGCAAGTCCATGTAGTTCCAGGGCTGTCAACACAAGGAGACTGATTAAGCCTACGTCTATCCCTGGACAACTTCATTCTTTACGATCCAAAAGTTCTACCCTTTCTGTGCTCAGTGTTTCAGGAGAGCAAGTTTTGTCCTGAATAGTTAGCTTGAAGAAATCACTAGGCTGGTGTATGTTGGTGTTTATGTTTCACGTTCTTGGATGTTAAAAGTCTGGAGATAACTCTCATAAGATGTAGAGATACATGGTTATAAAATGTTACCTAAAAGATACTTCAGAAGACAAGGCATAGGGCAAGTTAACCAAAAGAAGTCTTTATACCAGGCAGAGGGATCAGGGATGGAGAGACTTGATAAGCAAACTTTATTCCTGCAGTTGACATCAGCTGGCTCACAGCTAAGAGGATACTGCTACTTACCACGACACACTGCTCATCCCTCAGAGTCTTACCCAGGCAGCATCCAGCCCTGAAAGTGATGCACTTCACTGCAGACAGCAGTAAAATGTAGATATAGCCAAGCAATTATTTTAACTTGTGTAGCAGAAGTAGTCTAACCAGGGTGCAGAGACCTCACCGTGAGATGCTCAGCAGAGTGAATAATGCTGCTTTTCTAACTGAACTTACCATCTGCCCTTCAAAATGGACCTGTAACCACAGCAAGTGGGACTGTGGCTCATTTGATAAGTGCAAGTGGATTTTTCCATAATCATGGCAAGAAAGACAGCAGGAGAATTTCTAGCTCCATGTGATCAAGGAGCATGCATGAACTCCTTGCTGATGACTTTCCATCTCATATCGTGTCATCCAGGGGCAAGTGCATTACATTCAGGATCGTGGGAATTTTACAAATAAGGCGCCTGCAGTGATTTTTGAGCCACTGCATTTTATACCAGGTGATTACTTTGTTAAGAATCCTATTTGTAAACCTAACCAATCAATTTAAAATTAATGAAGAGATGAATAGAGAAATTATTCTGAAAGAGACCTGTATTCAAGATAAGCTTTTCACAACCTACCATGAAGACTTCAGGTGATCTTTAAATAATGACTTGATAAAAATACAAATTGATATTCATGTTATCCCCCAACGTAGAGAAATTACATTAATACTAAGAATGTTTTATTGTATTTTTTTTTATAAAGTGGAAGGTGTCTGTGTATCTACACTTTAAGCAAAGACAAGTGTATAAACAGTCAGCTGCCAGCTTGCTAACAAGTTGTATTTGCAATGATAGAAAGTACTTACATTGAATCATTTTCCCTGGCATCCAACTACCCACTTTCTAACATGCAAACAGAGCCGTGGCAAAGAATTATATTCTAATTATCTTGGCCAGGTGTACTCACACACTTAAGTGAAATTCTTGTGTGAATTTAGTCTTTGCAGAAAAGGAAGACTCACTGCAATGTACTTTAGACAGCACCTCAATAAGGCTCATTATTTCCTCTCCTCAGCAGCAACCTCATCTTGCTGGAGGGTAGCAAAAGTAACAGACTTTGAAATGATGGTGAGAGGTGTGTAGTTTGGTCTGTGGTGGAGAAAGATGCCCCTAATTTTGGCTGGGCACACAATAATAATCCCATCCAGACTGCACTCAGAGAGTTCAGACAGTCTAAATTTGGAAAATTGCTGTCCCTAAGATGGGGGATGACTCCAAATTCCAGTGAAAAAGGGAACCAGAATCTGAGACTAGACGATTATTTACAGGGGACAGGCAATATAGGCACAGACAGATCATCCAAGGGAGGTTAAAAACATTTCTGTCAGAGACACTCCAGATCACCGCTAAACTCTTATGTAGCCAATACCTTTCCCAAACCCAGCTGCACTTGTGTCCAGTGAGTTGAAGAATGGTCAAAATTCATTGCAATCACAATTGATTCACAAGAGCAAAAATCCCTTAGTTATGATTTTTTTTCCTTAGAGCTGAGCTACGCTGAAGAGAAACTAACTCAAATTTTAGTTACTCATTATTTACTGGTAGACTTTGAGCTGAGTTTAAAAAAAAAAAAAAAAAAAAAAAAAGTTGTTATACATAATTGGCCAAACCAGTTGTAAATATCTCTGAAATGAGGTCTCTAGTTTCTGAGGACATCTGAGAAGTCCATGATAACATCTTCGTGGAATTATTATTTGAAGTCGGTGAGAACATTTAATTATTTTTTCTTTCTTAAATCTGCAGTGCTTGGAACCAGCTGTCTAGGTGAAAATAATTTCGCCCTCTGATGAAATGAAAATGAATTCCACTTTCCAGGGCTGTGAAGGTTAAATATTTTTTAAAATCAAAAAGATACAGAAGATAACTCAAAAAATAAATACAAAATAATATAATATTTTAAAAAATAACAGCAACAACAAAACCCAAATAATCTTGTGATTTTTAAATTCATGATTATTCAGTACTTGTATTTAGTAACACTACTTTAAAAACTTCATTTATTATCTGTTAAATGAACTAGTCATCCTTTTTACAGCCTTGTTCTGAGGTTGGGCTTTTTTTGAAAGCAAAAGAAAGTCTAAGGGTTCAAACAGAGAAAACACTTGCATGTACTTAAGTGGCATGCCCTAGTTAAATCTAATACAAAACAGTCAGCTTTCTCTATGCAGCACATGAAACTTATTGAATTTTACTTTGAAATACTTTGTTCAAGGAAGCATACGCATATATTTTTTAAATTGTTGTTGATAGTTTGATCTATGAATTTAATATCGACATATTTCAACTTTTCCATCTCAGGTCAAATAGCTAGGTATTTGCATTTAAATGGATTACCAGCATATATTTCTTGGTCTTGTTATTCTATGTACTTCTCATGTAGCTGTTTGATATGAACACGTCTACTGATCCAGACAGGATTTTAGTAATCAGGGCAGGAGACAGGTTAATATACTAAAAATTAGACTTAATGCTGTTCCAATATATATTATCACACTGATGTCAAATCTTTATATGGAACATCTTTTCCCAGCCCATTCGTCTCCTATTTCACAGGAAGGAGGCCTGAAGGAGGGGCTGATGTAGCAGCTTGGTATAACAGAAATACATCTAATAAAGACAGATCCTGGAATATTGTATTCCCCTGCAGTTAACTCTAAGCCTACAGCACTCCTGCCTTTGAAACTGGACAAATCACCATCTTGTGCCTCTGTGCAGCCAGTGCTGCCAGAATGACATACAACTGCTTGGCAGAGATGCAGAGGATTCCCAGTTGAGTGTTACATGTCTTAATGGAGTTGTTACGGGAGCTCGACAGCAAAGGTTGAGATGGGCCTTGTGGAAGCCTATTCTGAACTGCCCAATTTTTATCCAGCCTGCTGGAAGCATCACACACTATCCTTGGCACAAATATGCACAACAATCTATGAATCCAATGGTTTTAATTCAGAAGAGATTTATGTTAGATGTTATCAGGGAAAAAAAAAAAAACCACACAAAACAAAACAAAAAAACCCACCAACAAACTACCTTGTTTTTACTTATGGGTATGTTCTGTAATAAATCACATGGAAAGACTTGGGGATACTCCACAGTTAGAGCTCCACAGAAGCAGGGCAGAGAAATAAATGTCTGAAAGAGGGATGATGGTGAGGAAAGTTCACAAAGAGGTTGTGCTGCGCAGAATGAACTCAAACCTAGGGCACTTCTGAGGGGTCTGTCCAGCCTTATTTTCTAACCTTTAATGAAATCTATTTGAAAATTCATGAACGTTTTTGCTGGTTGATTGTTACAAATACACGAGGGCCAATCACACATGGCTTTAAATGAGAACATGGACCAGTGGAGGAGATTACGTCTGGAGGAGCTCGGTGAGACTACAGCCATTTCCTCAACCTGAGCTATGACCATCACCTTGGCTCCCCAACTGGCAAAAAAATGTTCTTTGGCTGTTCTTTGTTCTTGCTGGGGCTCATGACAGCAAACAAACAGCCAGCAATTCAGCAAGTCCTGCCCAGGATCTGATTGTATTTGACCCACTGGTACAAGCATAGGAAAAATAGATACATAAACAAAATCAACAAAAAAACCCAGAGTGCGAGTTCTCTCAGAGACATATTCATATCTCCAGCTGAGTGAAACTCAGCGGGAAATCTCTTGGCTGACACACTGAAATCTGCAAGTTTACTTTGAAACAACGAAGTTGTCCAAGTATTTATGCTATCCACATTTTAAAAATCACCACCTGAAGGATTTATAGCAGGGTGCATGGGCAATTACATTGCTGTATTTGTTACTGTGGAAACACATTTTGTGACTGGTGAAAGCTATGAAAAAGATATTGAATGAACTTCTGAGAAACAATATTTTAAAATTAAAGCCAAACACTGGATTTAGCCACACCAGGAAGCTTTAGCCTCAAGGCAGTCATGAAACACCAGGGAATCAGAGGAAAGTGCCACCAAGTCTTGCTGGGATTGATTTTGTAGGACTAGCTCTGTGTCATAGGATGGGAAAATAAAAGTAGAGTCAACTAATCAAACTAGTGCTCTCACAGCTGGAGAGCTTTGCTCAGAAATGGGTGCAGTGAGGAGTCAGAACACAATGATAATAACTCCTGCTCTCTTTGAGTGTGAATATTTTCCAATCAATCCAGCCCTATGACATCAAACTGTAAAGACTTTGGTCCTTTAAGCATGTGTTTTAAAATTTAAGCTTTCCATTAGCCCTTAGTCACACAGAACTACTGAGCTTTCCAGATATTTTTCTTGAACATACGGGGACAGATCTGTATATGCAGGATGGGGTTTCTTCACATACCTAGAATTAAGAAAAAAGTCATGCACTTTGGCATGTGCCAACAGAGGACAGCTTCCAACCTTTCACAGATAAAACTGAAGGAAAAGGAGAAATCTGGTTAATGCCTCCAAATGATGGGGTTTTATTTTTTTATGTTGAAGGTGGTTTGGAAATAGAAATTCTACTAATTAGTTAAGAAATCCAAAAGCACTGAAATCATGTGAGGTTGGCAAGACAGACGGGAAAATCAAACCCTCCGTTACTCAGGAAAATCCCTCCTTCATTTCTAGAGTGACTTCACAGCAAATAAAAAAATGTGAAGCAAAAAGAATTAAAAGAAAATGTGTTTGTTAAATAAGAAGGGAAACATCTCTTTGTGGGATTCTTCTGGACTCTGGGGGAACACTGATTCCTTTTGTACTGACAAGGCACCAGGCTTTAGGACTTAGATTATGTAAATAAAAATATATGTTTTTGGAAATTATCCAGTCCTTTCAACAATTTTATAGGAGTGTATTTTAACCTTCAGTAGAGTTATTCTTGATTTACCCTTGTACCCGTGGGAGGAGGACTGGAGCTTGCAGAAAGCCAAGGTACTAGATTCCAGATGGGATCTATGCAAAAGCAACAGTGAGAAAAGCTGAGATGTGTGCATAAAAATGACAGGTACTGTGAGTTTATTGCTTACCAAATCAGATACTCACTGTCAAAAGTTCAAAAACTGACAATAAACTTAACTGTTGCATCTTTAAACTTATTTATAACATACAGAGGGAGTCTAGAGTCTTGGTTTTGTCTCTCCTATAAAGTTTACAGCTGGCAGGAGATAATAAAATGTAGACTGAGCTCATTTTGCCGAGAGAAAAATCAAGATCTGTATGTGTTGGTGGCTGTCAGGTGAGATATTTTATACCTCATTAGTGTCGAAGCAGTTATTGCTTTTCCTTCCTTTATGAATAGATCATGTGATAGCATGCCTCTCTCTCACACTTCTGACCAATTTGTCACAGCAAACCTAGCTGTAACAGAAATAAGGTATTTCTTGCCATAACCCTTTTCCTTTCAACACTTGCTTCTGATGAGCCATGCTACCCAAACAAGTCTAGATGTCTATCATTCTGTTTCGCAAATAACTTTCTCCCCGATATCTGGGTTTTGGAAACGGCTCTGGTATTCCCATCCCCTTGAGCATCCTCACTGGTGCAGAGATGTTTCATTCTCAACAGCCTGTGCATCACTGGTACATGCCCTCCATCACCAGTATGGCGTGGAAGGGCTCCAGCTGACCTTTCCTAGCAGGCTCCCAAAGTGCCTGGGAAGAGCCATAGCTCTGCGTATCATCCCTGGGAAGGGTTATGGTTCTCAGAACAGACAAAGCACTGCTGAGCAGTATTTGCATTTAACAACTGAGGATTATTCAGGGTTGGTATCTCCCCAGAAGAAAATGCTCTCCTGGTGGAAGCTGGCCACATGTGTTCTTCCTTCAAATCTGAGCTGGAATGTTGTTTTTTTTTTTTTACTTAGATTTTAGCCAGATGGAAGTTGCACCATTGGGATTTTTTTGTGCTGAGATAGTTCACACCATCTCCAATCTGCATGGAAGATGCCCCAGTGTTCTCATATAGTTCAGGGTGGAGATGCAAGGAAAAGTAACGTAGATTAATTTGGCCAACAGACAAAGCAAAATAGAGAGGATTCTACAGCCCAATAGTTGAAAAGAAAAGCACATACATCTAGTCTCCGTTCCCAGAACTGTTGATATGCTTCACAATAAATACTCATTATTTTAAATCCATACTGAGCACTCCTGAGGCAAACGGAGACCGCTAGAGTTATTTTTGGGAAATCGACTATTCATTTCACTCGCTGTTACTACTTGCAGAAAAATCTAATCAGTTAAAGAACCACAGCTAAATATTGTTTTCTTTTTTTAAAAAGCACACAGTAATTATTACACTGGGTTTTGAGTGGAGGGCATGACGTTGTGGAAGCTTTAATTAATCCACTGAACCATCAGCTTATTCTCCACTGCAAATACTGCCATCTGCTACCACTCCATGCATTGATAATTAATGTCTGCTACAAGTTTGCTTCCCCGACATTATCTGATTGGGTAATTAGCCTATGGAACAATACAGGATATAATGCATTATTGTTCTATTAAGTGTGATTTGTTTGAAAGCACTAAAGAATACACTAATACTGTTTAATTTCTGTGACTCACACCTCAGCCAACACCCATCCAGAGGATGACAAAACAATTTAGAAAAGAATAAAGAGGGGAACAACCCCAAAACCACATGAAAATCCTGTCAATAGACCTATGCATAAATGCTGTTTATTTCAGAATAGCTTGTGAACAAGTATAAATGTGAGCAAGAAAATCCACAAGCACTACTCTCCAGAGAAGGCATGGATCAACATCAGCAATGATCTACAGGTGATAAATGCTCCTTCAGAGAAGTACGATGACAAATAGTTTGTCATCAAAACTCAGGGGTTTAGTAAATCAATGCAAGGTGGAATCAGGAAGAGGGAGAACAAGGCAGCATGTCATCTTTATTCACTAGTGGCTGTTTCCAAGATTACCTCTGAATTAAGCTGGGGAGGCAAGCACGTGATGAAGAAGCAGTGGAGGAGAACTGAAGTAAAGCCAGCATTTCAGTACTGTCGGATCCTGTGGCTATAGTGCAGTCTCTCAATATTTGGCAAAGTTGATTTTTACCTTATCCATCCCTTGGCCTCAAGTAATTATAAAAGGAACTCTGATTTTGCATGAAATTCCTAGCCTAACCTGGGACAGAGGAAAGGTTAGCAACATCAGCCCTAAGTGTGTAGAAACCACAAGAGTATAAAAAGTCTAAGCTTAGGAGCCTGGAGACCTCACACAGCATCACTGCTATTTCAAAACATTGAGGTCAGGATTCATTGGACCAAATTTACATGCCAGCACAGTAAGTATCTACATCTGAGCTGCTTCTCTCCACTCCTTTTATAGTAGAGAGAATCCTGTCCCTCATGATGGCAGTACTAATGTTTTCCATCACATTTATCTAGAAACAGTTGCAAAATCACTGCCAATTCAATGGCACAGACTGAAGACGATGTATCTACAAGTTAAGATTCAGTTCTGGATCAGGCTTTCTTAATTTCAGGCATTCTTCCCTTCCAAAAGGCTCTGTCTCACAGTCCAAAGACAGTTTTAAACCAGAAGCCTTACTGTTTGTAGGCTCCTCAGTCCACAGTAGCCTTCAGCAGGAGCTGGGCACTGAGCACACTTAGGAAACCCATGCAGGGGGCCCAAGAACTGCTCTGACCCTTGCCACGACAGTGCTGTGGCTTCTGCTGCTGCATCCTCACTCTGTCTCAGGCAACGCTGTGCATTGCAAAGGCTTTATTCTGACTCTTACCACTGGTGTATTTTGCTGCCCTGTTTAAGAAGTGATCCTTCACGGGGGATGCTGCAGAGCAATTAACCATTAGACATTTACAGGTGAGGCCACTGAAGCACAGAGAGGTGAGCGGCCTTACCCAGGGTCATTTAGCAAACTGGTGAGAGTTGGGGATATGGATGAGAATCTCAAAGCAGAATTGCTGTCCTTCCTGACAAGGAACACTCTACACAGACCATGGAAAAAAAAAAAATACTGCTCTTGCTGCATTTGCATTCTTTGGTAACTGAAGCGAAGAGGCAGAGGAAATATTTTTCTGTTTTTACCTGTTAAATATTTGTTCACCAGTTCTCAGTCATGTGCATAACTTCTTAAGTGATGCTGCATTTGGTATTTAACAATTTTCCCTTCTACCAGTCTTCAGACCCCAATTCTCTTTAGGAATCACTCTACTTTTCTTTGTTCCACTGCAAATAATAAATGAGTTATTCTATATTTGTCAGGCTTGTTTGTTTATTTCTTTAACCATAGAAACATACAACATTTGCCAGTGTCCAGGAGATGTCTCCGGGAGCTAGCCGTAGCTAAAAACACTTGGGTGTTGTCTGAAATAATTGCAACTTCAGTTGTTTTTAATTGGTCATGACTTAATATTGGAATTAAATCTACAGGGTAACCTACATGCATATACTGTCCTCTTCTCTGACTCTGCTTTCACTATTTCTATTCTCCATCCATCCATCCATCCATCCATCCATCCATCCATCTCTCACTTCTACTAATTGCTGATGGTGCATCTCCTTGCTACATTCACAAGCTCTGACCTGTCCAAACAGGCACATGCAGCACCTTTGCTGAATTGCAACACCCTCAGACCTCCTTTACTGTCTCAATCTCTCTAAAATGTCATGATGTGAAAATAGTGGATCATTAAGTAACTGGATTGAATAACAACCCTTGACCTATTGGGCTGAATTTCTTCCTTCCTCCACATTAAAAGGGTAAGAATAACCCTACAGAATCTGACCAAACCCCCATGGTCCTAACTGCAAAACTGGGCAACAGCAAATGCTTGTGGAAGAATACATAAATGGGGCAAGTGTGAAACTGTACTTCCACTGAAGTGGAAGTACAGTTCCCAGCAATTTGAGTTCAGGTTTTCCCCTACCAGAGAAATTTCCCAGAATTTACGTCACTTCATGTCTAAAACTTATAATACATATATTTTCTTCTGGAAAGTCTCACCCCCTTGATCGATTCCATTGTTCTTAGTCAGGATGAAATCCTATGTGATTTCTCCAGAAAGATAACTCCAAGATGTAGGAAAAAATACAGTTTCAGAAACCAGCTATGGGTCTCACCTCTGAATTTGGGGCTTTCATTCCAACTTCTGGTTTATTATGAAGCTTTTACATTCCTATTTTGCTCCTGTTTTTACATCAATAACTGTCAGCACAAACACTCTCCCTGACATCACACAGCAGGATAGCATACATATTGAAACAGTCTACCTTATTTTTACGATCATTAATGATAGCTGCTATTTAGTATCAAACACAACATCTAACAAATCAAGGCATGTCCCCTTGCTGTGATGAAATTGCTTCACACTTAGATCAAAATATCTCCTTCATAGATGAACTCTGGGGAGTACTCACATCACCTCACTTCAGCAGTCTAAGTAAAGATTTAGGGTGAAATCTCCAGATAATCTATGAAGGGTTACAGACACCTCAGGGGTTTGAAAAAACTCTCTTGGCTCTTTCAAGCAAAAAGTGAGATTTCATACTCTAGCATTATAAAATACAGGATACTTGATGCGGGACAGCAGATTTTAGTCATCAGCAAGTGTTCCTGTTAATTTGAAATAGAAAATAATATTTCAGCTCCTTTCTACCCCTGCATTATGATTTCAGTAGTAGAATACAACCTTTCAACAGTCTCTTTCAAAAAAAAAAAAATCATGACAATGTATTATTCTATGAACACTTTTACCAATGACTATGAAAAATCAGGGGTTTTTTTGAAACACCTTTGTCTAATGAAAAAAGGAGGGGGTTTTGATAGAAAGTTTGTAACCAGCTCTGCTAAAATTATAGTTTTTTATATGCAGGTTATACTTCTTTCTTTCTCTCTCTCTTTCATTTTTATACCTGAGACAGCAGAGAAATGTGCTTTTTAAACAGAAAAAAACATTGCTTTATGCTGATCCTTTGCAGAATTTGTGATTACGCACTAAATTTGACATTTCTACAAATATTAAAATTTCTCTAGAGTCTGGAGGAGGGATAAATCTACCTTTTATCCCCATGATTATAATTTGTCAATTTTTATTTATGCTTTGAATATTTTTTGTCTTGCATCAGCAATGACTAAACTAAAAAAAACCCACCAACTTACAATTCCATGTCTATTCGTAATGTTTAGTTTCCCTGTTATCATTTCACTGGGACCTTTCAGTTCGCTTCTACAGATGAGGAGCTCTCTCCTTTGACTAAACATAGGAACTCATGTAGAATTTAGGCTGCCTGAATACAGTCCATATGGAGATAGTAGGTATATTATAATTATTAGCATTATTATCTTCGTTACCAAGGCTCTACCTGGACCAGGGTCCTCTTCATGCTAGGCATTGAATAAAGAGCAAGAAGAAATCTCTGAGAGCTTGCAGTTTAAAGCAGGACAGAGTTCCTATGTAAATAAGGCCTGGGATTAACGTGGTGATATCACTACTGGTATTTTACGCTGAGACTACAAGCACTTTTCAGTGAGAAAGGTCGCAAAGAAAGGCAAGATGACAACAAACAGAGCTGCACTCTCTGTACCTACTCACTTGTAATTAAGATGTTGAGTTGGGGGGAGGGAAAAACATAACACTTGGGAGTATTTTATTAATTATTTTTCAGCTTGAGTGCACAAGGTTAAATGTAGCTTCAGGCAGCTTTCACTGATGTGACTCACATCTCCACGATGTCAGAGCTTTTAGTGACACTAACGGGCTCAATATTTTGCAAAAAATAAACCGTCCTCTGGTGTATTAATTAAGCCCAAGCACGTCCTGCAGAGAAGCAATGCAAAACCATAAGAAGTTTTGCACGGTGAGTTTAATGCCTATAAAACACATGGCTTGACAACTGCTGAGCATGAAATCTCTTATTAATCCACAGAATGCGGACAGCATGGATAAGAGCTGTGTGTTTCCCCACTGTAACCATGTCTTCAGTGGGCATGGTCCTGATGGTAAGTCAGCACTGGCCTCTTCCCCATGAAGATAGCCACCAAATAAACTGCTTAGTTCCAATTACAGCACTATTTTCTATTAATTTTCATATGAATCCAAATGGGAGTTTAAGACATGGGTGAACATTCCAATGAAGATGTTCACAGAAACAAAGAATTACTGCTACACATTTTTCGTGAACTGCTTTATTTTACCATGTTCGCTAACCACATAAAGAAATGTTATTTTCTTTGCACAGCTCCTCTCAAACAACCTCACAAAACCTCCACAAAACTCAAAACAATGCAGCTACCTCAGCTGCTGCATGATCTCAGGCCATGTTCATGGGCTCTCATGGATCCTTCTTTGTGCCCTCATAGAAGGCAGAACGTATGGTGTCATGGGGGAGTCAGTTCACCCAGGTAAACTGCATAAAAGAAAACAAACCCTTTCCAGCTGCTAAAAATCAACAACGAAGAAAATTATTGTCAGTTTCCCACTGACAGTATTCCACAAGCTGATCATTCTAAAATTCAAAATACCACAGTAAATAGACAGGTCTAGAAATTGTTTATTCAAAAAACTTTATTGCTTCAAAATTAAATTTGCTAAAAAGATAAATTCCTTGCAGAAGAAATATTGTTTTGAAAATTTTTAAAGAGAATCCCAGAAAGTATACATAGCAGAAGTTTTGTTTCCTCTGTAATCCTTTCCTTTAGAGTTCTGAAAATCACACCATTTCTGATACTGTATAAAAATTGGAATTTAGACTTTTTCTATATTCCATATTTTTTTATCACTAAATTATGAAGTTTCCTTACTCTTCTACCAAGTTCAAAATTTAACACTGTTAGAGAAGTTTGGAAATCAGACTTTCAATTACAGGACTCCATTTTCGTGGGTTTTTTTTGTTGACTTACATTTCAAAACTTTGAAAAGTTGCAGAGAGGGGAAAATTGAAAAGCAAGCTAGGAAAGCTAAACCCAAATCAAAAGTTTTATGGCTTGTACAAATATTTATTAAACAACATTTCTCCAGGCAGCTTGAAATTCTTAAAAATTAGTATTGTGAAGGAAAAGGACAACGTAGCCTGATACTCCAGAAAGACCTCTCTGATATCTCAGGTGGTTAGCTTCTCAGGTGGTGGCTTAAAGTCTTCAGTTTAATCTGACAAAACCAAACAAGGTATGGGACCAACAACACAGATCACTATAGGCATGGACAGTTAAATGCAGTTTCACCAAGCTTCTGTGAGCACTTTCAGTGTTTATCCAAGGTGCCCCAAGGTGATGTGCTTCCACCTTCAACCACCCATTGTAACTGAACGAATGAGAAGAACATTTTTCCATCTACATTCCCAAACACAAATTGCCTAGAACAACAAGAACCTCTTCCTCACACACTCATCTTGCACCTAATTCACTGATCACCCGAGCCCTTGTCATGAACTCAGGCGAGAAGGGTGTAATATGATCTCAGCCCAACATTTTGTTCAGACCTCTGGGTTATTCTGGTGCATTTTCAGTCTTACACCACATAATGACTGGCATGTATTTATGTGCTTGTACTCAGAGCCTAATAGCACATACAGGTTTGCCTCAGGACTGGAACCCTCCACTACCCTGTAATTATTTTCAAGGTTTGGTGATTTAAATGATCTATAATATTTGCCATTACATTCAACACCACTTCTGGAGTACACAGTCATCATTCTGATTTGTAAGCAGACTACACTGAACTAGATTTGGGCTCTGTTGAATGGCTTCATGTTTAAATTGTATGGGGAGATGACATTTTTCAAGTGGGATAGCATGCCTAGACAGTCAACAATATTCCTTTCCCATATACTATTCCAAATCTTTCATTTTTGTGACCAGCAATATATGTTAGCCCTTTGATCTGATTTGCTTAGATATTTGAAACATATTTATTTAATTTCAGATTAAAAAAAAAAACAAACACAAACAAACAGGTATCAGTAAGAAGCATGCAGGTTTTGTAGAATATGTGCTGTAATTTAGAGCCATACAGAAATAAAAAGTGTAACTTTCGAAAAAATCTGGATATATAGAGAATAGTTTAAATACTATAAACATCTGTGAAAACTCACGGGGTCCTACAGGGAATCTCTTTACATCTCCCACACCTCTACAAAGTCAGAATCATTCCAGCTCTTTCACATACTTCATAGCAGCTCCCTCAAGTGGCCATAGATCAGAGTATTTTACTGCAATCCATAGCAAACCCATCCACAAGTACTAATGCAGGTCTCATTACCCTTAGATCTGCTTTTCATCACCTTTAGGTGGTTAGGACCACTGCAAACACATTTTGAGATGTTTCAGGTGCAAAGTCAGTGTGGGGTAGGCAACTGCAGAAGAAAAGCAGAGAAAAAGAAGGAATGGGAAGAACAGACAGAAGACTATGTATCAGAAAAAGATGAATGGGTCGACTTTCAATAGTTAAGATGAATGCTAAAGTCTATAGACCAAGGGTTGGGTTTTTTTGTTGGTGTTTTTTTTTGTTGTTGGGTTGTTGTTTTTTTTTTTTTTTTGTTTGGTTTGTTTGTTTGTTTGGTGGGTTTTTTGTTGTTGTTTCCTGAAGTGCAGGCTTTTTGGAGTGAATTAGTTTGGGATATTTGCTAGCCTTCACAGTAAAGCTTGTTTTCCATAACTATTTTTAAAGGAATGTTTCCTTAAAATGCTAGGATAATTCCGTGCCAGGTTCGAAATAAACAAGGTAGGTGCCGTGTCTCTGAGATACACGCGGAGCCACTGCCCAGAGTGGTTCTTCTTAGGGTGAAATTTCTAATGTCCCCCTGTGAGGTGCAGCAGGTATCTGGCAGTTCAGATCTCTTGTGGTCTGAGGAAAGCCAACCTTTTCTATTTCCTTGCATGTCTCAGGTTCTGATTCACAGGGAACATGAGAATTTGCTTCTAACCCCACCTCTTACATTGACCTTTTTTGAGAGGTTGGGGAAAGTTACTTCTCCATAAACTCCTACTTTTTTGTCCTGTTTTGAAATTTGCTGTGTACTTGCTCTGCCAGCCTTGGCTCCTGAAAGGATCCAATAAATAATAATTAATCTGTAGTTCAAACAAAAGTTTTTTACAGATTAATTTAGGGAGGGAAAACATTGAAAATTCAGAGCCCTGAGAAATGTGAGCATCGTTCTGAAAATAAAAGGAGGAAAATGCTTGGCATGTGGTAATTATCACTGTTTCACTAAAGCCAAAGCAACTATGACAATTTTTATACACTGAATTGTTTCTCTGCCACTAGTAAGCACAAATTCCCCTTTAGTTTTGCCTTTATTTTTTTAGTATCTTAAGCAGAAGTCTCTGTCTTCCTGGACTATTTTCAAATACCCTGGTTCTCACAGTGATTTTTTTTTTTTCTGACAAGACACTTGACAAAGCAAAACTCTATGTGATCTCAGGTAGATTACCTCTGGTTCCCAAGCTAACTTTGGTTGGCTTTGGACCAGTGGTTTTCAGGATTTGCTGACTTGTAAAGTCCTAAAATTTTCCAACAGAGATGCATCCCCAATCCCTTAGAACAAGTGTACTCTACTAACACTAGACTTTTCTCAGCTGCGTTACACATATTCCTTTGCCCACAGGTTGAAACCAGCTGCTGTGTGCTATCTGGCAGTCTGCAGCATGAACAGGTCTCCATTCTGAGAAAAATAGTTCCCAGTTTCGGGTTTTGAAAAATACGTCTGGATCTACCTACTAAAATATGAGTTAATTGCATTTTCAAGACTTGGAGCCTGATTATGGCAACCTATTACATCAACAGAGCCAACAGATGTGCGCAGGTGTGAAACCAGATACAAATTAATCCCTTTGTTCCTACAGCCTTCACTGTCAAATCTATTATCAGTGCAATCAGAAGTTGGGCTACATTAGCAACTTCAGACCATAAGATTGTTCTACATGCACTGATCAAATAATGCATCTATTTGGCAAATTTTTTCTGTAATGTGAAACACAAACACAGAGTTGAATTTTCTCAACAATTATATATTTAGACCTCATTTACTCGTTAGTGTTGTTTGTTTGGTTTTTTTTTTAAATATAGTTTATTACTTTCTCCATTTCTGTTCTTGCAACAGTACATGCATATATATATTTGTAAATAGATGCCATTTTCTCATCTGCTACAGGACTAAGCTATTCACTTTTGGAAAGCACTGACTCTATTATGTATGGTTCTCACCAAAGGGAGAAACAGAACACCATTTTTTTGTTCTCTCACTTGTGGCCCACATCCAACAAAGCACTTAGCCATATGTTGGCTTTTCCCCCTGGACTGAGGCTTTGGCTATTGGATAGCACAAATCTATGCACCAGGAAAGGTATGTTATCCATCACTACTGTGAGACAATCAAAGATAGATGCATAAATAGCTGATTTAGACAACTGGAGCGTGACAATTATTTGATTGTCCTATAGAAATCCAGAGACTAATGGGCTCAGGGATTCTGTTCATAATGGAGGTACGTAACAGGCAGTGGGATAGCCTCAAAGCACAAGACGTAACAGAAAATTGCTTCACGTACGGCACTCCTTATGTTCCCTGATTACCACATTTTAGAAATTGAAGCATTTGATGAATATCACTGGACTATAAATTGGTGCCTTCAACATCTAGCTTCTTACGTTCACAGAACGACCTGCTCATTATACCCCATTAAAAGGGTAAACATGACAAGATAATGGATTCATTTTGGCAGTGGCTATACACTTTGATTTTTTATTATTTCTACTTTGCTAGCTCACATTGAAAAATCCAAGAGCTCAATTCGGTTGCTAATCTATGAATGCAAGACCCTCATGTTCTGGGATTAATATTTAAAAATGACAGAGAAATTGCTCACTAGACAAGCAAGCACTGGTCATAGAGTTTCGGGGTTGTTGTTTGTTTTTTGTTTTGTTTTGTTTTTTTTTTCAAAGTTTAGCTTTGCTCTCTAAATATCCTTTTCTACTTTTCAAATTATCTCAATCTGGACCATTAACTTTGAACACCCCTGAAGCAGGTGGTCTGAATTTATACTGAAAACCAGACCTAATCCTTTGTCAGTAGCCCAGATCCATTTTCTAGGTGAACTAAAAGCACCGTTCTTGTACGCAATTTAAATGCATCACTGAGTAATCATGCTTCTAGTCTACTTGCACAGATTTATGTTTACTGCTTATGTTCATGTGTCTAATGTATGAAATAAGAGCCAGCAAAATTCTGAGGATCTACCTGGTAGTTTTCTGGCCCCTGAAATGAGAGGCTATTTTTCAGGTATAACCTTTCCTCAGCACTCTGTCAAAGGAAATAAAAGAAAGAAGCAGGGAAAGGAGAAAGCACCTTTTAAGGCTCCTGAAGCCTTTAATTGAATCAGTGATTCAGGAAATCATATTCTTCCTTCTGCTTGCTCTGAAATGAAGGAGAGACAATGAGCAGATTTCTGTCAGTTAAACAGATGCTCTGTGCACGCACACATTTTTGTGTTTAATGATAGCTTTGACGCTACTATGAGCTTTGTGTGATCTGCTGTTAGGGGTATCAGTACAGGATTCTTTAAATGCCTTTCCTGTATAAAATTTGAAGACATTCTTTTAAGTAAAAGACACCCACATAAAATTAGGCTTGTAATGATAGTTCACTTATCACAGCATTGCACTGGTTCTAAGGTTTTAATTGCTCAGGTAACAGTATCTCTAAGATATCAAAATTATTTGCATCAATTGCCAGTGGAGATGGACCAATAAAGGTTTTGTACTAGCACACTGTGTACCCAGTTGTGATTAATGGTATGGTTAAACTTCATATGTCTTCCTGTAATATGATTAAGAGAAATAGGCTATTACATAAAGTTCAGAACTAAGATAAATGCACCTTTTCAGTGAAACTTCAAGTCTTAGCCTAAGTATTTACTTAAATGGAATGAAAAAAACATTCAGACCTGTTCTTCAGATGATGCATATTTCTCTAACTCCATATTTAGGCTGATTTACATCATATCAGAATATGGCTTCATTTTTCTTACAGTAGAAGCCAGCACTAACCCTCTTTTCCTTGACAACTATGTAAAAAGATGAAGCTCCATCAATGCGAAGAGATTAACACTTCTGTGCTTCACAGTACACAGCCTCTATGTCTTTCTATAGTGAAGCTGAACAATAAATTCTGCTAAAATTTTTTTGCCTGTATTTTTTTTTCCATGTAGTAGTACTACTTTTCCTCTTCATGTAGTAGTATAACGTTATCACTGATTTTATATAGGACCAGCTAATTAAGCCGAGGATGTCTTGCGTGTACACAATGCAAGATGGGAATACCTTAGACAATGAATACGGCAATTTTACTCTTCTGGTCACTGATGCATTTAAGTTATTATTTGGAAGAGGAGATAGAGAAATTGGTTTGTATTTTGTTTGTTTGTTTGGGGTTTTTTTGTTGTGTTTTTTTTTTTTTTTGTTTTTTTTTTTTTCTACCAGTAGTATGTAGGCAGACAGTTGAGCTTGCTAGAAAACAGCTTCAACTGATCAACTGATAGAATTCTGAAAACATCCCTGCTCTCAAGCACTGCACCTGTTGTACATCTCTGACCAGGCCTGATTTTCAGCAGAGGGGATATTCAGTAGAGGGGAATTTTGTTTACAGCTCCTTTTTGGCAAACCAGGCTCTCCTCTTCAGACTTGGTTTGAAATCTTTAGGCTGGTCCACTGGGAAAGCTTGCAAAAAGCTTTTAGACTAAAATCCCTTTGGTAGTTCAACCTGACAACAAGGGTGAGTGTACCTTAGAACAACAGTAGGACACTGACAAAGCTCAAAAGTTAGCACTGTTTAATGCAAGGAGTACCTGGCTATGAGATGTTAGTGAATATACTTAGGCTGGAAAAGAGAAATAAATGGGATTTCCAAATGTGTTTTAACAGCAACCAGCAAGACTATTCTGGCAAAGTGACATTTTTCACCTGCGACATGCTGACACTAAAGTAGGAAGGAGAGCATGAACGTGAAGGCGTTGCCCCTACATTTTACATATGAGCTTGTAGTGTGCTGCACGAGAACTACCGCTCATCTGGACTTTTTCAGACACCTTTGACACATTCCTTATTTCTGCCTAGAAGTTTTATGCATTTGGATTTTAAACATTTGCCTAAGTGGTTCTGTGAGTGGAAATGTCTGGTTTCTCTCTCAAAACCCCAGCTCCCCTTTGCCTATTCTTAGCTGTCCTTTATCTTATCTTTTTATTTTAGGAAACGGACTGTTATTTACTACGAAGATGTTCAGAGTGCCTTCCAGTAGCTATTTTCTCCATATCAGCTGGAAACAACACAAACTATGATTTAAATAAAACAAAAGTCATATAACATTGCCTGTTATCATTAAAGAGGCACCATGACATGTTTTGTCCCTTGCGTTTAACATGCCACGAGATAGCGAAATTAGTAAATTCAAAATCACAGCGTTCAGGTGGTTTTTCTTCTGTTGCTGTTTAGAAAATATTTTTGTTAATATAGCCACAAATTAAATTTTGAAAACTGCAGGAGGGTACTAATAGCAATAGTAAGCTCATAGTCTTTAAATATGTTTTCCAAGCTGTTACACTGCAGTACACACAATGTATCATGACCTGAAAAAAATGGATTCTTTATGTTGCTTTTTCATAACTACCAAACCTATTTGTCATTTGAGAGTTAATAGAGAAGTATCTTCTGCTCTGCTGGTGATGAATGCAAAGTAGCTGGAAAAGTTTTAGCATTTTCACTCTACCTGCTTATTTTTCTAGTTTTAGATGCACATATCTAAAAACTCTTTTGCATTATATTTAAAAGGCAGTATCTTTGAAAGACTTCATTTTTTTAAAAAAGTAGAGCCCAAATAGTGGGAGAATAAGCAGAGAATTTCTCATCTGCTCATAGGAGTCACCAGAGTAACAAGTGCTTCTGAAGAAGCTGCAAGAAACTCACCTATATGGCATGACCTCCCCATCACATCAGGGAAAGGAATGAGCTGTAGTGATGGAGAGATTAGCTCAAGTCCTGAACTAAAATGTTTAATGTTTAAAATGTAATTTTGTTGTCTCATTTGAGAGTTATAAGAGAAAATAGAAAAATATACTGTTTACAGCCTTCTTGCACGCTCATTCTATATACATAATTATGAATTAAAAGAGTTTGTGATCTGCATCCTTCTTACTCCTCTAATTTCCTTTTGGTGTTTTGGGGATGGGATGTTTACACAACATAAAACAATGGTGAATCCACACCATAATTTAGGAAAGCCAGAATTATATTTTCTACATTTTCTCCAGCTCTGCACGCACTGTGTGATAGCCAATGTGCCGCAGTCCCTACCAAAAGATTCTGAAGATGTTGAAAGTTATCTGAGTTTAAGGAGATATTGTATTAACTAATACAAAAGAAATGCATTGAGGGTTACAACATTCACAGAAATCATATCCAGGTCCCAAAGTCCCTCATCTGGAAATTGCAGAGGAGATTGTTAAGGGTAACTATCACATGTGCTTGCCTTCTATTTACCCCATCCTAGGTACCCACGTACAGCCCACGTAAGAGACTGGATGTGAGTAGGTAGATCACTGGTTCCACTTGTTCTTAGGTTCTAAACTTGTTTCGTCATGGCATCATATGAACTAAAATTAAAGCTCAGAAATGGATCTGAGTTTCAGATGATCACATCTTCGGCTGTTATCAAATCCACACAGCTTCAGTTCCTAGACTGCATCCTGTTTTTTACATGAACTGGAGATATGAACTGGACAGAGTGGAGAGCAATAAAGATTAGTAGCTTTGAATCCTGGATGACTGATCTATAGCTGTTGAACAGAAGTACTGATGCAAACATTATGAACATTATGCAGTCTGGAGATTATTTTTTTTTTTAATTTTAATAAATATTACTTGCTGACTGCTCACATGTGTCTACTAACAAAGTAATTTGGCTAAAACCTAAGTATGTTGCAACCAAGATAAAGAGCAGAATCTGACCCACAGTTGAAGAAAAGGGGTTTTCTTGTTATGAAAATGTGCTATTCAACACTTGAAATATTTCTTATTCACAATAAAAGTTCAAACTGAGTTAAGAGCTGTTATGTTTCCGGAAACTACAAAACTAGGATACAGTCCATGATCAAAACCAAAGTGTCATCATGTTCAATAATGCCAGTGTGACGATAATGATCAGAAGTTGATTAAAACTACACATGTCTCTGTAATGCTTTCAAGATTTTATTACACATATTCCTGTTAGGGGACTAAATGTTAATAAAGAACTCCACATAGTACATTCAAATACCAATTAGCAATTCAATATTTCTAAATGACCAGAACTGACCCCACATAAGGATAGAAAATAAAGGACAAAATACATTTAGGCTAGTGCATTTTCAAAGGGGGGGAAAAAAAAAAAAAAAAAGAGGATGAAATTAAAGTTGATATTAAACTTTAGCTCACAGACAGCAACAGCTGTTAGAACAGGCAGGTAGTATAGTAAAGGTGATAAGGTTAAGGACCTTCATGAATATGAAAAGTTTTTAATTACTGCTTATATCAACCCATTGTGTGACAAGGGACTGGACCCTACAAAGCACACCAGAAGGACAGGACAACCTCATAGATCCTTTGCTGATTTCAGTGGCCCTCTGCACAACTTGCAGCGTCAGAAACTCAGCTGCTACTGAGAGTATGGGGACTGACAGAGGAATCAAACCCAGAAACAAGTACCCACTCTACCACAATATTTTTGAGTTTCCAAAATCTGTTACATCGTGTGATGAACCATGATAACAGAAGCATTTGTTAGCATTTGTCAACCTTAGTGCTCAGCTTAGAGTTTGAAGACAAAGAGGCTGGTGGACAAAGCCAACCAAAGACCAGGAAAATCCGTTCACTCCAGCTGTCTACATGGATGTGCTACCTCAGGTACACCTGACTAGCTTCATAGCACAGGCCATAAAGTTAATTCAGTTGTATCAAGACTTGAATTGTGACAATGGCACATGTTCTGGTAAGGTGCTTAGACTTGTGAAAACATCAAGAGTCTGACAAATCTACTTTCTCCCTACATTATTTCAGTGGTTATCCTCTTATTGTTACAAATGTGAACTTTATTTCTAATCTGCATTTATTATCTTTTACTTTATCTCTTCCAACTAGGCATCTTTGTTACAATCTACTTCACTGATTTAAACTGTTTTAGTTCTCTCAATTAACAGTACTGTAAGCACTGTTTCTTTCCCACCTCTCACAGTAAGCACAGAGCAAAGCCTGGTATATCTCAACATGAGGAACTTGTAGGGCATAATCCTCTCAGGGTTACTGAAGAGAGAAAGGGGTTTTTCTTCCCCAAGAAAGGCACTGCATCCAACTCTTCTGCCCTTCCAGGTGCTCCACAGAGCCAACATTCCTGACCGCACCCGCAAAGCCTACAAGAATCAATGGGGGCAAATAAATTTTATCCATTAGAAAACAGAATAAAACTGCTCACTGCAATCAACTAATCTTCTTAAAGACATTTTTTTTAATCTGTCTGCATAACCTAGAAGGCTTTAGTCCCAGTTTCAAATTTTCTTCTGTAGCAGCTAGAGACTACAGGCTATTTTATAATAAGCACTAGCTTTTTCCTTTATCTTCTTTCACTATGAAACACAGCCAACAAAAGAGGAAATTTAAGTAAAAAACCTGGCAGAAACAGAAAAATAAGTACTTTTTCTTTTTGGAAAAAATCCACAAAACCATCACCAGCAATAAAATTCAAATGACATCTCAAAATAGACACATAGGATTGAGCTATCAATCACAGAAAAGTTTCCGCTTACATCTGCATCGTGGAAAAATACCTTTCATCACTTTAGAACCACAAACAATCCCACAATTCCCCCAGCCATTTTTCTCCATGCCCTTTACTGGATTTAGTACTATGAAACCAAAGGATATTTTGAGTAAAGCATATTTTTCTAAGTTTATTCTAGGACATCTAAATAGGATGTGTGAAATAATTCTTCTACTCTATTTACTGTAAAGAGCTGCAGCCCAAGAAGACTTCAGTTTAGGAGATAGTGTCTTAAAGACACAGAACTACTAGAGATGCCAGGAAAGTAACAGAATTATTGTAGGTCTAGAAAGCACAACCTCTGGAGAAAGACCTAAAAGAAAATATATTTAGCATGAAGAAGGACATGGTAAATCTTGAGGTACATAAAAGGTACTTATAAACAGAACAGAGTCCTCTTCTTTGTGAGATGTAACAGTTCTAAGTGCAGCCAAAACGATTGAGGTGAAATAGGAAAATCTGATCAAGAATATTAAAGCACTGAAGATTTCTAAGAACAGATTAGGCAGACATTTGTCAGGATTGGTTAGATAAAGTTGATCTGGATCTGGGGTAAAAGGAATGAAGAAACTGATCTCTTAAAATACTGCTGTCTTATTTTCCTTTGATTGGATCTCTTTCCTATTAGATCAATAACATTTTATCAGTATGCCTACTGTGATAACACTGTTAAAAGGGTTAAATTCTTTGACTGCGCATTTCTAAACATTAACTAATTTGAATCTCTTTTCACTCTATGTGAAGGTTATACTCTGAAGACACTTTATCATTACTGTGTTGTGTGAACACTTGATAGGTGTCTCATTTTGAAAATAAAGGGTTTTGAATAATAATAAAGATGTAACATAATGAATAAGTACAAGAGACTGACTATTACTAAGGTATTAGAATCAAAGAAGGAAGGATTTTTGGTTTATGAGAGAAGGCTGGAAGAGCAATTAAAAATGAGAAAAAAAAATTTTATGATATGTGAGGAACATTAAAAGGAAATGTGGCTGGAGTTTGCAAATGAGAGAGGGTACCATCTGATTCATATAAATTCTACAGCATATTTCCAGTTAATCCTTTATTAACTACTTAGAACATGTGTGAAGTTAAGTGTGAGTGCAAATATTTGTTGATTGGTGGAAAAATACAAACCACAGGCAGTAACAGAAAGGAGACTTTGGTGGCAATGGAACTTACTGAAAGGGCTGGAGCACTTCAAAGAATTTCATGGCAAATATCTAATGGCTAAGATTCTAATGCTGTCACAGTTATGAAAGGAAAATGTAACCATACAACAGATCAACCATAACAATATATTTTAGCTCATGAAAATAGACATGATGTACTAACCTGTGTCTTTGTAACTCAATTCTATGCATGATGCTAATAGGAAGCAAAACAGGTGTTGCAGCAATAACAGGTGAAAAATAAGCTTGCAACCAGGCAAAGCAGTCACCACTGAGATAAAGCTGCAAGACCATGTTCTCAGAATGATCCAATGACTTGGTTACTCAACCTTGGGGATGTTCAGTTCAGAGACATTAAATGGAATTAACTGTAAGGGTGATTGCTGAGCCTTTCAGTTTTCTTAGTTAATAGTTGTGCTGCAGCCCACAATATCTGAATTATTCTCATTGAGTCTACTTACACAAATGTAGAAAAATCACAGCTCATATTACAAAATGCAAGCTAGATAGATTTACTAAAAGCAAAGCATTCCAGTGCTGTCTAGAAAATAATGGAGATCTCCTTCCAGTTTTAATTCTCCAATTTCATTGCCTCTTTTAAGAATCCATCTATACTTCCTGTAGCCAGCTTTGTAAGGAAACAAATGTAAATGCTTGAAAGCTTTTCTGCCACATTTTACAGTTTGATAATGTTTCTGTATCTTATAAACAATCCTTTTATATTGCTAAGAAAACAAAACTTTGACTAAATACCTACACAATACTCAGAAGAATTGTATAGTTACAGCATATTAGGCACTAATACTACTGAGACGCTGACCCAAGAAAAATATCCATTTTATTCACATTGTATTCCATACTATGCCATTGAAGTAAATAAGCATTTTCTCATTTGCAATATCAGATGTGATTCACTAATCTAGAAAATTAGATTTCTGAAAGAACACAGATTACATTTGCCAAGTATCAAAAATCAGAATCACGCCATTCTTTTTAATAAACTTTCTCTGTGCAAAAATGATATAGAAGGAATCAATATAATTTTGAAAAGAATATCCCTATTATCACTCATTTATTCAAACAGGGACCTTAGACTTAATTAAAACAGAGCTGCAGAGACCCGAGGGAAGCACATATGTATAATTTCTACAATTACTTATTTATTATTTTAATTATTTATTTATTATTAAGAGGGGGGGGGTGGGGGTTAAAGCTTGCAGGAGTTTAATTAAAGTTACAGTAGGCTCCAAGAATGAAAAGTGTACATACATAACACTTTCATATATCAAACTGAAGTCAGAGTTATTTGTTCCTAGACCAAAAACCTAGGTGCACGCATGACTGCAATGTCAGTTTGGTTAAGTAGTCAAGTACTTCCATTGGGTAAAGCTCTGCAGTACTGGTGACAGCCTGGCCCTCCTCAATCTCTTAACACAGGAACAATATACAGAGATGAAGAGCAGAGCTGTGGATCTCTCATGATCACCATGCACTGTCAGGGAGAAGAGGTTCAGGTTGGTGAGTCTTCAAATACCAAAAGCAGATGTTAAATGTCGGCTATGAATGTGTGATGAGGGACCAGCTTCCTCTACCGACCTCCTGGCTCAAGTGGGCACACGCCTCACTAAACCCATTTGGACTGAAAGGTCTTGCTTGGTACATTCACCAGGGACACTTCAGAGCAGATTACTTGGTTCGGAGATTAAGTCGCTGCAACAGTTTGAGTGTCATTTGGGAGCTGGTGCAAATCTGGCCTCAGATCATATTAAAGCCCACTCTGTCACAGTCTACATTAACTGAGTCTGGTTTAGGCTGGTTTTAGATTAACCTTCCAACAATATGTTCACACTATGGCATGGTCAAACCATGCTAGCAGTACAGCTCAGAAATTTTATTATGCTAGCAGATTAGCCCAGAAATATCAATAAATGTACATTAATTGCAATTAAAAGTGAACCCAGCTGTTGTCCTTAGATGTGAACAGACGTGACAATTGACTGCGCTGTAAACTATGTACTGATGTAAAGGCACATCAGCCAGCTAGAATCTTTTAAAAGCAGCTTCTTTTGGGGTTAGACTGTTACCAGACCAAGTAAGCAATTGTGAACTGTGTGCAGCTGTTTCTTTTTTGGTTTAACATTCAGTACACCACACTGGGAAAGTTGCTCAAAACCTTCATCTTTTTGTGTTCACTACTTAAAACATAGACTATCAATACCACAGCCTTCTGCAGAACTTTCTATTTCAATCTTGCCTCAAATACACAAGGCCAAAGGTAAAAACCTTTACTCAGGATCTGCACAGAAAAATCTCTCCCTGAAAACTTTGCCACAATATCTACAGCAGAGGTAACCCAAAGGTAAATCTCACAGCTTTGCTATACCAGATACTAGAGGAAGCTTTTTTTCTCATTTTCTTTACAGTGCTTGAATACTAAAGGAAAAAAATACAGTGACCTATTTATGTTACATCTTCTTTATCCCTAGAAGTCTTTGTAATAATTAATGCTATGAAATTGTGTCTGAATATTCATATATGCAAAGATACAAATATTTTTTCCATGTTAAGGCACGTGACATAATGGTAAAGCATAATCCAAGTCTGCTTAAAGTAAGTTAGCACCAAAATTGTAGCATTTTATTGTGTTAGGTGTCAAGACATACCAAGAAGAAAGGAGAAAATGGATGAGCCTGGTGATGGCCAGCAGAGGACATGCTCTATGCCAGGGCCCAGTTAGTATAGAAAACACTTTTCTCTTACTGACGTTACTGAAATGTTTGAAGAAAACAAGATAAGAAATCTGCCCAATCTGGTTTGCAAGATTTTGATGAACATATGGAACATCCTGCTGGTGAGCAAGTGAGGTTTACAGCCATATGCTCAGCCAGCCTCTGATATGAATATTATAAGTCTACAACATGCCAAGAATTGATCATGTAAATTTATATTTCTGATTATGCTGTATAATGATCATAGTGACCTAGCTGACCTTAATCAACCTGGACTCCCATGGAAAAGAGGTAGGGAGAAGAATATTTTCTTGTTTTTATCATTGCTGCTGTTGAGTTGTTTGGTATGGGGAGTTGGAGGGGTTTTAGGTTTTGTTTAATTGCCATTCCATATATGCCTGATGTTAAATAGGATCTGCGAAGACCAGTCTGAACACTAAGCCAAGTACATGTTACACAAACCTCATCTGCATTAAATGCAGAATATCTTGCAATCCAGTGATGTCCTACCTGCCCTGAGAACAAGGAAAGGTGGCACCCAGGAAAAAGAAATAGACAAGGATAAAGGAAATTCTTTGGGGACACAGATGACCAACACCAAGCATTTCTTGGATAAGGCTGGGAGATGAGCAGTGTGGCTTGCTTTCTACGGTCTAAGAAGACTAGATCTAGAAAGAACCACAGAAGTGTTACTGATAGATTTGCTCATGTCCACGATACAAGGCAGAATGGAAAAGGTAAAATTATCATAGGTAAAATATCAAGGGAATATAGTCACTGCATTTCAAAGTTATACGTGAACCTATTCAAATCAAACTGTGAGGATGGACATTGCACGTGTACATGTCAGTAAACCAAGCTTATTTTTAGATGTACAATCTAGGTAACTAATCTACAATATTTGTGTGGGAGAAGAGTTTTGTTAAAAGCCAACTGACAGAAGCAAGTATTAGTATATTGAAGAATACTGAAGAAACTTATTAAGAATTAGCATAGACGGTAAAAAATTGTACTGGCTCAAGAGAGTCAAAATGAGATAATGTCACTGAACATTTTCCAGTTCTGTCTCCTGTGGTTCTATGTAACAGTTTTTCTCAGATATGATGAGAATGAGATAAAGCTTGCTTTAGTCTTCTTAATGAAACAGATTTGGGCTCTGCAGCTTTCTTCTTCTTGTTATACTCTATCTCAAGAATGAATTGACTAATGCCTCTTCTCTAACAGCAAACTATATTACATGGATCTTTTCTGGATTCTCTAAATGTTTTGCATATACTTCTCAGATAGCGCTGTAGCTGGCACCAACATATACTGATATCTAAAAGTCTGATGAATAGCATTGTGCTGAGACAAGAATAACCTGGAGTTACACTATATCAAGCTACTTTCAGATAGCTGTTGACAACTAAAAGGTGCTGAAGTTATTGAAATGTAGTATTTATGATTCCTACCTGCCTCTCTGTCCATTAATACATAGATTCATGTTTTAACCTGCCAATTGCAATTTATTTGGGTCTTTTTGCATAATTCAGACTATTGGTAAAGTACCAGTAATCAAAAGTAAGTTAAAATAAGAAGGTTAAAATTCACAAATTGCATGTTTTCAAAATAATAATATTTTTAAAGACTTTACTCAACCATCAAGGATGTAGCTCGAATAACTATGAAGATGAAAGAACTTGCTGTGCCAAACCCACATCATATTCCAAAAACCTCTTTGTGTAGTATCATGCCAACAACCTATTTCACAGCTGTAACAAGACCAAAGATACCTTGAGCTTAAACAGAACAGACTGTGTTTGTAATAAACAATTAGAGAGATCCCTTTTCAAGGAGCCTGAGACATTTCAATGGAATCTGGGGACAAATTAGTCATGGTCAGCAAGGCTCTTGAAGAGCAAAGCAAGATTTCTGACAAGTAACTTAAGATTTAACAACTACCTCAGAGAATTTCTGAGTATTACATAGAGTACTAATCTTCTGACCCATTGCATCTTAAATAGAAGCAGAAGCAAACCACACAGATGAATATTTATGTTTACAATAAAAAAAGGAATATCTTGATATTTCCAAATATCAAACCAGACTTAAAAGAAATTTCTCTCTTATATACATTTTTACCTGTTGTCCTAACCTCTGATTTTTTATAGAAGAGTGTCTTGGCTCTGCTGTCAAGGTGAACTGATTATTTTGGTGATAAGGCAGAGGAAAACTGTCATATTATGTGTACAATTCTGTTTTTAAAAACAACACATAGAAACCTCCAGTTCCCATCTCTGAAAAGAGACAATAGTCTCCTTTCTCTCTTGATCTTGACTGAGAAGTCTTTCATGATAATGATAGTTTCATGACAAGATTAGGTCAATTGCCATGTAGCAACCACAGTGGAGTTTGTGTGCATTGACAGGACATTTGAGCACAATAATACTTGGGAAGTTTACTTACCATCCTTCCCCTTTAATATCAACAGAGCAACCAAGCACTCTGTAAGCCTTTATAAGAGGGGAATTCAAAGGAAACTAGACTTTAACCAACAGAGGTAAAAGCTCAGAAGCCCTTTATCTGACTTAATAGAATTTTATCAGTTCCTGTAGCAAAGAAACAGTGTCTTTCTTGTGTCAGTAAGTACTTTATGCTAGAATGAAACACTGTTTATTTTAACTTCTATAAAGCCTAGACCCTAAAATCTGGTGCCTTGAATCCTGCACTTTGTCCTTCTGACTAAAGGATAGGCAGTACAGAAGGTGACAAAGAAGTGAAAGAATTCCAGAAAAGAACAATGTTATGACACCAAGCTCAGTATCTGGGATGAAAAGACTTCTTAAAAGAAATAACAAGCAAAAGGGGCAAGAAGACTGTCAGATACAGATAAGGGAGAATGAAGGCGGATTCTTGTCTTAAGGATATTTAGTTTGCAAAACTTGCACTGACACATGGGACATATTGGCCCATCGCAGAGAAGCACTAGCACCAGCTACGAGAAGTTAGGTGAGATTTTTGATCTCATTGGATCCCTCCTCTTCCCCGCTTTTCTGTTTTATATTTAAGGGTTTTCTTGGGGATTCTGACATAGATTTTAAACAACCATGTAAGGAATGCTTGCCTCATTGTGCATTACAGGAACCTTGACTGTAATCTAGATGGACTGCCTGGGCTATTTGGATTAAAATAATTTCTTGGGATAGCAAACTTCTCTTAAACTACATTTGAGAGCAGGTAGATGTCTATTTGCATTACCCCAGTCAGATTCACTGCCTGAAGGCTTGTAAGAGGGTCCTCAAAAAGAAGACTTTCAGCTGTTGTCTAAAGCATCTACACGTGGCAGCATTCCTCCAAGAAGGCAGAGGACCTGTAGGTCCGTCAAAGGACTATAAAAACATCACAGACATGATAGAAAGGGAGGAAGCAAATTTCTCAAAAATGTGCCTATCATTTGAGAAATTCCTGCCATGTTTCATAAAACTTTAAGAAATAGGACGTTTATTTTATGGGATATCATCTAACAGAACAATAAAACATATGGAGACAAACTGAACGCCCAACAGAACTCTAAGTCACTACAGATTTTTCAGTATGATTAAATTTCATGGCATTAACTCTACATTCTTTGGGAATCAATTTTCTTGCAGGAATTTATTGGTTTGCTTTTATGGTAAAAACCAAAAAGTAACTTTTCTTGGAAACTGAGCAATTGGATCTTGGGAAAAGATTTATTCTTCCCTTATAGCTGTTCCCCAGTAGACAAAAAGGAACAGAAAGAGTGAAAGTGGTGAATACAGGCATGGAGTAGAAGAAACCAGAACAATATGTAAAGCCTTGGAATGGCTGACCAGGGGAATCATTAAAAATGAGATTAATGTTTCTATGGAAGGTATCTGGGGCACAATGTTTGGAAAAAGCTGGGCTAGCTGCAGTTAATAAGGACTGATTACCTTGGGTTCTTCAGAAAGTCTGCAGCATTTGAAACTGTGTAAGACATTGCAGTCAGAGTCTGTCCAATCTATTCTCTCAGCTCTGTTTTACCAACTATGACCTTAGTTTTACTGTGACGAATGCTCCCAAAAGGCTTAGAAGTCTAAGAGAAAGATCAAAGACAAATTTCTTCCTCCTGGTTGTTGTACATTTACATCCACTTCCAGTGACTTCTATCTTGCAAATGAGCAGCCCCTTGTGAAGTACTGTGCTTGCATGCTGACTTCTGTGTAGACATGAACTTTGGATTTGCCTCTTCAGTAATACCTCTGAGGGACTGAATGTAACATAGTAATTCCTAATGAACAGACCACCTATTTTTTTCTTAATATTTTCTATAAGTTCTTGCATTAGAAAAGTAGTATTTCATGAAGCAGCAAACTATTTTAAAAACAAGTGTTTGCATGCTTATGTTTGAGGAAATGATCTTCCAATGTAAATATAATTCAAGATTTTTTCATTATTTTATAACAGGCAAGAGCTATAGCATGAAAAGGTAAAAAAGGGCACTGTCTCTCTTGGTTGACCTAGAAATCTTATGCAATGAGAATGTTTGAGACTGTCTTAGTTGCTATAGGACCATCACCCTGCGAAAGCTTGGCAAAGCAAAAAGAACATACAGCAAAGGAAGCAGCAAATGTTTCAGCCCCCTACTAGAGTCTTGCTACAGGACTAAGGAGCACAACACAATTTTCTGGATCCCAGGATCTCTCATGCTCCTGAAACTCTGTTTCTACTACCACAGCGTGTCCCCATCCCAAGGCAAAGCCTCAGGCTTCCCATCTCACAGCCTCCCCACCCCTGTTTCAGACCTCCCCTGAGAATTCCCCATTTTTTTCTACCTGTCAAGGACCCACCTCTCTTTCCAAGTCATTCTGTCCTCAAACTGCTCACACCTCAGCCTACCAAGTCTCAAACATGTCTGCACTCTTGTCAAATCTCACCTCCTCCATCTTATGCCTTGTCACAGAAGAACTGGGGCCCAGTGTAACAGACCGCTTTTTGGATGCCAGCTTTGACCTATTAAAACACACGGCTCAGGAAATTAATTAGACTGTCCTCACATTCCTCGGTCTTCACAAATCCATGTAGCTGTTATTGATCTGCATATTGTCTTCTAAGTATGCCCTTATGTTCACATTCTTAGCCATTGCTTCCATGTCTATTTAGTCCATAATTTTGCAGTGATTAAAATGACAAAGAAAGATTTATAACTCCCTAGCTACTCTTTCTCTAAGGCATGGACTGTGCTCACCCGTCCCCAATCATCTCTGAAGTCCCAGGGTTAACTGTTAATAGTTTTGTGATTGCTCTGCAGATTACCAGACCTGTGATTTTTCAGTCATACCATCCCACCAGTTTAAATACGTAACTAGGACCTCTGATAAACTGGAGGGCATAGGCGGCTTCTGGCATGAACAGCTGGGTTTAGCTGGCACTGAATTATTCATTAATTAAAACCAGCTTCCAAGTCAATGCATACAAGTAGTTCAGGGATAAGGAAAATAATTAATTAGCTTGTTATTAAAAGCCAATAAGCCAAAATAAAATTAAAGATAGGCTTGGAAATAGAGGGACGTGATCTTTCTCTGGTTTTTTTTGTGTTGTTTTGGGGTTTTTTTTTTTGTTTGGTTTTTTTTTTTTTTTTCAGGTGAATTCAAGAAGAAATAATTGGATTTAGAAAAACTGTTTCTGCTATCCTTAGTTGTATTGCATCAGGGAGATAGGAACCAACAACAGCTCCAGACCCATATATTTAACATTCCACTCTGGACAATATAGCAATTATGGGGAAGCAAGTGCTAGAGACAAGGTACATTACTGCTCCAAGGGACAAACCACTTAATTCTTGGGGTTGGTAACTCAGAATGTGGGTTGCCTACACACACCTGGAAATCTTCATCTGAAAGGAACTAACTCACATTTTCAAAGGAAACTTTGTCTCACAAAGGATAACCCTGCCCAGGATAACAAGGTGGCACTTTTATCTTTCTGGCACATCGCTAGCAATTACAAACTGCAAACTGGTAGCTGGGTAAGATCTCACAGAAAGTTGGGAAGAAGAGTAAAGCCAAACTTTTAGGTTAGGTATATAACAGCGATAGCTCTTGGTATTAATGGACAGAATTACTCTTCCAGAATAATTCTGAGCACAAGCAAACACACACTTCGTATCTTTGTGTTATGCCAGTATCCTCTTGTATTTATTTTGTCAGTAGCAAACCTAAAGATGTAGACTGCATTGTAAGTAGACAGTTTCAGACTTATTTTCCTATCAATCATAGCTGGATTCTTAATAGCAACAACAACTAATTTTATAGCTGCTATCTAGTTGTACATCTACATTCTTTTGTCTGTTTTCTAATGTTTTTCTGTTCTTAGGATAATGATGGTTAAAGGAAGGCACTTGCTTAATAACACTGCAAGCTGTGCTTAAGGAGGGCAAAGAGTATGAAAAAAATTCTGATGTACATTTTAATATAATATTTGGTAGTTAAGCAAGACAGTACATCCCTAGAATTATGATTAGTCAGCAGTATTCACTCTCTCATTTATTACTGCATGCAGTACTAAAGATTTTAACATTAGCAGATGCCCTCTCAAAAAGTAAATGTTTCCACTGTAGTCTGCAGTGCCCTGCTCCTCCCTGGAAAAGCATGCAGGTAAATTACAACCAACCCAAATACCTCAGACAAATATTAAATATAGCTCTCCCTTGTCACATTGCATTCAGTTGAATGCTTCAGAATGACAGTCCTGCACTAGGACACATCTCTAGCTGCATTATTGTCTTCACAATCAAATGAAATTACATTTAAATCCATTACCCTTTTTCAATCCTATGAAGTCATCATAATGGCTTGTGTTGTGAATATGTTCTCCTTAGAAACAGATTGTGTGATATGCTTTTCCCTATATTATAAGGATGGAGGAGAGGGTGAGAGGCTGAAGTTTCAGTGAGTAGCCTTACTCAGATACAGAAAGAAAAGTGTGACAAGAAAACAAGTGTCTTCCAAAGCAAATTAGTTTGCATAATAGAAAGAAAAAGAAAGATGAGTTAAAGATTTTGCAACAGTTTTGAAAATTCTTTCCTCAAAGTTAACTAAAAAAAGTACCAACTGCCACAAAATGAAATTACCCCTCATTTTTATTCATGATATATTCTAACTTGATTGTTAACAACCTGACCTAGTATGCCTGGCTATTTATATATATATATATATATATATACACTTTTTGAGTATGATTCTGTTAAATTTCCTGCTCACAGACTTTTTTATAACTCAGATGAATGGAGAATTTGAGAACAGAAGCCACTTAATACAGAAATAGTAACAGGATGACAGTAAGGGTAATGTTATAACATGGGTAATAACTCAGGGTACATCATGTTCATGTTCTCTATGCTACCCTGAACAATGGATGCATCAAGAAAATATGATCTCATCACTTGAGAGCATCCATCAGGTTAAAGGGTGAATTTAACCAATCTCAGGTACATGATTTAGATTCAAGACTATGAGAAGTGAGGATCTAAACCTACAACTTTGAAATCAAAATCCACAGCACAGTAAAGAACTGATTCAGAACATTTAAAATATTTTCTAGGGGAAAACACAGCTCAATCAAAAACCCAAAGAAACACTTTGGGTAAAAGAACTGATTTATGAAAAAAGTTTTTAGATGGAGAGAAAAGGGAATGCATCTGAACGGCTGCAAATGAATCATGGCCTTTTCACTCTATTTTTTCTCCTTTATCTGTGCATATAACCAATATATTAAGAAGCATAAACCAAAGTATTCAGTTCCAAGAGATCTGAAATGAAATACTAATCTTTCAAAACTTTGTAGCTCTCCATCTGAATTCAGGATAAATTCTGAACAGGGAAAAAATAACATTCAAAATCCTTCACAGAATGGAATTTTTCACTTACAACATAGTTTTTTTTGGCAAAGTCCATTGCTGAGATGTGGTAGCAAAACTCTGGAGTCCTTAAAATTGTAGCCTACTCACTAACAAAATGCATAATTACTGAAATAGCAAACTGGGAAGGGGACTCAGTAAGACATTCTTTCTGCCTGGAAAGAATTAGGAAGAAATCAACAGGTTGCTAGAAACATCACTGAGCCTTATCTGGTTTCATTGAAGATCCCAGAACTACAGCATTTGGCAAAGGTTCAGGCAAATACTCAGGTTTTTCAGATGTGTCCTCAGTCCAAGTCTTTTTGAGGGCTCTTCACTGAGATGGCAAACCCAAGTCACAGTCTTTCTTGCTGAAGTAACAAAGCTGTCATTGGATCTCAGGGAAAAATGAACCCTTCAGGTTAAAGTGAAATAGAGTACGGCTAGTGTTTGTGGCTTATTTATTTTGTTTTACCTACAGATTTTCTCTTGCAGCAGAGCAGGTGGAATAAGAAATACATGATGGGAAGTTCGCAGAGAATTTGTTGTCTGCTTGGAGTGCAGAAAAAATGTGACAAACTCCTCTTCCCTAATACCAGTTACTTGATTTCACAGGAACAGAAGGGTTACATTTTAAGAATCAGAGGCCTGACACGACTGATGTGGTTGGAAGCTCTTCCGCATCTTCCACGTAGTAATGTAAAAACCCAGACACAACTTCTTTAGGAACTTACTTTAAACATTAACCTTTGTCACGTACAGTACACCAACATCGTTCAATGTATTATAGAAGGATAAAGAGGAATGTAACTTTACCTTTCCCTGTAAGCATTATATGAGCAATTTATATGGTAAGGTAAATGTTTTCAAAGTCACTGCTGTTCAGTATAAAAAAGTCAAAACCAACCTTCTTCTGAATGTCTGAGTCTATTTGAATGAAATCAGCAGGGTTTACTGATTAAGTACTGAAAGGCTGAGCTGAATTGAGAGAGAATGTGGAAAGAATCAAACATGCAAGGCCAAATGACTGTATTTACCTCAGTGAAGAATTTTCCTTACAAACTATTGATTTTTGCCTTCTACACCAAAGGCAGTTCCCGTTTAAGTACCATTCAAAAGCTATGATAAAATATGACAGATTGTTGTCAATTATATTCATTAACTCCAGCTGAGGAGATCTTGAGTAAGGCAAAGCTTTAAAAAAAAAGATAAGGAAAGAGGGGATAAAATCATTATCATTTCCATGTTACAGATAAAACCTAGAAACAGCACCCTATGGGATGGCAACTACCATGGTCATGTAAAATAATGAATTTATAAGCCAGAGGATCTGGGTCTTGTGACTGTGGTTCATGATCTGTTCTGAAGTTAAGCCACAGAGAGATTTCGCCATTTAAGTGATATGGCTGTATGGAACCATATTTGGAACCGTACTTCAGCCTTAGAATTGAAGCTGTTAACCTTTCCAGATGCCATAGTGGAATCCAACAGGTACCATGAATCATAATTCTCAATTAAGGTTATTAACATAAACTCATTCTGGTTACAATTTATATTACCTGCTGTAAATCAGCACACCCTAAAAATGTACAGACTCTCTATTCGGTTGCTGCAGAAGTTCTCACCATTTACCAGCTGACAGTTGTCTACTGCTTATAAATAAAGTCACTTTGCAAAATTCAGTGACTTCTTTTATTTTTAGCAAAGAGAAATTGAAGGCATCAACAGAACTAATTTCAGCCTAGCCTGGGACATGACATTAACATTTTAATAAATTTGTAGTCAAGCCTAATAAGATTATTAGTTGGTTTTTGTTTGTTTGGGGTTTTTTGTTTGTTTGTTGGGTTTTTGTTTTTCTTTTTAAAGTTACTAAAAGAACAGTATCTAATCACAGAGGAAATGACAGTATTTGGTCACCACCTGGATCATCTAACTGTTCTTTCAAGTGTTACCAGATCTCAGTGCAATCATACTCAGAATTCTTTGCAGATGTACTGCTGAAGACCCCAAGTAATTTAAAAATCTACTCTGAAATGTTTCTGTTTTAAATTTGTGATATAATACTGTGACAAACTTTATATTTCTACATGCTAAATGTACTGTGATATAAATGATGAATAGCTTGAGAATGGCTTTCAGGTCCTTTAAGTTCCTAAATTCTCTGGACTTGCATCCCTTGAAGCTTGGTATAATTCCTACCTTGCCTCAAGCACATGGCTCTATACTTTCTGGAAGCGGCTTCACTCAGCTAATACTCATTTTTTATGGGATACACAATGTCATTCATTATTACCTAGAAGAGCCACTCTCTTCTAAAGTAGAAAACATTGTGAGAGATTTTATTCTTATTCAGAAACTATTAATGCTTTCTACTTCACAATGTATCTTGGTGAGTTTTTAGGAAAGATTATTGTTCAGTGTTGCTATTTTCAACATACAGTCTGGTTTTATGTAAAATTTTTAGTGCTGGGAGAACTCTGGTGCCTTTGAAGACTTACTATGGGAAAGACTTAAATGATTTTTGTTGGAGAGGAACCGAAGGACATTTAGTATGCCCCTACTGCTTCTAGAAAAATAGAAAAAATGCTTTTTGGCCTGAAGAATTTACTGTTGCGGTAACTCCAGAGTCATCAGTTCTTAGAAAAACATCCCAATTCTGAATTGTGTTTTAAGGATCATCACTGCATACTTAAGCAGATCCAATGGATCGTTATGATACAGTGTAGTGGTGTCACCACTGTGTATTATGCCATGATGGGAAGTTGTTCCTTCTGAGGCAGTACAATAATGAGGACACATCACAAAGCCATTTGATGGTTTTGTCTTATTGTACATGGAGATGGATACAGCAGTTCAAAATTCCCTTTCCCGTGCTATATGCAAAGTCTTTGCCAGATATTGTCAAGAAAGAAAAAAAAAAAGCAGAAGAACAAGGTGTAAATTGTAGTGACAGAAAGGACTATTACGATAAATTGACTTGATCATTCTTCCAAGGGAAGCCCATTATTTCTGATTGATCTGACTTTTCAGAAGGACCTCTTGTCCTTATTCGAGGCCCTGTAGTGATGAAAAACTTACCATACTTACAAATGAGTTGTCCTAGCAACCATTTGCACTTTATTTCTAGATTAAGTGTAACTTCAAATTCCAGACACTAAATTATTGTACGTCTTTACCTCATTCTTCCATCTTCTCTCCATGTAAGTTTTTTTAGAGATTGTTAAACTCACCTCTTAATTTTCTTCCAAATAACCCTAAGACCTTAAGCTTTTTAATCTCTCATTTATGAGATGGCCTTTTCCATACCTAGAATCACTGCTATTGCTGAAGCTATCCAAACTCACTGGGCTTTTTAAAGTAATTGCCTCCACATTGCCACTACTGTTCTCATAAATGTCATATGCATAAAAAAGAGCCTGTATTATGACATATACAAAGAAAAGAGCATCTATTTTCTTCAAATTAAAATCCATTTTCTCAATTATCTTCAGTGATAATCTGATGGGCTCCAGACGGTTTAAAGAAAGGGGGGGGG